>NC_081532.1:4916704-5231704 GCF_030273125.1 Centropristis striata | reverse complement strand
AAATAACTGCTTACTAGAATATAAGACATGTTTTCAGTTATTTCACACTTTTTTTGTTAAGTACATAATTCCATATGTGTTCATTAATAGTTTTGATGAATTTACAATGTCATTAGTCATGAAAATAAAGGAAAAACATTGAATGAGAAGGTGTGTCCAAACTTTTGGCCTGTACTGTATTTGTATATAGATGTATATATACGTGTGTGTGTGTGTGTGTGTATGTATATGTGTGTGTGTGTGTGTGTGTGTGTATATGTGTGTGTGTGTATGTATATGTGTGTTTAAATTATACACACACATACATTTACCTGTTAAATTTTTCACCATATCAATACTTTGGGGTTTGGGTCATACATGGGTGAAAACAGAATCTATATGTACTTCTCCTTTAGGGGCCCTTAGGCTCAGTAATAACATAACGACGCTATGGAAACAATTAGTCAAACAGACAGGTATTCCTTTATCAGATAATATCAGTGTCACCTTTACTAGAGTCCATCTCTTTGTTGACACACCAAACAAAAGGCAAGCGGACTCACAGACTTCAAGAACCACATGGCAGATTTAATTTGGGTACTTCCACCGGTAGTTTGCTCTGTCGTGGCCTGTCACCCAGTAAATGACATACGGTAGTCAGGGGCGACAAAGAGGCAGCGGCTGACTTCCTGTTTCTTTAAACTGACTGATTAACCACTGAGGACTAGACAGCTGGATGAGTCCAATCTGCATCTGTTTTAATGTTTGTATTTTGATGAAAAAATGAATTTTATGGACAGAATTTGGAGCGGAGCCAACTGAAGAGTAAGTAGACCTTCATATGAATTGACTGTGCTTTTAAAGTATGAATGACACTTGAAAACCTAAACATACCAGTGTTTTAATGTTGTAGACCATTAAGCTGCCTATTATTATTTCAGCAAGCTGTAAAATATGGCTTGTTCTAGATAGGTAATCCATCAGAGATAACATATGATCCACATTGCTTCTGTTGCACCATGTTTTTGTCAGGTGGTAGGATGCAGGATTTGTTGTGAAACAACTTCCTTACAGAAATAAAAACGCAACATCAGAGTTTTTAAAACCGGCTACATGAGTTAGTGATTAAAATGCTTGGTAACACTTTACAATAACCATCATTTATAAATGGTAAACAGATAGTTTATTAATGTTTAATCATCATTTATAAACTGTATATAGGCCTTTTAGAATGGTAAATACAGAATTTATTAATGTTTAAACTTACATTAATATACCATCTATTTGCCACTTATAAATGTAGTTAAAGTTACTTTACGTAATATGATCAAAATGTTATGAGTGCAACTAAAACATTAATAAACTATACGTTTTAATTTAATTAAGTATGTTAATGATTTTGAATGATTCATATACCGTTAAGAAATTGGTTGAAAACATTTAAAGATTAAATATTTATAGCACTTTGTAAATGGTTAATAATTGGATTATAAACCATCTATAAACACTGGGTTGGTTATTGTAAAGTGTTACCGAATGAGAGAGTAGTCTGACAATAGAAAATAACACAAAGCTCATTAGTGAAGTGCACTAAAAGTGTGTCATTAAGATTAAAACTCTACATAATACTAAAATGGCTACTTCTGTACATATATTATACTGGACATGGTGATGTACAGGTGCATCTCAATAAATTAGATTATTATAGAAAAGTTTATTTATGTCAGTAATTAAATGGAAGTGGAAATAAGACATACTTCATTTATTTAATTTCTTCTAATTAAAATGATTACGGCTTATATTTAATGAAGACTTACATCCACAGTGTAAGAAGGAACGCTTCCGCATGTCATTCATTCCAGCTGTCATAAGACTGGACAACACCAGCACAACAACAATGTGTTGTTTTCTTTCTTTTCTGCACATTTTGCATATAATTTGCTCTCTGCACATTCACTTAATTTGCACTAGGTTGTATATAGTATATTGTTAAATGTCTTTTTCTATTAGATTGTTTATTTTTTATCTGTCAGTTTACATTTTTTAGTTAATCAAAAAATAATTCAATTTTAAGTTATGTTAATGTAAAATACAATTTGATGACGTGTAAATGGCCCAGTTTCCTGCATGCATGAGCTTCTTCACCTGACTTAAAAACATGTTGGATCGACTTAAATACTTGCATTCATGCAATTACTGAGTTCATGTTACTTAGAAAAGGAAATTCACCTGACTGAAAATATTGCTTTGAATTAATTTAATAGCAGCAGTTGGCTTAACCTAAAAATTCCAGGGGAAAACGTTAACATACTTTTTTTTGTTGACCCAATGTTTTATTTATTAGAGTGAACTCAAAATTTCAAGGCAACAAACTTCGATAAAATTTTAAGTTGGACAATTAAACTAAATATTTTAAGTTTTGTTTTTGAGTTTGCTCAACTCTGAATTCAGATTTTTTTCAACTCAACTGTAAGTTGTACTAACGTATAATTGTACATTCTAATAACTTTTAATCCTTACTTCTGCTAACTTCTGCAATGTGCTGAATTGGCACGATTGTAACGCCGTTATGAAATGTCAGCTAATGTTGCGACCACAATTTTGAGTTAGCATTGATACGCTAATGGCTACTCTTGTAGCTGTAACAAGCAGCGCCGCTAGCATCAGTTAGCCACTAGCTTTTGCTAATGACCGAATTTCACCACTTTCCCGCATTACACAACAAAGAAATAAGAGTTATCAGAACTATTGTCCCTTGTTGTGAACCCAAACTTAAAGATAAGTAACAACAACTCACAAACTTGTTTTTGAGCAGACAACTGGCTTCCTTTGTTGTGCTAACTTACATTATTGCCCTAAATGTCAATAATTTATATTTCCAAGTTTTACCAACTTAAATCACTGTTTTAGGCCAAAAAATACAAATACAAATCCGTCTCAGTTTCACGGAAATTTGAGTGATTCCGTGGCTATTCCACGGATTTTGAGTTAAGCAAATCCGTGGCTATTTCAGGGATTCCTGTGAGACCATGTTGCTTATTTAAGTTTACTATCTGATGAATAAAGTGAATTTACATGCATATGGTTACTCTTATCTTATATCCTTCCCTCTTTCTCTACAAGGTGCGAGTACATGAACGCCACATCTGCAATGGAAAACCTCAGCCTGGCCATCAACCAGTCAGAATGTTATTCTATTGACAGCGCGTCCAGGAGGAAGCCGTTCATGTTCTTCTACCTGGCCCTCATCGTCTCCGCCATCCCATCCAACGCCTTCTCGCTCTACGTGTCCTGGCAGCACATCAGACAGAAGAACGAGCTCGGCGTGTATCTCTTCAACCTGGCGCTGAGCGACCTGACCTTCACTATCGGCCTCTCTCTGTGGCTCGACTTCCTGTGGAAAGGAGTTTGGGCCCACGGAGGCTACGTCTGCGTGCTATCTGTCTATTTTCTTTTCACCAACTTTTACACCAGCGACGCTCTCCTCTGCTGCATCGCTGTCGACCGCTACCTGGCGGTGGTTCACCCGTTAAAGTACACTTTCTGGAGGAAAGTGAGCACAGCAGCAGGGATCAGTGTGGCCATCTGGGTGTTGGTGGTCTGCTTCAACGCCATCACCATCACCTGGGACGACTCGTACCGGGAAATCAACAAGTTCTCCATGTGCTTCGACATCGTCCTCCCGCTGTCAGAGAGCCTGGCTCGGGCTAACGTCGCACGCTTCGTCCTGGGCTTCATCGTCCCCGTTCTCCTGGTCGTGTTCTCCCACTGGGGGATCCGTGAGGCGGTGAAATCCAACCAGGCCACAGAGGAACAGGAACGGAAACGGATTTCCAATTTGCTGAGAATCGTTCTGTTCTGCCTTCTGTTCTGCTTCGGACCCATCCACGTCATGATGCTCGTCCACACAATAGTGGACGACTGCAGGAATGTTAAATGGCTTATTTATCCGTACAAGATCAGCATTGCTATCTCGAGCCTCAACTGCCTTGCAGACCCTCTACTTTACTGCTTTGTTACGAGAATGGGGAAGGAAAATGTCAATCAGGTTGTTCTCTTCTTCCAGGTGAAGAGGAAGAGCAGAGTTGAAGATGTGGTGTAGGTTCAATAAAGTACAGAAGTAAATAATGCAACATTGAGGTACAATAAATAGACTACACTGTAAAAAAAAATGGCAGCTGTGGTTACCAGAATAATTCTGCAAAAAATACAGCAACTTTACAGAACAGCTTGTAAATTTGACTGGAATTCAGTGCACAATAAGCAAAATCTTCATGTAAATGTTGCATAAATAATTAGTATAAAAGCAGCATCATCCTGTTAAATTAGCAGTAAAGGACTTTATAATCTACAACTTTAATTTTCAAAAAATGTACAAGTTGTTCTGTAAAGATGTTGACATATGTACTGTATTTTTGATGGAAATATTCTGGTAACTACAGCTGCCAGTTTTTTTCTGTAAAACAACATTTTTACAGTGTATGATCCTGAAGATAACAATTAGATATTTCTTCAAATGTGGCATAGTTGTCAGCTGCCAGTGTGTAGATATGTTTTTTTATGTTCGTCCACACAATAGTGGACGACTGCAGGAATGTTGAATGGCTTATTTATCCGTACAAGATCAGCATTGCTATCTCGAGCCTCAACTGCCTTGCAGACCCTCTACTTTACTGCTTTGTTACGAGAATGAGGAAGGAAAATGTCAATCAGGTTGTTCTCTTCTTCCAGGTGAAGAGGAAGAGCAGAGTGGAAGATGTGGTCTAGGTTCAATAAAGTTACAGTTAGACAATAAATAGACTACACTGTAAAAAAAAAAAAAAAACTCATTTTTACAGAAAAAAAACAATGGCAGCTGTGGTTACCAGAATAATTCTGCAAAAAATACAGCAACTTTACAGAACTTGTAAAGTTCTGAATGTTTATTTACTAGTATTCAATGCACAATAAGCAAAATCTTCATGTACATTTTGCATAAATAATTAGTATAAAAGCAGCATCATCCTGTTAAATTAGCAGTAAAGGATCTTTTATTTTTTTTTAATTACTACAGTTTTACGATGTCAAATGTACAAGTTGTTCTGTAAAGATGTTGACATATGTACTGTATTTTTGACGGAAATATTCTGGTAACTACAGCTGCCAGTTTTTTTCTGTAAAACAACGGGACATTTTTACAGTGCATGATCCTGAAGATAATTTGATATTTCTTCAAATGTGGCATAGTTGTCAGCTGCTAGTGTGTAGATATGTTTTTTTAATGTTCGTCCACACAATAGTGGACGACTGCAGGAATGTTGAATGGCTTATTTATCCGTACAAGATCAGCATTGCTATCTCGAGCCTCAACTGCCTTGCAGACCCTCTACTTTACTGCTTTGTTACGAGAATGGGGAAGGAAAATGTCAATCAGGTTGTTCTCTTCTTCCAGGTGAAGAGGAAGAGCAGAGTGGAAGATGTGGTGTAGGTTCAATAAAGTACAGGAGTGAATAATGCAACAACATTGAGGTAAACTTTACAGTTATACAATAAATAGACTACACTGTAAAAAAAAAATTCTGTTGCTTTTACAGAAAAAAAAGGCAGCTGTGGTTACCAGAATAATTCTGTAAAAAATACAGCAACTTTACAGAACAACTTGTGAATTTTACATCCTAAAACTGTAGTAATTAAAAAAAAAAAATGAAAGTTGTAGATTATACCGTGCTTTACTGCTAAATTAACAGGATGATGTTGCTTTTATACTAATTTATGCAAAATTTACATGAAGATTTTGCTTATTGTGCATTGAATACCAGTAAAATTTACAAGTTGTTCTGTAAAGATGTTGACATATGTACTGTATTTTTGACGGAAATATTCTGGTAACTACAGCTGCCAGTTTAAAGTGTACACTGTAAAAATGTTCTGTTGCTTTTACAGAAATAATGATTTTTGTTGCTTTTACAGAAAAAAATGGCAGCTGTGGTTATCAGAATAATTCTGCAAAAAAAATACAGTACAAATGTAAACAACTTTGAGTAAACCAGTAAAATTTACAAGTTGTTCTGTAGTGTGCAATAAAAAGTAACTGAATGTTAATTTACTGGTATTCAATACGCAATAAGCAAAATCTTCATGTAAAGTCTTCATTTTGCATAAATAATTAGTATAAAAGCAGCATCATCCTGTTAAATTAGCAGTAAAGCACGGTATAATCTACAACTTTTATTATTTTATTTTTTTTAATTACTACAGTTTTAGGATGTCAAATGTACAAGTTGTTCTGTAAAGATGTTGACATATGTACTGTATTTTTGACGGAAATATTCTGGTAGCTACAGCTGCCAGTTTTTTTCTGTAAAACGGGACATTTTTACAGTGTATGATCCTGAAGATAACAATTAGACATTTCTTCAAATGTGGCATAGTTGTCAGCTGCTAGTGTGTAGATATGTTTTTTTCTGTCAACAAATCTCATTAAAAGATTGACGCCAACATTGGATTAGTCCGTCTCTAAAAAAGTTCTGATGTTTTGTCTGTGGCACTTTGCCACAATCTACAGCAATGTGTCATATTCTAGTCATAGCCCTGTTTTTAGCTTTCCCACCTAATTCGAATGTTTTTTTTTTAAATAGTTTATCTGAAGAATAATTTCCTTAAGCCACAAAGGAACACTTTATCATTCCATTTATCAGAAATTCACATACAAAAATCACCAAATTTGGAAAAATGCATTTTTCACTGTACAGGAAGGGGATAAAAAAAAAAAAAAAGTAATCTGAGAAAAAAAAACAGTAACACACAGACAGTGAGTGAGAGAGAGTACATAGCTAAACATGAATAGCAAGTTATGGGAATTATTAAAGAACTCCAAAACACTCTTAAAGTCATGTAAATATATATTTTTTTCATTTTAAAAGTTTACTGCACACAAAATGACTGCTATTTTAAAAATAGCTGCAAAGTGCATTCACAGTGTATGTGCTACATTACTGAAGTTTGCAAGTTGGACCTTAGTTGGCTTCCAAAAGAAGTGTTGAGGTTCCAAAATTATTTTTGCATGCAGACATCTGAAAAAACCCAATAAGTAAAAAGCAGATAAATTAAAAAACATTAACTCTACACATGCATCTTACAGTAGTTGCATTATACTGTAATAATGACGCCGTCCTGCATGTTTAAATTGACAGTTTACTTTGCTTGTACTGCACATTTCTGCTATCAAGGTTTACAGCACTGTTAGCATACTGTACTGTAGGCCTTTATCAGCAGCAGCTCACAGGGAACAGCTGTTCCATGAGGGATTATTTGCCAAACATCACACTTCTGTTATGGAAAACCTTCTCTATGCAGGCCCAAAACAACTGGGATTTTAATGCAAATCTGATGGCATTCATCATTTGAATAAAGTCTGAGTAGGAAAAGAATGTTTTTAACGAACTCTGTGTGACCTGTAACAGTGGACTAGCTGGCGACACATTTGACTGTGGTTTCACTTCAGCTCATGCTGTCAGACTATTTATATTTTTGGTGAGAGAAGTGTTGGTTAGGTGTCATGAGAAGGGCATATTTGAATTGAACAGAGAAACAGTTCCTTCTTCTCTTAATGATTGACTCCTTTTATACCACTTAAAAATCGTTACCATGATGTGTTGGTATCATTGTTTTCAGCACAACCTCACCTATATGACCTGATTATTATTTTTTTCATTTTCAATTACTGGGTCAACATTTTGAACACAAAAAATACAAAAAACACACATAAAACATGAAAAACAAACCAAAAACACACACAAAATACAATAAAAAACACATACAAACACACTCAAAACGCACCAAACACACACAAAAATACAAAAAAACACATACAAACACACTCAAAACACACCAAAAAGATAATAAAAATACAAAAAACACACAAAAATTAAAAAACTCACACATAAAAAACCCCAAAAATCAAAGAAATTACAAAAAACACAGATAAAAATACAAATAAATAAATAAAAAAAACAGTAAACAAAAGATTGCATTACAAATGCTAGATGCACAAAGCTAAATTAGAAAAATCTCAGCAAAAAAGTAAAATCATGTTAATACACTTCGAGGTGTTTTATTTTACCTTTGCTAAAAAAAGGGTTGATGCATTAAATTGGAAATGGAAACTTGTGGAAAAGCCAAAACTTTAGAGAAAAGCTGACAGCAGGGAAACATGCTGCTCAAGAGCTTTGTCACTAATAAGAGATTTTTGCAAGTGCTTTTGCTTTCTAGTCTAAGTGCTGCAGACTGTTTGTGGATATGTGACGCCCTCTAGTGGACAATTATGGAAGTGCAGTAAACTGTTCACACATGTTTGAGGATTTCAGATATACCAGAGTTCTGTGTGGCCTTTGCACCAATTGTTTTATTACATAATCTGAAGTGTCTTATTACAGCAATCAACACATAAGTACAAGCCATAAACATTCTCTGTACATATCTCTACTTATTATACATTAGTGAGGATCTGAGGGGTGTTTTATTGTGGTCGTTCTGGTATTTGCATTTATATTAACCATACACAAATCTGCAGCTCATACACACAAGATCTCTAGGAGGTAAGCAGTGGTGGAAGAAATATCCAAACCCTGTACTGAAATAAAAGTACTGATTCAACACTGTTAATACTCTAGAAGTTTTTAAAAAATGCTGTAATTAAGCCTTTAATTAAAAATAGGTGAGTATTATAAGCAAAATGTATTAAAAGGCCTATTCATTTAGTAGTACAATATCCCCTGTCAGTATATTACTATTATATATTATGTTTTTGGTAAGTGTAAGTTGAATTTTACTGCTGTAGATTTTTAAGGTTGTGATCATTTTAACTTATTT
This sequence comes from Centropristis striata, assembly GCF_030273125.1. Taxonomy (NCBI): domain Eukaryota; kingdom Metazoa; phylum Chordata; class Actinopteri; order Perciformes; family Serranidae; genus Centropristis; species Centropristis striata. The sequence continues at coordinate 5,222,875 of NC_081532.1, read as the reverse complement.
ACCTGCTGTTGGGTAGTTTATTTACAGCAATGGATTTTCAAAAGGATCATTATGTGTGAAGTATTGTCTAAAAAAAAAAAAAAAAAAAGTGATCATAACTTCATTGCATCATAACACACAGACATAATACACACATTTCACTTCCTGATATCATTATCACTGATTCATTATGAATAAAGTTTTTCACAATTCCTTAGAAATCCAAGAAAAATATGCTTATTATAACTCAAGAACTTGCAGGGGAAGTTCAAGTTTTCTTCGATATCCAAGCTACCCAGTGATAATCTTCAGTCCATCCACTGACACACTGCAAATGCAAAGAACAAGGACCTTGCCTCTCATTCAAGGAAAACTTATATAGAATACTACCCCCAAAAAACATTCATTTTTTAAAAATTAACCCCATGTTGCCTTGAATTCATGAAGAAAACTTTTGAACTTTTGTGACTTATGATGGTGTCAGAAATATATCAGTTTTCAGCTTTTGTTTATTTTAGATTCCAAAAACATGCAAGGAACACTATATCCTTCATTTCATTACAAAACATTCAAAATCAACACACCAATGGATATGTGGTTTTCACTAGACAGGAACAGTATGAAAAATAAACTAAAGGCATCAGACAAACATCGTGGAGTATAAAGTACATTATTTGCCTCTGAGATGTGAGTAGAAGTATAAAGTAGAATAAAACATTTATATTTATATTTATTTATATAAGTAAATCAAAATGTGTACTTAAGTACAGTTCTTGTGTAAATGTACTTAGTTACTTTCCACAATGTGCTCTTAAAGTGCACTATGGTTTTATTTATTGAACCTGGTCAATTTCCGTGAAACTGACACGGATTTCGCTACAATACAAGTTAATGACAGTCATATCCCGTGGCTATTCCATGGATATTTTTTCCTATTAGTTTGTTCCAAGTCACGTGACTTTCAAGGTCCCGGCGGTCAGAACAAAAAACATGGCGGACAGTTCTCTCAATTTTAGTGAAAAAAATCAATATTTTGACTTAGTTTCTGCATAAAAATGGATTTTGATCACATTTCTAGCGAGAAATATAGGTTTTATTTTCTAAATATTCACTCAGTGAATGTACATAATCACTTTGTATGTTGGAATAGCCACGGGATATGACTGTCATTAACTTGCATTGTAGCGAAATCCGTGTCAGTTTCATGGAAATTTGAGTGATTCTGTGGCTATTCCACGGATTTTGAGTTAAGCAAATCAGTGGCTATTTCACGGATTCCTGTGAGACCATGTTGTAATTATTTTTGATGTATAGACCTCAGGAGGGCAAACCTGCAACAGTTTGCATCTCGTCACGTTTTATTCTCAGGTGTGTGACATTTTGCTGGAGAGGACACCTGCTCTTCCATGTGAGTCCTTGTCCCGCCTCTTCCTTCCATCTATTCATCCATGTCAGATAATACGCTTCACCTAACACTGAATAACCCGCATCAGCAGAAGCTGGAGGCTATAAAGCTCATCTGAACACCCTTCACCTTCCACAGTCCTTGACTCTGCCACAGACAGCCTTTTCTTCTTCATATGTAAAGTACAGGTGTGTAGAGATGGAGATAACGGAGGATCAATAGGTCTCGTCAGTGAATCCCGGCTGACGTTGGCTGAGTTCCGGCACCGGCACGTGTGTGACAGTCTGCTCCTTCTCAGGCATGATAAATGTTTCCACGCTGGTGATGAGCACACACACGGAATGAAAACACCTCATTGGCATAAAGAGGCAGAGTGCAAAATGAGTCACAGGATTGGTGCTGATCTATAAAAGCAAAAAACATTACGTGTGTGCGTGTGTGTGTCTAGGGCATGGGTTTCAAACTCGTGGCCCGCGGGCCAATTGTGGCCCTCGTGACGATATTTTGTGGCCCCCACTTTGATATGAAAGTTTAATGTGAGTTTTATATGAATGCCACTTTACCGTTTTGTCCCTTTATTGCGGAAGCTGGAGCTTTGTTTCACTTGTTTCTATGACGATGTTAACAAAAAGAAAGGCAGCTGCTACCAGACCGTTTATTATCTGCCGTGTTGTTACCAGAAGAAGTGGAAATGTTATGTAATTTTTAAATAATTTGTGTCTTATTTTTTGGTAATTTTGTGACTTTTTTTGGTAATTTTGTGTATTTTGGGGTAATTTTGTGTCTTTTTTGGTCATTTTTTGTCTTTTTTAAGTAATTTTGTTTTTTTTCTGTCATTTTGTGTCTTTTTACTAATTTCATGTCTTTTTTTGGTCATTTTGATACTGCCTCCAGCGGCCCCCAGGTAATTTGAGTTTGAGACTCCTGGTCTAGGGCATATCTCGCTGACCGTTAGTCAGACTGACCTCAGATTTCAGATATGATATGTGGCTTGTGCATGGCATGAAGGAGTGCATCCTTGATTTTGAAGATTTTTGGATTAATTTTTCAAAATATAATTTACGTAGGAGGTATTGCGGCATTGCACTGTTTCCGATCGGACACCTTTTAGTGGAGCTCCGCCCCCTTTTAGGGGAGCTCCGGCCCCTTTTAGGGGAGCTCCGCCCCATTGTGTGATAGGCCTACACCTGGTCAGTAACACAATTCACTCTGGATTTACACCCTGACTCATCTCATGTGTAAGTCTATTTAGCCTACCTATGTTTCGGAGTTTTAAAGTGGCTACAAGGTTCGATTTTCCAATAATATTCTAATAGTTTCCAGCAAATATCAATGTTCAATATGTATGTGCTGGATGGTGTGTGTACCTTATGAAAAGTAAGTGTTTTATGGAGTTGCAGACGTTGTAGTGGTCTGCATGTAATGTGCAAATTATGATATTCACATCCATCTGTTGGTGCTGCATGTAAACTTCTTCCCTCCTATATCTGTGTCTGTATATATGTCTAACCATGTTGAATGATTAAGTTTCTTTTTCTTAAAATAACTATTTCTGTGTTTCTTTATATCTCAATGTACATCCATGTATTACCCAATATACACTTTGAATATAAACACTATGTAAGAGTATTACACCTCATTGTACATCACACTTTGACACACAACCTCATTTGGCCATAATTGAAAAATCTACTTCATCTCCCACTATATGAATACATACTTCCTATGGGCACTGCACTAGTCATATTGTATCTGATTACTCCTGGTTTCGTGTCATTAAAAAAAGGTCCACCTCATGCAACACGCCTTTGGGAATGCGGTTAAAAAGAAAAAACAGATCTTGAATCAGGATGCACGGACACAGTTTGTCCAATCCGAGGCCTGGCAGCTGTGACCGGCGCTGGGTGTTGGCAGGCAGGCTGAGGGAGCACTCATGATTATGTACACATACACGTGCCGCAGAGAAAACCTGAACTGAATACAGACTTGCTAAAGAAGGAAACAGATGGACAAATATAGCAGCTGCGTGGTAACAATATTACATAAGCTATTTATAATGCAAACTAAAAATAGAATCCATCAAAGTTCACCGTTTCAGTTTCTGCAACTAAAAAGTCAATTCACAGCAGTAAAAATATTATATTCCCTGACTCATTAGCTTAAAATCTTTTTCCTTTTAATGCAGCCACCCATTTCCATTCCATTTCCTCCATTTAAATTATTCATTATTCTAATCTAAACCCATTAATAAATCTGCTTTTCTCAGACACATCTCTCTCCAGCTATCTCCTAATCTATAATCCAAACTTTCTCACTGTCCCTCTCTTTCTCTTTCCCTCTTGCCGCTCGTGTTCAGTCTGACTCAGATATAATAACAGTTATCTTCTGTCACTGTAGAGCTGGAAGCACAGAGCGCTTTGTTTCACTCTGACTCTCTCCCAACTCTATGAATTTGTAATGGATTATTAGTTTGTGTGACATAATGCTGAAAAATGTTGGCATTTTATTTCTTCTATAAGGGCATCAAGTCATATTAAAGTGATGAAGGACTTGCAGGGACACCGGTAGACATGATTCTGAGTAAAAATAATTTAAATGTTCTTTCTTTTACTGCAAATGGGTTTATTTAAAGGCATTTTTGCTCATAAAGAAAACTATTACTGTAGGAACAAATACACTCTGTACATATATTAGACAAGAATGTTAAATCTCTAAAATTAAGTCATACTTGAATGTTTTGTTGTTAAATTTTAAAAAAGTAATTAAAAACTATGAAAGACATAAAATCCTAAACAATTGACATTTAACAGTTTACAGTGGTCTTTATCTGCTAGAAATATCATGTTTGATTTAAGATAAGACTTCATTTTAGAGATATTTCACATTCTGGGAAAATTTGCCAGTTCAAATAAATAGACCTTATGTTCAACTGAAAAATTTGCAGATTTTCATGAATTATCAACTCATTAGGCGTGTTTCCACTGAGTACTTTTTGTAAAGCGGCTGAGTGTTTTGGCTCCGCCCACTAGTTTGTTCCTCTCAGCCTCTGTTCCCATACAGGTACTTATTACATATTATTAGGGACCGAGCCCAGAGGACCCTTTGTAATTGGTCCGTCTATTATTATTATTATTACCCCCGAGTATTGAATCACTTATTTCGGGGCTTTATCATATTCCCAAACTCACCATATTTGGAATATACGTCAATCTCCCATGAAATTTAGGTGTTCTAGTATTCGCGGGAATGGACGTTGCTTCACTAGCGCCCCCTAGAAAATTTCAAAAAAGCCTCACAATATAGGATCTTTTAACTTAGACACACGAAATTTGGTATATACATGTATCATGGTAAGACACACCAAAAAGTCTCTAGAATCCATACCTGAACATGAACAGGAAGTCGGCCATTTTGGATTGAATATCGCACTATTCATAGTTTTTTGCCATTTCCATGTTGCATACTTTAATTATAATATTATAGCGGCTAACCAATGGAGTTACAATGTGACTTTTGTAGCTATATTTAGCAACTATTCAGACCCGCTGAAGACTCTTTTTCAAAAAAGCCTCTAGCACAAATCTAGTGACTTTTTCTGTTGTTATGGAGACTTTTGAAGACTCATTCCTACTCTTCTTAACTAGTAGTGCCGTCCCAAAGCACTCACAATCTGCCCAGTCCTCCCTCAGCAGTCTCTCCTAGCTGCTGTCAGCAGAGCAGGAGCTGTTAACCGCTCAACGTCCAGTCTGTAAATTATTCAAGCATGCGCAAAATCGCCAATCAGTAGCAGCTCAGAAAAGTACCGACCCGAGGCAGGTACTTTCTGAGCCACTAACCGGTGAAGTTGGGTGGGTCCTCTCTCCCAAGCCACACCCATATCGGCTCACTAGAGGGAAAAGTACCTAATGGAAACATGTCTATACATACCTTCAGTTAGAATCTCCTTTCAAATATTTTTCATGTTTAATTCATATGGCTTTTCACCATTCAGTATTCGCACCAGTTTTTTCAGAAATTGCATTTTCTAGTTTTTATTTATTTGATTTGCTTTACATACAACTACCAATGCTCAAAGTCTTCTCCAGGACTCTTTTGCTAAACACATTTCTAACCTCAGTGTGACACTTAGTTAAATAAAAGGTGAATAAAAGAGTAGAAACATTTAAAAATGTCTGTCTCTATACATTTCTCCATTTAGTTCTCTCCCTTTATCAATATTTGCATTTTAAGATATTTTCCTAAACTTTTGTTAAAACCAGACTCAAATAGATGTCCCCATAAAAATAATTTCCCTTTTTGGGTTTTCTTTGTGTGTCAGTTATTAGCCATCCATATCTTATAATTGTACTGAAGTATAATGATATGATATTGTACTCCTCAGGTAAATTGTGCCCCTGTGTCGGGCCACAAATTATATCTTCTTAAAGTATATTTGGATGCATTTCTTTATAATTTTTAGTAGTGGACAGTTTAGGAGGTGACAGGAAAACAGGGGCAAGAGATGATTTGCAAAAAATGTCAACTGTACTCAAACGAGGGATGTTTTGCACCGCAACAATTGATATTTTTAAATAAACTGCTGTAGCTGTCAACCCAATTCAATCAAAAAAATCTGTCTTAAGTTCAAACGCAGCTCCTCTTCAGTGTCACATGATGTACTCGTCAGTTTCTCCTGACTGGTTTAGATGACATCATATTGCACCTCTCTTCACTTCAGCATCTCAGCTGCCAGACACATTGTCAGGCACATTTCACATGTTTCTCCGTTTGCATTTGATGTGAAGCACCGTGGGCTCCTCTAGGTGACTGTCTAACACTCCCTCCAACCCTTCCTCCTCCTCTTCATCATCCGCCCTGTCGCTCTGGGCGCCTTTCACACTTTCCTTACATCTCCTAGTTGTGGCACCAAGACCTCAAAACCTTCCATGTGGGGAAGTTCTAATCAGTTAAAGGAGGGTAGCAGTGGTTGGGATTATAATAGGGTAATTTTTGTGTTTCAATTGAATGCATTAGATGAAATCCTGTCTATTTTTATACAGGGAAACTTAAGTGTTTGAGTCTTTCTTTGAGTGTCATTTTGCTCAGTTTAACACCAAAGAAACATGCATCTAATTTTTGAAAGTTGTGGTGTGTCAAAAAAGTCACAAAGGCAAAAATAAGCTGCAGATCAAACAGCAGCAGAGCTCACGCAAGCAAGACAGGCAAAGCAGAAGTGTTGGAGGAGGCAGTCCTGTATAGACTCCAGTGGAGCCGCTCAGGTGTAATCAATCTGACTGATTGTTTAGCAAATCAACCTGACTCCACCACCACTAATGACTGACAGCTGCTGCTGAAAATAAGAAAAAGTCATGCCCTACTCTTTTATTTAGTTTATGTATTGATAATTATTTAAAAAATACCCATTTATCAACTTTTAATGTGGGAAAAATCTGCATATGAATGGTCTTTTAACTGCCTTTTTTATAGTTTTGTTAAAGGTTTTTTTAAGTGGTTCCTTGTAATTGTGTTCCATTGTAATTTCTAGCTTTTATTTAAAATTAAAATCATACTTTCTTGTGATTAGCTCATTCTGATTTTTACAATAATTGTACATGGCAGGATGAGAGATTTGGTCTCTTATATTTCATTTAGACCTGAACAATGCAAAAATGAAATGAAAAAAAAGAAATTAACCCTTTATCAGGCGAAAAACCGTATTTGGTAACTTCAGTGGATATCCAAAATGGTAATATTTCGAGAAAAAGGTTGCAAATTTACTAGATTAAAGTGGCAAATCTACAAGAAAAAAAGTCACAGATTTACGAAAAAAAAGTGGGGGAAAATTCACCACTAAATCTCATAATTCTGAGCATTTTTTTCTCGTAGATTTGCCACTTTAATCTCGTAAATTTTTTTCTCAAAATATTACCCCCCTCTACACATTCCACAGTCCACATTCTGGCTGTATGTAATATCTTCCAATATTCTCTAGGGTTGAAATTTGGAATTTGCAAGTATTTCAATGAGTGCCCTATTAAGGGTTAAAATGAAAAACTTCATCTCACCAGCCACAATGTAAAATCAGGGCAAGGGTACAGTCATAGCAGTCCCTCATTCTTTGGTACTTTCTATATTTTTTAAGGACTTTTGTCCACTCAGAATGACTGGATACTAACCGTTAATATCATTGAGCGCTTTTAAATCTAGAATGAGAATACTTGAGAATGACTCTTAAACAATTTTTTTATAATCTGTTTGTAAATGTAATCATTTTTTGCTTTTTGTTTGTTCTTGGTTTGTGTTTTAACTGTGTAATTTTGTAAGTGTTTTGTATTTGGCCATATCTCCCTTGAAAAGGGGGTTCTTAATCTCTTAATTTTCAAAACAACTAGAACCTTCTGCTCCCCTTTTTCAAAAATCTCAAGATAATGAAAATTTTTCAGACCATTATATATATATATATCAATATGTGTTTTTTTTTTTATCTCTAAGTTCAAGCATAGTCCAAATTCCATTCCTAAAGCTTCCAGTGAATATTTACATGTCAACTCACAATTACATAAGTACAATACTATTTCACCCTCCTCACTATCGTACTAGCCTGAGTCAGCTCTCCTTAACCCCCTGGAGTCCATCTATTTATTGAAAATACACATGTTTTATTTCCAGTAATAACTTTATTTATATATCATATGTAGACAAGCTGAGAAACCCAGTTGAAAGTTCAATCATAGGAGCTTTCACAGTGTGCCATTTATGATTTTTAAAATGTGGATTTTCTTTCTACAATGAAAACTATTACTATTTTTAATTTACATGCAAATAGACTATATATAAAAATAAAAATAAAAAAGTTACATTTCCATAGACACCTGTGTTTTTTGTTTGTATTTTCAGTTCCTGGCAGCTTTATACTTTAATTAAAATAAAATGAAAAATCTGACTGATTAGTTTAGTGGCTCTGATTGCTCAGCTCACTAAGTAGTACACACACACACACACACACACATTTCTACACTTTTGTTTTATTTTAACTTTTAATATTATAATTTTGCTGTGATAAATGGTAATTTTTTTTCTATTCAATAGTTACTTGTTTTTATTTTAACTTGTGGACTTTAATACAGGTAGAGGCCTGTATAATATGTAGAAGCCCTTTTGGGTTTCTTGCCGCTATACATTGCACCTTCCTCTAGTTATTTCTTTTTTCTTTTTGTTTTATTGTGCAAAAAAAACCCTTCAAACTTCAGTCTCAATGGGATTTTCCTGGTAAACAAAGGTTATAATAGTAACAATAATAATTTAAGTTCTTTCTAAATTATTTTTAGCTGAAATTCCCAATAACCCTGAGCTGATTAGAGGGTTATTCAGATCACCTGTTGCACTGGGTGTGGGGACTCGCTCATAATTAAGAATTGAAAGCAGCTTGGTGTGTTTCGTCTCTCGGCCAATCAGGATGTGACATCACGGTTTCTTTGGGGCTTAAGATGGTTGGAGAACTGAGCACTCAAGGCATTCTGAGCTTTCCAGGATGTGTAGCAGACCTCGTTTTAGCAGAAATGCTGAACTTTAAGCCCTTCTGTGTCTTTAACCTGTCTTCTGCTGAAGATTGGAGGAATTTTAAAGGAACCCCTTTCCCCTAACCCGCATCATAACCTGCATCAGTACAGACTTTAGTGTTCATGCAGGAGTTTAACTTGCCCAACAACTCTCTATTGAAACCCCTTTAAACAAATAACTCTTACCTCTCAGATACATCGTAACAAAGAGCAAGAGAAAACACATTTTATTATAATTTAAGGGGCATTCTTTTTCCACTGTGAAGACACTTCTTGAAGTAAATGTATGGTTTGGGACTGGTTTTCAGGGTTTTTCCTGACCAGTTGTAATCTGGGGAATGCATACTGCCACATAACTAACAGAGAACAATGCATAATCTCTGTGTCCACAATGTTTGTTTTGGGGAAGAGGATGATCAATTATGGGTAGCTACTACCAATCTCTCTGTAACCCCACTTCATGTCTCTGATCACTACTTTATCAAGTTCTCCCTCCCACTCTCCCGATCAGACTGTCTGCCCTCACCGACAGATACCGCACTGGTCCGCTCCAACATTCGCTCTCTCTCTCCTCCTGCTCTGGCCTCAACTGTTCTCTCATCCCTCCCTTCATCAGACTCATTCTCACTTCTGCAGCCCAACTCTGCAACCAACACTCTCCTTGCCACCCTCTCCTCCTCTCTTGACTCACTCTGTCCTCTCACTCCTCGGAAAGTGCGCAAGTCCTCCCCTGCCCCTTGGCTGCCGGACTCTGTGCGTGCCACCAGAGCTCCCCTACGGGCATCAGAATGGAAGTGACAGAAAACTAAACACCCTGAGGACCTACGCAACTACCAATCTCTTCTTGCTGCCTTCTCATCTTTGATCTCAGCTGAAAAAAGCTCTTTCTATCAGACCAAAATCCAATCCTCATTCTCCAACCCCAAGAAGCTCTACTCCATCTTTACAAACCTCCTGGTCCCTCCAACCCCCCCCCCCCTCCTACCTACCCACTTTGTCAACCACTTCCTGAAAAAGATTGAGGACATACGCTCGTCATTTACCCATCCAGTCTTACAACCTGCCTCTCCTCCCTCCCCATCAGCGTTTCCCACCCTCTCAGCATTCACTCCACTGTCTCCTCCTCAAGTGCTCAGCCTTGTAACCTCTGCCCGTCCTACCACTTGTCAGCTGGATCCTATTCCTTCCCACCTGTTTCAGTCTATTGCTCCGGATCTCCTCCCATTCCTCTCCCATGTTATCAACACTTCCTTGACTACTGGCTACTTTCCTAACTCTCTGAAGGAAGCAAGGGTGAATCTTCTCCTAAAGAAATCCACCCTCAACCCAGCCTTAGTGGACAACTACAGACCCGTCTCTCTCCTGCCGTTCCTCTCCAAAACTCTGGAACGGGCTATCTTTAATCAGCTGTCCTCCTATCTGCATGGGAACAACCTCCTTGACCCTCAGTCTGGTTTTAAGAAGGGCCACTCAACAGAGACTGCCCTTCTTGCTGTGACTGAACAGCTTCACAAGGCGAAGGCGGCCTCTCTCATCTGTGGTGGTTCTACTGGACCTTTCTGCAGCTTTCGATACTGTTGATCACCAGATCCTCATCTCCACCCTTCACCACCTGGGAGTATCGGGCTCTGCCCTCTCTCTGCTCAAATCCTATCTCAAGGACCGCACCTTCCGTGTAACTTGGAGGGGTTCTGTTTCAGAACCCTGTCTACTCACCACCGGGGTCCCTCAAGGCTTGGTCCTTGGTCCGCTCCTCTTCTCGATTTACACCAACTCCCTTGGCTCCCTCATCCACTCGCATGGCTTCTCCTATCATAGCTATGCCGACGACACCCAGCTAATCTTATCCTCTAATCTTATTTCCCCAGTCTGAAACACATGCAGCAGCACGTATCTCTGCATGTCTGGCCGACATCTCCCAGTGGATGTCAGCGCACCACCTCAAACTCAACCTGGGAAAGACTGAGCTACTTTACCTCCCAGGAAAGGGCTCCCCCACCACTGACCTCCACATCACTGTCCAGAACACAGTGGTTGTCTCCACAGAAACCGCCAAAAACCTTGGCGTAACTCTTGACAACCAACTGTCCCTCTCAACAAACATCACCGCCACTACCAGATCTTGCAGATTCTTGCTGCATAACATCAGGAGAATCCGCCCGTTTCTCACCCAGAAGGCAGCTCAGGTCCTGGTCCAGGCACTGGTCATCTCACGCCTGGACTACTGCAACTCCCTCATGGCAGGTCTGCCTGCCAAAGCCATCCGACCTCTACAACTCATCCAGAATGCAGCTGCTCGATTGGTCTTCAATCTTCCCAAATTTTCACACACAACACCCCTCCTCCGCTCCCTCCACTGGCTATTAGTGGCTGCGCGGATACGCTTCAAGACTCTAGCTCTGTCGTACTCTGCTGCTAACGGTTCAGGTCCTACTTACATCCAGGACCTTGTCAAACTCTACACCCCTGCCCGTCCTCTATGCTCTGCATCAGCCAAACAGCTGGCGACTCCCACCCTGCGTGGGTCAACCCGCCTCAAAACCACTTCCAGACTTTTCTCTGTCCTGGCTCCCAAATGGTGGAACGAGCTCCCCATCGACATCAGGACCTCAGACAGCCTGTACATCTTCCGCCGCAGGCTGAAGACCCATCTCTTCCAACAATACCTCGGTTAAGTCATGGTCACCTAACAGATATATTTAATAAAAAAATAAAAAAAATAATAAAAAAAACGTATTCTTTTCTTCTTTAACATATAGCACTCCTTAGCAATGACAGTTGGCTCTTAAAGTTGTGTACTTACTCGATTCCTATGGTCTATGTCTAGTACCATCAGGTTGAATGCAATTATTGTAAGGCGCTTTGGACAAAAGCGTCTGCTAAATGACATGTAATGTAGATGCTCTACTAGGCTATCATCTTCATGTTGATACTTACCCTCTGTTTTTAGGTTTATCACTTCAGCCTTGATCCCCAGTTTTTGTAACTTCTCAATTCAGGAATAGTCTGATTCAGATTTTTGCTAATGCGCTCCATGAAACTTGTGTTCAAAAATATTGTGCCTTGGCAGTGAGTGGTTAAAAGTGTGCACCACTCCAAGAGCCAATGTATGGGAAGAAAGTGTTCTCTTTTTGTGAGTGCATAAATGATTCAGTGGAATGCACTGCAAACAGTCTGACTAACAGTTGTTGGGTTTTTTTTTTGTTTTTTTTTACAGGGTGTAGGGGTGTCTGGTTCAGATACACATTGCCTCCAGCAGGGGTACCAAAATATTTAGAGGTAAAGCTAATTTAGATCCATTTTGCTATCAGAAATTGACTAAATTAATATTTAATACTTTAAATGAATTAAAGTTATTCTCGGAGCACCACCTATTCACTTAGGAATGGGAAAGATAGCAAATTATAGTGAATCAGTCTCAAAGTTAACAAATTATCAATTTGGAACATTGATTATTATGAATATAGTCATAATCGAATTACCTTAATATTTAGTAACGGTTGAAGGAATTTTGAGTTCTTCTCATAGCAGAGGTTTAGCAAATCGCTCATTCATGTGCAACATTAAAGGAGAAGCATATTAATCCAAAAAGATTTATTCTAAATAAAGCAAAGCAAACAGAACACATAACTAATCTAAAAGACTATTTACAGTGGAATGTTGGTGAGAAAGAATGTGTAACAAAATGGCTGACGAAAGGCGGTCATTTAAATAAATAAAAATGGCGGAAGCCCTTTTCTTGTTGAAGAACAAAAGACCATGCGGTCTTGAAGGTCTATGTGTTGTAGGATGCCAAATTAAAGTATATTTTATGTGGATTAGTGTGTGAGCAAATCAAATGAGTTATAGTTAATTTACATGTACAATTTAGGGTATGTAGAGCAAGATTAATCATACACTTCAAGTGATCTAGCTACATAAAATATCACAACAAATATATTTAAACACACAACAGATCAACACCATTGATTTAAGTTTAACAAACTTGTTCTTGCTTACTAACTGCCCAGTACTATACCACTGAGTCCAGAGTTGAAAGGGGAAAGCAGAAATCCTTGAGGAAGAATCCGGTTCCTGGTTGGGTTTTGGTGGTCCCAGAGTTATTTGCTGTTGTTGGCTCCAGAAGCTTGGTGAAGGTCTCTGTGATTATATCCAGTATAGATCACAGGCAGGAAACTTGGAGGTGGTGGGCCCAAGCTTGGTTTGGGCCTCCCCTTTGAGCTGGGGAGAACGGGAGATGGTCTGGTCTTCTGGAGTGCAGGCGCGGTGCTGACCCTCCCAGGGAGTCGAGAAGAGAGAAGGGAAGGCTGCAGGAGGCTTTTGTGTCTCAACCTGGAAGTTGTATTTCCTGTTATTAGCCAATGAGATGCCTTAAGCATCTGCAGATACCCGTGGGGGTCGTTTGTCTTTGTTTGGGGAACAGACCACCATCTTGAAGTATGGAGAGAAATTGTTGACACAATTCTCACTGCATTCAGTCATTAAATCCAAATGAAACTTGTGGAGTAGCTGTGACTCCTACAAGGGCATCCAAATGAAATGTTTCTACTTTCTTTTTTATTTTATTTTTAAAAGGGAGATGTCCTGAAGCGACATTAACCAGGCACTGCCTACATATTGGTGCCAGTCACCACATCCCTCAGTTTGCTAGCGGCTCCTCAGAGGCCAGCTGACCAGCGGGGGGACCAAATGTTGCACCGTATTCCCCTCATTTAGGAAAAAGAAATATTCATCATCCTTTGTTCCCTTTAGTCGATTCACTCGGTACACCACGTTAAGTATGGGACATATATTCATGTGCAGTGTTTTCACCCTGGTTTTTATATCAGGTCTTAGTCCTTGCACAATTGCATTTTTTAACTGTTGCCAGAATGGAGTCATACTGGTCATCAGGTTCCTTTTGGCCACTGATCTCTGAAGATTTCAGTCATCCTCGTAGAGAAATTATTGAAACACCTTGTTGTCTTGTTCCATGGATTCTTGTCCAATCCATTTTCGTTTGGAAATGGGTAGAGATGCGACTGGTCAGCTCAGTGATGGCAATTCTGTACAGGTGAACAGTTCAGTTGTACCTGTTGGGGATGGCAGGAGCAAGTTTGATATTGGCAAATATTAATTTTAATATTGAATATTTGCCAATATCAAACAGTAATTATTAATAATCAGTTATTATCGGGGCACCACCCTGAACAGGGACCAATAACCAAACTGTGAAATAGTCTCATAAAAAGGGGTGTTCACTATAAAGAACTATTAATATTCTAAAATATTAATAATTATAATAGGAACATTAAAAGGTGAAATTCAAGCACTGACCTTCACAACCAGCTGTTATTACAACACTCATGCAAACAATCACAAACAAATGCTCTTTATATCCTAAACTACGAATCACATCTATTAAAATGGACAGCAAAACCAGGCTTCAAGCACTGTGCGTGTGTGGCCAAAATGGCGGGCGTATTCCTGAAAATGACGTCACAGCCGGCGACAGGCTCGGGGAGGTCTCAAGGGAGAGAAAAGGGGAGGAGACAGTAACAAGAGCCAAAATGGCGGCTAGGCTCAAGCAGTCTCAGGGAGGGGTGTGCTACACGCTTTGGCCGCATGGCGTCGTGGTACTGAACCACCTCGACGCACGTGATGCGGACTTTGAGCGTCTGCACGTATACACTTTTATACTGTATAAACGGCGTTTAACAGTGGATGTAAATGTGTGTGTGTACGAGCGTTAGTAAGAGGAGAGAGAATGAATGGACGTAGGGGTGAATGAGAAACTCACCGTCACAGAACACTGTAATCTCCTTATCACGTGGAACTCGGCGATTGAGCGTGCTACCGACAGCCACCACAGATTGTTTCACTATAAAATACGAGTTATTGTCTCTGCGAGCGGTGATTTAACAACACACCAGTGACCACCACCGTAGTAGATAGATCAATATTCTGTGCGATCGCACACAGTCAAAACAATACAGGTATAAGCAACACACAAGGTAATTAGGACTCGGAGGTCCGTTAACTTGTACACCAACAGCACAAATGGTTTACTAATTAAATAAACCTATACTCTGCCCAGACAAAGAGAGCCTCTTACTTGAATCGCGCTTGTAACGATTTGAAGTGGAGATTTGCCGGCAGACCAGTTATGCGCGCGTCCGCGGAGATAACTGCGCTGTTTCAGTTATGAAAACTGAGGAAAACAGCTGGAGACGTCGAGAGGAAAGAAAGTGAATCCAAAACACTTCCTTCGTGAAGAAACGGCAGTCGTTGTCTTCCTTCTGCAGGTAGAAGTAACTTGCTCCCACAAGTTACTTGGATCCAACTGTGTTTAATAACGCAGTAATAGCTATGGAGGTTATAGTAACAGACTTGTCTCGTCCCGCGAGTTAAGAAACTGATCTATTTAAAAAAAGAAAAAGGAAAAAAAAAAGTCGGCGGCTGTGGATCTTCTTTACACAACTGGGGGGTCGCGTGGAAGAGGCCGATTTCTGTGCTGCTGTTGCTTTTAAAGCCACAGTGCCATCACCGGATCTATCTGGTCTCAACCAATGGGGCCTGAGCTGGAGCTCCCCTGTGCTCAGGTGACCGCCTGATCTAATCAAGGGGCCCGCATGGTCTCATCACGGGGGTTCCGTCCCTCGTGGTCTTGTTTACAAAGGGCAGGGGTTAGGCTTTGTTATCGGCATGTAGGCCCAAAGTTAGGTTTTAAACCTTCCATGTAGGCCTGCCTTTGTTTGTAAGCCCAGGGTGAACCCCAACATACCCCATGATGACCTCTTCCAGTCACCCCTGATCATTCCCCATTTTAGGTGCAGTTTCCCTCGAATAATGGTTTCTAAATCTTGGGTGTTGGGCCGGGGGGCAAAAGTTAGGAGAGAGGAAGGAGGGGGGGTGGGACCAGGAGGTTCGTAAATATGGAGTAGCGCTTCTTCAGGTTGGAAAATGAGGATTGGATCTTGGTCTGATAGAGCTTTTTTTTCAGCTGAGATCAAAGACGAGAAGGCAGCAAGAAGAGATTGGTAGTCGCATAGGTCTTCAGGGTATTTAGATTTCTGCCACTTCATTTCTGATGTGTGTTACGGAAAGATTGGTGGTAGAGCAACTCCTGGTGAAGATGAGATCAAGGTGGTTGCCAGCTTTGTGAGTAGGTGGTGGTGATGATGGAGTGAGCAGAAGAGCAAAAGGGAGAGAAGAAGCAGTAAGTCTGCTGACTTCTCAAGCTGGATGTTAAAGTCGCCGAGAAGGACAAGTGGTGGTCCATCTTCAGGGAAGTTTGAAAGTAGGACGCCAAGCTCCTCCAGAAATTCTCCCAAAGGGACCAGGTGGGCAGTAGAGGACAACAATGGTTACTGGTGAGGGAGAAGTTATGGTGACAGCATGGTATTCAAAGAACCATGGGGAAAACTGTGGCAGTGGATGGAGGGAGAACTTCCAATCGCGGTTGATGAAGACCTGTTCCTCCACTCCTACCAGTGGGTCTACGGGTGTGAGTGAAGGAGAAGGCAGCAGAAAGAGCTGCAGGAGTGGAAGAGTTGGTTGGTGTTAACCACGTCTCAGTGAGGCCAAGGAAGTCCAGTGACTACTGAGCAGCAAAGCCAGAGATGAACTCAGTCTTACGACATGCAGACTGGCAATTCCTGAGTCCACCCTTGACGAGGTGCTGAGTGTGTTTTGAGCGAGCGGGCTGCACAAGGTTGCAATAAATTGGCCACTCTGCAGTGTGGATGGAGTCTCAATCCCCGGCATCGACAGCTGGTGGCAGTGGCCAGGTATGGGGGAAGTCACAGGCAGATCCTTCGTTGCATCACTGCAAGTATTCAGTGCTGGTGCAGAAGGTGGAGATTAGTGGTCCAATACGGGTTTTTAAAGGCCGATACCGATTATTTTGACATCAGTCTTAACCGATCCCCGATATGTGCTGCTGTTTTTTGGGGCCGATTCTTGAAGCCGATATTGCCTTTTCTCCCTCCAGTTAAGTCTCAATTTAAACAAAAAGAAACATTTATTAACAAAACAAACAAAACATTAACAGTTGGATAGCAAACAATGTGTATGTTCTTCCCAGTCAACTTCAACCTTCCTTAATTCCTTCGATTTCTCATAGTGCTCTAATCGAAATTTTAGGATTGCAAGTTGGTTAGTGCTGAAGAGGTTTCAGAGGATCGGAGACATGGATGACAAGAGACTGATGAAGTGGAACAGCATACAATCATTTGACATAACACATTTTTATAAGGATAGATGGTCAGATCAACAGATCTTCCATGTCGGAGAAGCAAAGTAAGGTAGTTGTTTTCTTTATACACTGTTTATCACGGGATCTCGCGGTCTCCTGTATGTTCAGGATTATTGCGTGTTCTTATCTCTCATGTATACGGCTGGCTCGCTACGCTGCCGTTCTGGGCCCGGTGTGAATTGACGCCAGGCAGAAGACGGGGCAAAACCGCGGCGGAGCCATTCCACGCCCGGTGGAAATCCCCAGTCAGTGTGTGTGTGTGCACACTTGTGTGGGTTTTCCCACACTTGAGAATGCATGTGCAGAGAGGTTGAAAACATGGAGAGGTGTGAAGAATTCACCCTAGAAATTCCCAAACTAGGGGCAGAGAGGGTCCAGAGGGGTTGCGGAAACTTGGATTATTGTCTTTATAACAGGAGACAGTGAATGTAATGAATAAGGCCTAACAACAAAAGGGAAATTCTAAATGTTTACTGTTGAATATTGAGGCAGAAATGACAAGGAACAGAAAGATTATTTATAAAAATAAAGAAAATATATTAAGCTGTCTTTGATTTTTGCCATCATAGTGTGCATGTCATTTAAAGGAAAAAATTTCAACAGGGGGCTCCCCACTAGGGGCTAATGCTATAGATGGTCCTTGGTGTATAGCAGGGTTTCCCAAACTTTGCCATGCCATCAATCTTGGCATAACGGTCTACAAAGTTAAGGCCAATCTAACCACTGGATGGAGGCGTTTGAGTACTGTAAATCGACTTTTGTATACACGAAAAGTGACATGTCATTTCACAGAAGTACTGGACCCAAACGCAGACAACGGGTAGAAAAAACGAATTACTTGTTTCCAAGACGAACAAGAACAGGGTAATGACGCGAAAGGTAATCCAGAGAAGGGAAGCCGGGGACGAGGAAGCAGGTGGAAGCTGGCAGGAACAGGGGCGAGGAAAACTCCTGGGAACGAGACACAAAAAAACCTCAGAGGAAACAATCAGAGGAGTCAGGACCGAGTATACCACTTGGACATACTGCAGGATAACGAGGTAATGAGTGGCAGCTGTGGCAGAGGGACCAGGTGGAGATGATTGTCAGGAAGCCACGCCCCTACACTCACACACAGGGGGGTAAAAGGCAGGAAAGGGCACAGGGCCAATTAGAGCAGTAGTTATCAATCTTTTTGAGTCGCGACCCCCAATTTAACATGCATGTTGTCCGCTCACTGAACAGAATCTCACGCGCACAGTTCAGATCATACAAACTCAGTTGATACAACGAATTTTGGACAAATAATGAAGCAGACAACAACTAAAACATCTCTGTCTGTATGTATGTAGTTTAAAGGTCCATTCTGACCTCCTGAGTGTAACAGTCAGCTTCAAGCCAGAGACTCCTTGGAAAGTAATAACTTGATACTTTGGGATTTGTCAGAAAAGACACAAAATTACCCAAAGAATTAAATTGACCGCAAAAAAGGACTCAAATAAACCACAAAATTCTTGCGACCCCATTTGGGGGTGGGACCCCAAGGTTGAGAATAGCTGAAGTAGAGGACTGTTACAGTGTTTAAAAATCGTAGAAATCAATTCCTTGGTTTGCTTTGCAATCGTGGGATAATTTCTCAACTGGATTTCCACACCGGGGGAAATCTACAGCATCACATAAATCTTGTAGATTTTTAACTAAATCATGTAAAGGTAATTGATGTAATGATAAAAACAGAAGCAAGAGGAATTGGTCCTTTAAAGAAGCAGTAACATCTGCAGTTTCATCTCAGAACACAAATTATCTCAATGTCCAGATGCAGCCGCGCCTACAGGTGCAATTTTCCAGGATGAAGTCCGTGGGGTGACTGATAGCAGGCACCTAATTAAGATGTTGTTCCCCCTTTGCTTCGGCAGGCCTCGGGATGACAGATTCTTTGTATTGATCTCAATGCATATAGCTGTAAACTTTGGACTGCATATTGCATGGTTGTGACTTACAGTTGAAATCATCCATTCACAGACAGAAGTATAACCGCCTCAGACCACTTCTCTGCTCCTTCCTGCTGACATTTCCAAGACCACATTTCACCATGATGACACAGACTGACAAGGTGAAGACGACACCAGGGCCGCTACTGTGGCTAGTAATTAATCACCGGGTAAAAGCCTGGTGGCATTTCTGAAATCATTGGGTTGCTACTAAGATGTAGGTTAGTGTACCTAACATTAGCCCCAGTTAACTGAAAAATGACATCTTTCTATCATGCAGCATTCGTTCTGCTCTCCTTTTGCTCAAGTCATGTTTATTGATATAGCCCATTTCATACACAGAATGGTAGCCCAATGTGTGTCACATAATCATAACAATCGCATATTAAAATATCTAAAATGTCATGTCATAAGAGGTCAAATCGATTTAAAATAATTTGAAATTTAAAAAATTAAGACATGAGAATTCACAGGGAACAAATTACACAGAAATGACAAAAAAGGCTAACAGACCACGGGTGCAAGAGTGGGTTAGTGGAAGGCAGCATGGACAAGTTTGGTTTTTAGTCTGGATTTAAAAATGGGGATGGTGGGAGAGGTCTCTATAGGAAGATGGTTCCAGAGACAGACCGCATAGCAACTAAAGGCTGCCTCTCCAGGGCGCTGGGTTGTTTTCCTACTGATCTGAATGATCTTGAGGGGTTATGTTTCAAACATCTCTGCTCTATAGAGAGGGCCTTGGCCATTTAGTGATTTTAAAAGCAAGTAAAAGGACTTTAAAATCAATTCTGTTGGTCACCGGTAGCCAGTGTAGGGATTTTAAAATTGGTGTGGTATGATCTTTTCTTTTAGCCTTGCTGCTGCATTTTGTATCATTTGAAGGGGTTTTATTGTTTTTTTTTTTTTTTTTTATAAGGAGACCAGTAAAGAGACTATTACAGTGATAAAAAGCCGATTTTGAAACTGCCTTCGTGTGGCTATTAAAGCTTAGGTCGCTGTCAATAATGACCCCAAGGTTCTACCTCCTTTGTCCTCTCTGCCTTTAAGGCAGACCTGGGCATTGGACGGCCCGCGGGCCACATCCGGCCTGTTGGCTGTCCTTGTCCGGCCCGCGTGATGTTACCCAGAAATTAGAAATCAATATAACCGCAGTGCTTTAATTTTGAGAAAAATAGCAAACATTAGCACTAGCTAACAATACTTTTACTATAGTTAAGACAACAAATATAGCCACTAATATATATGACAGAAGAAAATAAACTTTAACAAACCTTGTGTCCTGTCAGTCAGCCACTATAGAAGCCTTTTTGATACTTTATATCAACTTTATATGAATTACTACGCACTCGTTATTTACTGTTCGTTTTTTTCATTTAACCGTTCTACCGGTTATTACCTTTCAAAATAAAAGCACCTCAACATTGTTAAACACCTTGAAAATGTACAAACATGAAAAACAAGCTCTATAATACAAACACAAATAGGAAGCTTACTAAAGGACATTTGCAGTTGTGTTTAAAATAAATGGACTAGTGATACAGTGATTGGAGTATTTACTACTTTTTACTGCTATATTTGATTTACTCCACATTAACAGTCTTATCATAACATGTATTCCTATCAGTAGCAGCTCAAAACCAGATAATTTACTGTATTTTATAAAGCGATTAAATTAATATTGAGCAGAATTTAGTTCAGAGTTTTGGTCCGGCCCCTGCAACCTTCGTGGTATTGGTCATGTGGCCCCTTGGGAAAATTAATTGCCCACCCCTGCTTTAAGGTGTTTCATTTCAGGGATTTCCTTAAAAAAATCCTCCATTTTGGAGAAAACATGAGGTGATTCCCACCCCACAGCCTTGGTGAGTCATGCTCCTTTTCAGGTCAAAGTAGAACTCTGAAAAGACGAGTGCTTAAGATCATACTTGTACTTAAAAGAGGGAGTAAAGTCCATTTTCCCTCTGAGAAAAGCTGTAGTTTTGGGTGTGTAATTGCCCGTTAGTTGAATGCTTTATGCATGACTAAAGATGAACAAACATCAGAGATGAGTTGGCCCCCGCAGAGGCTTTCCTCGTCGATGACTCATGGCCATTTTGAACATGTTATAATGGGAAGTGAAAGTGGGAAGGATTCACCCCCGGATTTCATCTATTTGCAACAGGGAGTGAGATTCTTTTGTGCCCTTCATCACTAAAATAAAGTAGAAATAGGAGTGATGTTTCTGTTCAGGCTATTTTCCACTGAGATTGCCTTTATTTAAGAGCTCTTGTAAACTTTAAAATTAGGATGCATGCTCATGCGTGCAGGCCATCCAGTCTGAGACACAGAAGCCTTTTGTCTCATTCATACACTCTCAAACAATTCTTGATAGATTAATTTGTGATTCTGCAGCAGCCCTCGGGGTAAATTGCACAGCTCTCTAATGGATCTCTCAGGGCTGTAAAGCTACAACACTCTGATAGCTGACATCAGTTAATGTTTCTGTCAGTATGCCAGGAAAAAAGCTGGCGCCATAAAATATGCTTTTGGACATCAGAAGTTGTAAAAACGTATATCCCCGATTTTACAAGTGTGATTTGACAAAGGCCAGGTGGATGCAAATGCTTTGCCATACTATCAAATATATTTTTCTGCTTCAAACAAACAGCAATCTCGTTCAAATGTCATTAAATCTGCATTTTTTTAAAAAACACATTTACTTGCATGTCTTGTATGTAAATAAGGGTACTAAGGATATATATATTTTTTTTAAATCCCCAAATTGCTCCCAAAAATCCATTTACATATGTAAACCCATTTACATATTTAAGCTATTAACTGCATGACAGCCAGAACAGAAAAATAGGAAAATATATGGTAGCGATAGAAACTTGTCTAAAACATCAAAATTAAATTAAAGAAAAAATGATTGATCTTTATCCCAATCTTTTATATTTACTAATTCTTGCCAACCATCTGATTGTGGCTTTCTTTTATTTTTTATCATAAACTTGGTCAGTAAATAATGATGATTTAGGAACATAATGAATGGTTCCAATTTGATATATTCTTTTTTGCACCCAAAACTGCATGTGCCAATGAAATGGATCTTTTGATCACAAGTTGTATGAAAGTAATGAATAATTCACAAGCCATCAAGGTCAAACTCTTTCTACTCACCTTTCAGTAGTGTGATCCGTCCCAGAGGAGGTCTTTGGGTTGGTTTAGCTGCCCTTCGTTTCTTTCCCCCCTATGGTTGTAACATAACAGTGGACGGATGCAAGGTTCAACACAAAGCAAAGGGCTGTATAAGGAGAGCAAGATTTCGTTAAGGGACAAACTGAAAAGGAGACCGGTCTCAAGAGCTATTGTGACTTTCTCGGTGTCTCCGGTCAAACACACGACGTCTTCTGTCTGTTCCACGTATCCGTCTGAAAACCATAGTGTTCCATCATTTCAATACGTGGCACCCAAACTTTGGAACTCTCTGCCTCTCCCCCTACGATCCACTATTTCCGTTGACTTTTTCTATAATTTTTTATCCCACGATTTTGTAACCCATTTATTTATCACCCAGTATTTCCTATCATGATCCTCGTATCACCTCGTCCCTGTCGGTCTGGGGAGAGCCCTGAACTGGCCACATGCTTCCTCCGAGACATGCGGAGTTAGCAGACCGCTTCTTGTCACTTGACACGGAGATTCCCCGGTGGGACGTATCGCGTGGGAGGATCACGTTATTCCCACCGGTTCCTCTCCCTCCCATCAGGCGCCCCGACCGACCAGAGGGAGGCTCTATAGCGACCAGGATCTATGCAGCTTTTTGATGATTATGTCCATCTCAGAGCTTTTGCTCCTGCTCCTGCAGCCGGTAGCAACGGGACGAACGGAAGTGAGACGACCAGGAAGTGGGCGTGTCTCGGTCCTCGGAGTCAGAGGCCTTAACTCTGTCAGCAGAAAGACATCATAGGCAGATGGCAGGCAGACGTCTGTGCTATAGTACCCAGAGGGAGGCAGTTTTTCAAGCCAGTGAGAGCGTTACACGGGATTTTCCAACTGTAAATGCAATTGGCTACAGCAATTTATTGAAATTTAAGTGATTATATATGTTCAACTACAAATCACAAGTCAAAACAGCGCTTAATTTGGCTGAATTATAAAAGGTATAAGTGGTAAATTGAAGAGCCGACTCTTCTTGGTGAGCTGAGTGAAATGCTCCAGATCACTAAAAAGAGACCAGATTCCCATCACTAGTTTCTGCTGCATTCAGAGACTGTAGTTAAAAGTTTGTGTTCATGTTCGTTTCCTGTGTTACCTGCTGTGTGTCGAGAAATAAAAGACCTTGCTTTCAATTACCGTTGTGTTGCATTTGGATCTTGCCTGATTCATGACACCATCAGCTCCTCGTTCTAATCAGCAGAAACAGGTGTTTCAAGTTAAGACTTCCTGTTTCCTCAGGGTGTACAGTAGATATACCGGTTAATGAGGTACACGTGCAATCCAATGCAACAGCTTTTTTTCCAGTGACTGTGTTATTGAGGTGTTGATTATTTGAGTCTGGTGCAGACACTTTGGGCAAGTATCTAACTGTAGAATGTTTTAACACTGCATATATGTGCATATCTTCAACTTGTTATGAGTTCATAGATGATAAAAAACAGGATTGTGTTTGAGATACGACTGCAGAAACAGTCCTATGTGCACAAAGACATAGAAAGGGGTTTAACCATTTAAAAAAAAAAAAAAATGTTTTAAGAGTGAAGCATTTGGCAGTTGACTGATACTGCTGCTGTTTATTTAGCTATTTATTTAATTTTTCTAGAACATGTTGACAATTTTATACATGGTATTAAAAGTTATTTGTTTCAGAAAGCAGCATTTTGAGTACCTCTTCTCCAATCCACATAGAAACTACTTTAATTTATCATCTGTTCTTTCTTCCCTCCCTTCATCTGACTCATTTTCACTTCTGCAGCCCAACTCTGCAACCAACACACTTCTTGCTACCCTCTCCTCCTCTCTTGACTTGCTCGGTTTTCTCACTCCTCGGAAAGTACACAAGTCCTCCGCGCGTGCCACCAGAGCTCCCCTACGGGCATCAGAAAGGAAGTGGCAGAAATCTAAACACCCTGAAGATCTATGCGACTACCAATCTCTTCTTGCTGCCTTCTCGTCTTTGGTCTCCGCCGAAAAGCTCCATCAGACCAAGATCCAATCCTCATTTTCCAACCTGAAGAAGCTCTACTCCATCTTTACGAACCTCCTGGTCCCACAAACCCCCCCTCCTCCTTCCTCCCTCCTACTGAGCCATTTTGTCAACCACTTCTTGAAGATTGAGGACATACGTTCTTCATTCATTTACACCATCGACACCTCGACCATCACTCCCTCCCCCCTGGCACGCAATCTCGGTGTTATCCTGGACCCCACCCTCTCCTTTGATCCTCATGTCCGCTCCACCGTCAAGACCTTCACCTCCGCCGCATCGCCAAAATCAGACACTGCCTCTCTCCCCCTGCTGCCGAATCCCTCATCCACGCCTTCATCTCCTCCCGCCTCGACTACTGTAACTCCCTCCTCACTGGCATCACTTCACGTTCCCTCCACAAACTCCAACTGGTCCAAAACTCTGCTGCCCGCCTCCTTACCCACACCCGGTCCCGCCAACACATCACTCCTGTTCTCCTCTGGCTCCCCATCAAACAGCGCATCAACTTCAAGATTCTCCTCCTCACCTTCAAGGCCCTCCACCATCTGGCTCCCCCTTACCTGTCTGACCTCCTCATCCCCCACCGCCCCACCCGTGCCCTCCGATCCTCCTCCACTCTCTCACTGACAGTACCAGCATCTAAACTCAAATCCTTTGGCGACAGAGCCTTCTCCCGAACTGCACCCCGACTCTGGAACTCTCTTCCCCAAACTGTCCGCGACTCACCTTCACTCTCCACATTCAAGTCCCGTTTGAAAACCTACCTCTTCTCCCAAGCTTTTGACCTCCCCTACCCATAACAAGTTTCTTGTCTTGCTCCCCACCACCCTGCTCGTTTTTTGTTGTCCCCCCCTGTATGTATACTTGCAAGCATCTTTGGGTTATTGAAAAGCGCTATATAAATTCAATGAATTATTATTATCATTTGACCATCCAGTTTTTCAACTCTCCTCTCCTCCTTCCTCGTCATCGTCTCCCACTCTCAGCATTCACTCCACTGTCTCCTCCTCAAGTGCTCAGTCTTGTAACCTCTGCCCGTCCTACCACTTGTCAGCTGGATTCTATTCCTTCCCACCTGTTTCAGTCTATTGCTCCAGACCTCCTTCCATTCCTCTCCCATCTAATCAACACTTCCTTGACTACTGGCTGCTTTCCTAACTCTCTGAAGGAAGCAAGGGTGAATCCTCACCTAAAGAAATCCACCCTTGACCCATCCTTAGTGGACAACTACAGACCAGTCTCTCTCCTGCCGTTCCTCTCCAAAACTCTGGAACGGGCCATCTTCAATCAACTATTCTGCTATCTTCATGGGAACAATCTCCTTGATCCCCACCAGTCTGGTTTTAAGAAGGGCCACTGTTACGTCCTTGGGGTACGTTTGGGTTTGGGTGTGCGTTTTGGTTTTGCTTTGTTTGTGCCGCAGGACCGCAGTAGCGTCACTGGCTCCGTAAGAGGGAATCCCCGCTGGGTAACGCCTCCACCGAAGGCCGGATCGAGTGTTCCCCTGGCTCCGCCCTCTGTCCGCTCGTTGGTCTGGCGTCCAATCATCTGCCGCACCTGCCTCCAGCTCGGCCTTAAGAGCAGCTTCGCGGGGCTGTGGACGGCCCCTTCTTTGTCTTTGCATGGCTTTGTGTAAAGTGTGTCTCTTGGCTTGATTAGAAGGTATTTGAAAACCTAGTGTGGGTATTAGTCAAAGATAACAATACGAGTGCCTCAATTTCTGTTTATTGGGCATTAAGTTTAGTTTTTCTTTTTCACATTTATTCACATCACACTCCGATTATTACCTTTGTTAGTCTCACTAGTTTATGGGTGGTTGCATTTCTGTATTTTTGTTTGCGTAGAGTAAGTGTAAGCGTAGTCAGCCAGAGTTCCTTTGTTTTTTGTGTTTTAAGTAAGATAGTTTTGGGGAAAAGCAAGTTAAGAAGATTGTTTTAGTTTGTTTTTATGAGTTGACGCCACCCTTCGCCCTTTGTTCAGTACCTCACCTTGTATCACTTGTATCTAGCCTGAAGAAGGTTCTCCTTTTGTTACCTTTGTTTTATTTTGCTGTTACTTAAAAAAAATCTGTATTTGCCTGAGTACACCGGCGTTGTGTTGCTTCCCTTTCCCCTAGACCCCAACTGGGTTGTAACATAAATGGGGGCTCGTCCGGGATATAACTTATTCCCGTGACGCTAAAGATTTATATTGTTTAATAGCGAATTATTTGTGTGCAAAAATGGCCCCGTTCAATTTGGAAGAGTTCATTGAAAATCCTACCCTTGAGCAAATTGATTGTTGCCGTAAGGATGATTTATTTGAAATTGCTGGACACTTCAGTATTTCAGTCTCCCGGCAGCTTCTGAAAAAAGAGCTGAGGGCTCGTATTGTGAGGAAACTGGAGGAATTGGGTGTTTTGGTTTTGTCGCCTACTGCTTCTGTTTCTCATGTGCAGTTTGTCAGCGGCCCGGCAGAGGGTAGCTGTGAAGGAGAGAGTTTTGGTGCTGAGGCGGAGATAAAGGCACCTGATGCCCCGAGTGTGCTGCCTTTGAGGTAGCGGGCAGAGTGAAAACGCCTGTTACACTTCCCCGGTATGATCCTTTTTCTCCTGCGTTGTCTTGGTCTCGGAATGAGGCTAGGCTGAAAGTATGCTTAGCCTGTCTTCAGTTGGAGGCTCAGGAACGCCAAGCCCAGCTTGATGTTGATTTCCGTCTGCAAGTCAGAAAAATGGAAATAGAAGCAGATAAAGCTGTAAGGCTGAGTAAACTCGAGCTTCACGCACAAAAGGAGGCTCATGGGCAGGAGGAGGCAAATGTGGGTGCTCCAACACCTCCTGGTTTATCATGAAGTTCATTTGATGTCAGTAAACATATTGCCCTGGTGCCAGTATTTCGAGAGAAATGGGTTGTAAACAAAGGTCAACAGAGACTGCCCTTCTTGCTGTGACTGAACAGCTACACAAGGCGAAAGTGGCCTCTCTCTCGTCTGTGGTGGTCCTAATGGACCTTTCTGCAGCTTTCGATACTGTTGATCATCAGATCCTCATCTCCACCCTTCACCACCTGGGAGTATCTGCCCTGTCTCTGCTCAAATCCTATCTTAAGGACCGCACCTTTCATGTAACTTGGAGGGGTTCTGTTTCAGAACCCTGTCCACTCACCACCGGGGTCCCTCAAGGCTCGGTCCTTGGTCCGCTCCTTTTCTCGGTATACCCGAACTCTCTTGGCTCCCTCATCCACTCGCATGGCTTCTCTTATCATAGCTACGTCGATGACACCCAGCTAATCCTCTCATTCCCCCAGTCAGAAACACAGACAGCAGCACGTATCTCTGCATGTCTGGCCGATATCTCCCAGTGGATGTCCTCACACCACCTCAAACTCAACCTGGGACAGACTGAGCTACTCTGCCTCCCAGGGAAGGGCTCCCCCACCACTGACCTCCACATCACTGTCCAGAACACAGTGGTTACCTCCACACTGGCGTGACTCTCGACAACCAACTGTCCCTCTCAACAAACATCACCGCCACTACCAGATCTTGCAGATTCTTGCTGCATAACATCAGGAGAATCTGCCCGTTTCTCACCCAGAAGCTCAGGTCCTGGTCCAGACACTGGTCATCTCACGCCTGGACTACTGCAACTCCCTCATGGCAGGTCTGACTGCCAAAGCCATCCGACCTCTGCATCTCATCCAGAATGCAGCTGCTCGATTGGTCTTCAATCTTCCCGAATTTTCACACAACCCCCCTCCTCCACTCCCTTCACTGGTTACCGGTGGCTGCGCAGATACGCTTCAAGACTCTAGCTCTGGCGTACTCTGCTGCTAATGGTTCAGGACCTGCTTACATACAGGACCTGGTCAAACCCTAGACCCCTGCCCGTCCTCTCCGATCTGCATCAGCCAAACATCTGGTGACTCCCACCCTGTGTGGGTCAACTCTCCTCAAAACCACTTCCAGACTTTTCTGTCCTGGCACCCAAATGGTGGAACGATCTCCCCACCGACATCAGGACCTCAGACAGCCTGGACATCTTCCACCGCAGGCTGAAGACCTACTTCTTCCAACAATACTTCGGTCAATTCATGGTCACCTTAAAAACTTAGCATACAGCAATCCTGTAGCGATTACAGTTGGCTCTTATATTTTTAAAGTTATGTACTTACTTGATTCCTGTGGTCTGAGGCTAGTACCACCAGGTTGAATGCACTTATTTAGCTGATCCTTTTGTCCAAAGTGACTTACAATGACATGTAATGTAAAAAAAAAAAAAAAAAAAAAAAATGCAGGCTCATTTGCATTAGAAACAAAGTTAGGACTTCCTGTTTCCTCAGAGTACACAGTAGATCTACCAGTTAATGAGGTGCAATAAACCTTTTTCAAGTTTTCTCTGACAGTGTTAGTGAGGTGTTTATGAGTCTTTATTTAGTAGCAGTGTTGGGATTGCACTATATTTAACCCATTTGTGCTCAAAAACTGGTCTGGTGCATTTCACACTGCATATATGTACATATCTTTGATATTCCACTTATGAGTTCATAGGACTGCTGTTTTTGCAGTTGTATAATTGTATTTCTCCTATTTCATTTACTTTAAGCCTCTGAAGTCCAGGAGATTTTGGTTCAAATTTGTCAACTTCCTATGCATTCATTTCTGTCTCTGTTTAGCATCTTTCAGTCTGTCCTTACATCACATGCATGGCTCCTTTTCTCCACACAAACTTGGCTATCTGTTAGTCAGATTTTTCATTTTATTTTAATTAAGTATAAAGCAGACAGGAACTGAAAATACAAACAAAAGACACCGGTGTCTATGGAAATGTACCTTTTTTTTCTTTTACCATTTATACACACAATCAGCAGAAATAATAATAAATAATAAAACTACAAAACAGTCTATTTGCATGTAAATTAAAAATGGTAATAGTTCATTGTAGAAAGGAAATTCACATTTTAAAAATGGTCTAGAAACATAAACGGCACACTGAACTTTAACTGGCTTTCTCAGCTTGTCTGCATATCATATATAAATGAAGTTATTACTGTAAATAAAACATGTGTATTTTCAATAAATAGATGGACTCCAGAGGGTTAAATACTGCGCGAGGACTGGTTCTTCAGTTGAAAATGTGAATATTACTGGACTTTGTGGTTTTAAAAAAAAGAATTCTTCAGTTCTCATTCACTGTTCAATGCTTGATAGACATGTTTTTCTAGAGTGTTTTTCTTTTCTGCTGTGTAGTAAAATCTCCTCTACCAGCCTCCTCCATATCCATGACTCTCACCGCTGTCTACAACAATAAGTTATAGATCAATTAACAAGCACAAATAGAAGAAGAATTTTTTTTTATTAAAAAACCCATCATGATTCATCATGGATGGGAGAGGAACGGAGATAAGTGGGGGGACAGAAATATAATGAGAGACAGACGGAGGAGAGGAGGGGGCGCGGAGCTGGTTGAGGTCACTTCCACCTTGAAGGGAAAACCTACACACACACACACACACACGCCCTTTTATTACCGGCAATTTATAGCTCTGCCTTTACAGACCTGTCTCCCTGATTAATTTCTTTTGTGATGCTGTCAGCTGGGTCTTTTTTCCTGGGTGCCATACACACTTTGACACACGTGACTGTGGCTCGGAGCCACAGACGAGCACGGATGGAGACCTGGGGCTCCGGCATCCTGCAACACGCTAGGAGTCGGTTACATAATAATGAATTCTGTCAGTTAATTACCCAAAAGCTGCATCAAGTCAAATTCATATCATGTATTTAAAAATTGGTTGGGATGAAATTTTGAGACAAAGTTATTTTTATCTCTTTTTATCTCCCTCAAGTGTGCAGAGATGCTTTTGTTGACATGTTGTGTTTGAATAAACTCAGCATTTGTGTCTTTATGGGATTTCTTTGTCTCTAGTCCCATTTTTAAGGACTTGTATTTCACATTTTATCTTGTTTAATTTGTATATTTTAATGTATTCACATTTCTATTTGTCTACAATGTTTTACATGAAAATATCCCTGGAAATGAATTACATTATGCTAGAGGTCAAATTTCCTATTCAGTGGTTTTTAATGGACCATAATGCTTCACAGCCACCGACCACAAGAAGCACCGTCTATTAGAAATTACAGTCAAACGATGTACACTCTTAAACCTCTGGGACCACATTTTTCACTTGTTTTGGCAATAAGTTTGGCTGTTATACTGCAAATGACATGATTTTTGGAAGATTTACAGATTTTTTTTCCCACATAAACCTCTTAAAATCCTCAATCTTTAAATGTTTGGTAGTTTGAGCAGGGCGGAAGGTGTTTAACCCTTTGAAAAACAGTGACATCATGTAATTAAACTGGCATTTAAAGAAAAAACACAAAAATGAGTTAAGAGGTTCAAAGTTTTTATCATGTTTTTTGGAAGTAGAGATTTTCAGCCAGAAGGGTTTCAAAGGGGAATAAATAAAGTGGGCCCAGTGGGTTAAAGTAATCTCAAAGATTAATGTCAAGTCACTATTACTGAATGAGGTAACACAATGGTTATTGAGCCCCACTGGTGAGATCTCTTGTATTTTCTGTATTATAAACGTCTGTAGCAACACTGAAAAAGCAGAAACGGCACATAGTCCCTGATAATCCACTCACACACAACACAACATGCATGTACAGTTCATGCATATGTTCAGGCTTTGCAAGACTGCAAAGGTCCTGACATTTATAGTTGATAAAGGTGTCATTTTTGTTATTTGATGTCATTTTAAAGTTGTACTCGGTGTGTTTGATACTTGTCTGTCAGAACAAGGCTTAAGACTACACACAGTCTTTACTGTGGTAACCCTCGTCAGCTGCAGGCTCATAAAATGAGCTATAAATAAATTTACCAGCCTCGTTTCAAGTCTGCCAACAAACGCTGCAATAACTGCTTATCACCATAGATGCCACCAAAGAGAATGCAACGGAAATCTTTGACACTAAAATTAATGAAACTAAGAGCCATACAGGAGGGTGGAGGGAACTGAGTGCTGGAGAATGACGGGGAATTACATCAACCGCCAGCCTTCCATACAAAGAACCTGAGAAGAATCTGCAGAATATTTTGGCCAAACACTAACTCAAACCAAACTCTTCTCACTAAATGCCAGCTAGACAGTAGATGTCCGATCCAGTTCCAGCGCAGTATGGTATCTATGCTGAGAAGAGAAGGCAACAGCATCCTAAAAGTAGCCCTGCACTGGACACCAGACGGGAAAAGGAAGGGAGGAAGACCCAAAACCACCTGGTGTCAAACTGTGAAAGAGGAGATGGAAGAAAATACTTTGACCTGAGTCCAGAAAATGGCCCAGAACAGACGGGAGTGGAGAACCTTGGTTGCTGCCCTAAGGTTACTAAGAAGTACAAAAATTATCACACACTCGAGGACTCTGTTTCATAAGCCACCCATGAAAATAAGGGTATTTTTGTCACTTTTGCACTCTTTGTAGTTGTTTTTGCATCTCTTCATTGATTACAAAGAGACACAAAACTACTAGAGACATACAAAACAACTTCAGAGATTGAAACTTCTTTTGTACACTCAAAAAAATAACTCATTGGATGAACTCAATTCAATTGTGGGCAGAATTTCCATCCAACAAATATATGTAGCCCAAACTCAAAACAAGTGCATCGATGCAATATAATGTATTTGAGTTAATGTAGCTCACTTTTTTTTTACATTTGGTCGAACTCAAATTAAAAACATGTATGTATTGTATTTAAATTGAGTTACCTCAACTCATTTATGTCAAGGAGAGCTAAAATAAAGAAATGTGTTCGTTCAACCTAAAAACATAGAATTTGAAAACTGAAACTCATTCTTTTTGGGTTGAAGGGAAGGACGGGAGTAAATTAATACATTTTAGGTTACACTTCTTAAACTACTTTTGATTTGATTTTAATTGAAATATTTTCATTAGACAAACAATACATTAATGTGTCACATCTAAGAAGGGCTTGAATTGTTTTTTTGAGTAGTTGTATGTCTCTTTGTGGTAATTTTGTCTCTTAATCAATAAATAGCTATAAAGTCTTTTTGCACATGCACTGGGACAATTTTCTCAACCACAGTGACGTTCAGAAAGAAATGAAAGTTTTACTCTTTTGTTGCTATTAATGTACCTTCATCTTTTATTAGATATGCATATGCATAACCAATCAGAGACATTTGACATGTCACAATGACAGATACATGGTGTGAATTATAAATGTCCAGCTTCAGGCTCCTGGTATTGGGCATGCTGACTCACTGGAGACTGAAATAGAACAAAGTCATCATTAATGTTTCTAGAAACATCTGACAAGTCATTGTCTGCTGTGAGAAAGGCCTATGATATAATTTTTGCAGCTTCCATTATGTTCTACAACGGGGTACATTTGAATTGATATGCTGATACTGTTATTACTATAACAATAACCACCTTTTTAAATGCATTTTGTCATATTTATTATCTGGGAAAAGGCACTCACTACATTTAATGTGATCTGTTCATTAAAATAAACTGTACACAACAAACTTGTCACAGGTCATGGTCATGAAAAGGTTAACGATATCAGAAACAGGTTACAAGTACAGCCAGTGTGTAATTCGCCTTTAGAAATGCATGCAATGCACGCTACATTTAATGATTCTGCAATATTTAGCCGTAGAGTAGTATCAGTGCCTGTTTGTAAAAAGCAAACAAAGTTTAAAAAATGGTGATGTGTGAAATATTTCAGTGAGAAAACCTCTAGGAACTACAGAAAAAGACATTTCAGTGTGATGGTAATGATCGAAGCCACAATAATGGACCGTGTTTCAGAAAAGAAGTACGGGAAAAAAGAAACATGGCATGTTTAGTTGGTATTTTACAGTTCGATGGAATATTCAACTCAAGTGCTCGTCTGATATAAAAAGGATGCAAACATGCTCGATGAATACAAAATCAACAGCGTCACATTCGTTAAGTAAAGTCACTGAAGTAGTCTGAAGACATTTGTGATAAAAGTGAATGTCATATACAAAAAGTGTTTTTAAACATGGCTGACAATCTCGTGGCCAAAGGTGATTACAGGTACATCTAAAAAAAAATTAAATATCGTGAAAAAGTTCAATTTTCTTTGTCAGTTATTTCAGAAAGTGAAACTCATACATTATATAGATTTATTACACAGAGTGAAATATTTCAAGCCTGTTTTTCTTGTAATTTTGATGATTCTGGCTTAGAGATAATGAAAACACAAAACTCAGTCTCAGAAAATTAGAATATTACATAAGTTCAATAAGAAAAAGGATATTTAAACAAGTATCAGGCTTCTGAAAAGTGATCTCATTTGGTACTGAGTTCCAATAATTAAATGAACACAGACATCAGCACATTCGTTGGTTTTAAATCTAAAATAAAATCATGGTTTTAAATCCACTCAATCATGCACCTTTACTCTTTACTCTGGCTGTTGTCCTGTTGTTGTATTCTGTTTTAAGAGTGTGAAACTTTGTTGTTGCTGTTTGAAAGGCTTGTTTGTTTGTGTTGGATTTATGTTATTTGTTCCTGCCCAGGGACTACAGATGAAATTTAGCTAGTCGCTAATTCTGGTACAGCTGAGAGCCATGTACTGTCCCTGATGAATAAACAAATACATTTCTATACACTCAATACTTGGTTGGGCTCCTTTTGCATGAGTTACTGCATTAATACTTGGTGGCATGGAGGTGATCAGCCTACAGCACCATGTTGCTTTTATAGCAGCCTTCAGCTCATCTGGTGTCTCTCACCTTCCCATAGACTCCTATGGGGTTGAGGTCAGCCCAGTTTGCTGGCCAGTCTAGCCCAGTAACACCATGGTCATTGAGGCAGCTTTTTGTACCAATTCACCACTGACCCAGGACTCACATATTCAACTTCTTCACAATATTCTCATTTTCTGAGACACTGAGTTTTGTGTTTTCATTTTCACTTTTCAGAAGCATGACATTTGTGTCTAAAATACACTTTTTTTTATTGAGCTTATGTAATATTCTAATTTTCTGAGACAGAGTTTTGTTTTTTCATTATCTCTAAGCCAGACTCATCAAAATTACAAGAAAAACGGGTTTGAAATATTTCACTCTGTGTAATGAATCTATATAATATGACTTTCACTTTCTGAAATGATTGACAAAAAATATTGAACTTTTTCACGATATTCTTATTTTTTTTAGATGTACCTGTAAATGTGTCTGTCAGGTGAATCTCAGCTCAGTGTTGCTCCACAATGGTGGCAATCAGTACTGATTTTTTTTTTTTTTTTTTGTCACAAAGCATTACATTTTATTTTTATTAAAACAAAACATTATTACAGCTGTCATTTCAAGCTTTCAAGTTTGTCAATTAACTGCTATGGTTGTGTTTTAAATAACCATGCACAATCAAGGTGAATAGTTGTTTTAATATGAGCTCTTAATATGTAATAGTTTATACCTTTAGGGCTGCATTTTCAGTCGCATACCATCATGTAGGAACAGTTGTACATGTCAGCTCAGTAAATGCTCGTATCGTCTATTGATCCAGCAGATAAACAGCCTCCCACCCTCTGTTCATTCAACTCTGTAGTCCTTTTAGTAGCTGAGCTAAAAATAGCCACCACAGTATGAGATGACGAAGCGGAGATCGATAATGTTTCTGAAGATGGATGACATGAAGCTAGCTCTCTGGATGTCCTGCCCACATTGTTTAAAAAATACGATTGGACATTAACAGACGGCCGATGCCCGAGTGTCTCGTGAGAGTCGTCAAGGCTGAAAGACAAAACGAAGCTGGAGAGAAAGAGAGCGAGCTTCTGTAGGTGAGAGTTCATTCTACAGTCATGTCCAGTGTGAGGTATTTTAACTGCAGCCTCGTCTGTCTCTTCCCTTTTTTTTGGCAACACGTTTTCTTCCCATGGCTATGGCACGATGACTGAATATCAGCAGTTCCAATCTAAGCATAGGAAACAGAAAGGCACATTTATCGACATCTCAAAGGACCATGCACTCTTGTTGGAACCCGGTCTCACAGGAATCCGTGGAATAGCCACGGAATCACTCAAATTTCCGTGAAACTGACACGGATTTCGCTACAATGCAAGTTAATGACTTATATCCCGTGGCTATTCCATGGATATTTTTCCTATTGGTTTGTTCCAAGTCACATGACTTTTAAGGTCCCAGCGGTCAGAACAAAAAACATGGCAGACAGTTCTCTCATTTTTAGTGAAAAAAACAATATTTTGACTTGTATTTCCCGCTAGAAATGTGATCAAAATCCATTGTTATGCAGAAACTGTTTAATTTTCTAAATATTCACTCAGTCATATCCTGTGGCTATTCCAACATACAAAGTGATTATGTACATTCACTGTCATTAACTTGCATTGTAGCGAAATCCGTGTCAATTTAACGGAAATTTGAGTGATTCCGTGGCTATTCCACGGATTCCTGTGAGACCATGTTGCTTGTTCTGTCTGTCTCTGGTTCTATTCAGTTTAGTCGTTCTCGCTGTCTTTGGCCTCCGCGGCTGTGAACCCGTTCAACTTGCTGCGCTCCGTGGCGTACTGTGACAGGTTTGACAGACTGGTGTTCCCTTCCTTTTTCTCCACGTTCTCCTCATCCGGCTCCCCGTCCTCCTCCGTCCTCTCCTCCCCCAGGATGGTGCTGCCGTTGCTTATGGCGACGCTCGCCCGTCGCACCTCTTCGTTAATGTTCCGCCGCAGCTCGCGGTTCTTGTTGCGTCTGGCCAGCTTGGTGAGGGATCCGAAGCGCAGGTTGAAGAGGTTCTCCTCGGAGGAGGACGCCGTCTGCGGCGTTTGAGCGCTGCCCTGATTGTCGTAGGGCTCGCAGGCCCCCTTCAGCCTCAGGTTGTTGAGCTTGGTGTCGATGCTCTCCTGGGAGGAGGTCTTGAAGCGTCCGGCGTCCAGGCTGGCGAACAAGGCCCGTTTCTCTGGAGACAGCATGTCTAAGGAGTGGGCTCGCTGCTCCAGGCCCAGCTGGCGGCGCTCCATGCTGCGGATGGTGGCGGCCCGCTGCAGCTTGTCGTGGATCTCGACGCTGAGGCGCCGCCGCGTTTCACGGAACTCTGCTCGGACGTTTGCCTTCCACTCGGCCGCGTGAGCTTTAATCTCCCCGACCTGTGAAGACGGCACAGTGAGGAAAAGATCAGGAGGAGGTTTGGAAAACACATGTGGACATACTTCAAACAGTTATGACAAGTATTCATGTAATTATGAGTAATGGAGTAATGAGTTATTCATGTAATGCTACCGATACATCAGAAGACTTTGAAAAGATTTGGAAAAGACTCCTGGAAAACTATCAGCTCATACCTGCTCACATCTAAAGACAAGTGTTTAGAGTTTTAAGTCTGAGTTTTTCACACTGAGATCTTAGACCAGGGGTCTCAAACAAGTATTGAGTGTATAGAAATGAAGATACTTTTCAGAAGCATGCCATTTGTGTTTAAAATATCCTTTTTTTTTTTATTGATCTTATGTAATATTCTAGAGACACTGAGTTTTGGCCAATTGCGGCCCTCATGACGATATTTTGTGGCCCCCACCTTGATTTAAACAGGTAAATTAAACAAGTTTAATGTGAGTTTTATATGAATGGCACTTTACCGTGGTGTGTGTGGAAGGTCCCTTTAATTACTTTTTTAGTCATTTTTTGTCTTTCTTTTTTTTGGGTCATTTTGATACTGCCTCCAGCGGCAGAGACCCCTGTTTTAGACCTTCAGTTTTTAGTCTGAGACTGAGAATATTTTGGTGTAAGCCCAGCATTAGTCAGAGCATTAGGGACTATGAATCGCCTGTTTGAGGGCAGAAGCTGTTCTCTATTTAAAACATGCAATGAGTCAGAGGAGATACTGTTAGCGAGTCTTTTATAGTCACTGTGTTTAACT
The DNA here is from genome assembly GCF_030273125.1 of Centropristis striata. Lineage (NCBI taxonomy): Eukaryota > Metazoa > Chordata > Actinopteri > Perciformes > Serranidae > Centropristis > Centropristis striata. The sequence goes on along the minus strand of NC_081532.1, from coordinate 5,185,648 downwards.
ATCCGTTCTTAAAGAACCTGAAAACAAGTTTCTCAATTATTCAGGACCCCATCAATCCACTACAAAGCTGATTAGGGGTTTGCTTATTCACCGTTTGTATAGTTATACCTAAGAAAAGCAATGCACTCTCATTCATGAATAACCCACGTAATTGTGAGCCTGGAGCTGATTTCGACCCGTATTGATTGTTTGTTGTGAAGACAAAAACCTTTAAGGCAGAGAAACCATTCAGGGTCAAACAAAGTCATTGACCCTGGAGGTCAGCATTCATGTCCCATTGGAACTAATGTAAATAAACTCCCCACCGCTGACCTTCTACACCTGTTACATCACTACGTCCACTAGTTGCTGACAGACAAACTGTTTTTTTTATATGACCTCAACCTCAAAGTAGTTAACCAAGTAGTTCCATTTCACAATGTTAACCATGTGCTTCAGACAGCGACTTTCACATACACTGAAAAAATTGGAGTGACATTTACTTTAAAAAAAAGCTAGTCACGTTTCTAAGTAATATTTATTTAATAGAACCACTTCTCTTTTTTATGAAAATACACAAGTAAATTACAGATTCACTGATGTCCCTCAATTACATTTTACTTGGAAACATCAACTAATTAAGCCAATGAACTGGTTTAGTGAATATTACTTGGAACGAATGTTATGTGTCCTCAGTTTTGTATGTAAATTGAATCAATCACTAAAATAGTAGTTTTTCATTTAGTGCATTATTTCTTTGTAGAATTTATATAGATGGTTAAAATAATAATTACAGGGCCAAAAACTTTTTCTTTTTTTTCGGTGTACATGTTAACCATGTGCTTCAGACAGCGACTGTCACATATCAAGCGACCACTTCGAAACTTTGCGGTGCATCTCAATAAATTAGAATATGATGGAAAAGTCTTTTTTTTTTTTTTTTTTTTTTAAAAGAGCCGTAACTAAAAAAGGTCACATGGAGCGCTGCTGTCGACTTCACTCCAAATTACAGACTTGAAACTTTCTCGAGTTATTTGTTTGATGCTCTAAAGGTCATGTACTATCAAATTAAAACGATCATATCTTTGGTTTTACAAGAATATTTTAAGTGTAAAAGTAGGATGGGACGAAACAGATGATTAGAGCCCTTTTTTCCATTTTTACAAAATGCCACGCCTAACACGGTTCCTATAAATAAACATAATCAAACTATACATAAAAATTACCATAAAAACATATTTGAATTTTACCTTTTTATATGTTCATATTCGTAACCTATGTTTACATTTTTCAGGTCTGAAGCAGTTCATTGAGCATATTTGTGTTTTTTATTGTCATAAATGGTAACATTTTATTTCAGATTTCATGATTTTTGTGTATTTTTGGGCTCAATGTGTTAATAAAGTGGGTTAAAGTCATCAAAGATCATGTTGAAGTTGTGCTGAGAAAGTACCAAATACCAAACACGAGTACAGTAAATATTATGTGGTATATAAAGGGCAAATGGGCTCAAACCCCAGAGGCTTAAAGGCTTTTGTTCATCCTTTTTTCCTTCTTTCTGGACTCAAAGGTAAAAAGAGCTTCACATATTGAACACTTCAAACAGCTTTCGATACTTTAAGAGGCCAAATAACAGAGCAGACAAAAGGGGCCGAGGAGGCAGAAGTGACCTTTTGTTTTCTGCCTCTCTAATGTAATACTGAGAGGTGTAATTAAATGAGCCTCACCTCTTCTTTGGTCTTTTTAGACAATACTCGAAGCCAGTCTCCAATCATGCTGAGGACGGCCGCAAAGTACGCCAAACCCACCAGGATCCAGAACCACACCAGAGGCTTGTACCACTGCCTGTACTCGATCCTCCGGTTCCCACCTGCAGCGGAAGGAAAAAAGGCATGAGACTTTGACAAATCTGTCACTTAAAACCTGATCTAACCCATAAGAACCCAGACCTATTTATCCTTGAACGAAAATTATGGGGGATATACCACAGACCAAGTGGACCACATAGAACACATTTATGCGTTTGTTTTTTTTAAATACTACGCCTAAATGTCAAAGATCTGTGATGTGACATGTATGTCACATTGGGTGTTTATGGTATTTATTGTTATATTTCTTTTTTTTTTTAAATATAATTTAATATATAAACAACACCTTTTCTGCTTACAGAAACACAAATTTGCCTTTTTTCTGCATCTCCACAACATTTTTTCATTTCATTTATTTCTCGAGGAATCATTGAGGGCAACGCCTCATTTACAATGATGTCGAGAGTAGAGAAAACACAAAACAAAGTAGAGAGAAAACACATGCAAAAACATTAAAAACAGTTACAGTGAAAGGCAGTTATTGGTTATCATAGTTTCAACATATATTAAAATTGTGACTTTGAAAATTTTGCTGTTAAACAGCACTATTAGATTTGTTTTCAAGTAACAAAATAATAATAAATCAATTATAAATAAAAACAAATAACAAACCCTAATAGGGTTAAATGCAATAAAGGACACCCTATTAATGGATTAGAATTGTTAAATGGGTTTAAATAGCCTCGGAACAAAAAAATAAGCTTTTGAAATTAGCTACTTTTTTAGGTTTCTGCTTCCAGTCACAGCCAGGGTTTCGCTGAGGGATTTAATGAGTTAAGGTGAAGCATAAAGCTAAATATGGGAGATTCAAGAACATTTAAAGAGTTTGTTACACTCGTGTCACCATGAGATCTGTTGCAATTGTTTACCTGCCACATAGTCTCCTATTCCCACTGTGGTGAGTGTGATCACAACAAAGTAGATGGCCTCTAGTGTGGTCCAGCCCTCGATGTGTTTAAAGATGACAGCAGGGATGGTGACGAAAACAATGCAGCCAGCCAAGATGAACAGGATGGTGGACGTCACTCTGATCTTTGTCTGACTGATCTGTTTGTGTTTTTGCTGAGAAAACCAAACAGGAGATGCTTTTAGAACATTACAAGCTGGTAGTGTGATTTAAAAAGCCCTTATACAAGACTTTTAATTAAACAAATCTGAAATCTCTTAGGCTCAGTTTACATGATGACGGTCTGAACAGAAGACGCAAAAGTGGCGTCGTGTCTTTATTTTTTATTCCGCGTTTAGACTAGCGTTTTCGGGAGGAAATCTGCGTGCATACGGTGACGCAAAAGTGTGTGGAAATTGATTGGGTATGCATGTCAGGTAGCTTCACTTAAAGCAGGGGTCTCGTACTCAAATTACCTGGGCCGCTGGAGGCATTATCAAAATGACCAAAAAAAGACAAAAAAAAAAAAAAAAAAAAAAAAAAGGAAGGCACAAAATAACAAAAAAAAACTAAATTACTTAAAGACACAAAATGACTAAAAAAAGACACAAAATGACTGAAAAAACACTAAATTACTTTAAAGACACAAAATTATTTAAAAAAAGACACAAAATGACAGAAAAAACTAAATTACTTAAAGAAGAAACAAAATGACCCAAAAAAGACACAGAATTACCAAAAAAAGTAATTAAAGGGACCTTCCACACACAACATGGTAAAGTGCCATTCATATAAAACTCATATTAAACTTTCATATCAAGGTGGGGGCCACAAAATATTGTCACGAGGGCCGCAATTGGCCCGCGGGTTGCGAGTTTGAGACCCATGACTGAGTTTTTACGCCACGCATTTTCATCAGCTACTCCTTCCACAAAGTTCTCCACCATCCACTAGATCTCCCAGGTCGTCCAAAGCCGTCTGGCTTGCCTACGACCAATTGGTGCATCCAAAATGTGATGGTATTAGTGAACAGAGAAGGATCTGTAATTACCTCTATCTGTACATATCCTGTACATTTGGTGGAAACACTCCTGTAAGTTTATTAGAGCTGCCAGAGCAGCTTGAAGGTCCGACGCATGGAAATAATCCCACATGTTTGTTTCCCTGTAAACACATACGCGACGTGAGCAGATCTGAGCAGAGTTTTGCGTCTTGGCAGTGTAGACGGACACGATACGGTCGATCGTATTCAACTTTTCCACTTTGAAGGGTGGTTTCAGATTTTTGCCGTTTTTAAGCCCCAAAAACGCCGTCACCATCTAAACGAAAGGCACTTCCGATAAAATATTTGTCGTTTTTACCCACAGGCGTCCTCATGTAAACGGGGCCTTAGAGAACAAGTGACTAAAAGCCCAAAAACCAGCTCAAACTTGCAACTCACCCTGAATATCTTCTCAACTCGCAAGATGCTTTTCACAAAGATGGTCCCCAGCTGGTCTCCTATCCCCGCCAACAAGAAGCCAAACAGAGGGATGCCAAATATGGCATAAAGGATGCAAAAGATTTTCCCGCCCTCCGTGCTTGGAGCTATGTTTCCATAACCTGTCACACACAAGAAAAACAGGAGAGAAGAGAGTGAAGAAACATGGCAGAAGACATGGTGAGGAGGAGGTGGAGGAGACGAGAAGCAGAAGAAAACAATCAAGACTTCTTATGCAATGTAATCAATTGAAGCCCATATGTAATACTGGGGTATACAGTAAATAAGCTCCTCCAGAGACAATAATTAGGTTCCCCAGAGAGAAAATTGCATTAATTATGGCCCTGCAGTGACAAAGACACAATGAAGAGGAGACGCATCAAATACATTTTAAACCAATTTGAGCAGAATAAATGCTTTGTGTGTTTGTAACTGTTATGTAATTTGAAGCTGAAGGTCTTTTGTACTTGTATTCGCATTTTCTGATATTGCAAAAATAATGTAGCCGGACAGAAATGAAGCCACTGTTGGGCAGCGAATTAGCAAATGCCACAGTTAATTAAATCTCTGGACGACACCATGACAACAGGTCAGGGACGTTGTGTAATACTTTCACCAGCCACTCTAATTGCTGAATGTTCCTTCATTAAAGAGCATGGAAACGTGAATGCATCAGCTTTGATGTAGGAATTATGGCTTGTAAATGGAGCTTTTAGCTATTGTCAATGCTTAGAGCTCAGGCATGCAAAGTCTTTCTCCGTGAGAAAAAGCACACAGGCATTTATTTACATAAAGCGAAACATATTGTCCGTGTCAGCAGTATCTGTTTTGTAAGCGTCCTCGATAACAATCTTCACAGGTTGTTAAATCCCACTGTGTTCTGGCTTTGCATCATTTAGCGCCACCTCATGAGGGCAAAGGGATTTGTGAAACTCACCTGAGGGCAGCAATCAGAGGAGAGGATTTACACGGCTTTACACAGATTTGTAATTAGAAAACACCTTTGACAAACTCAAAGGACAAATCCCAGCTAAAGCTCTTCATCACACTTTGAAAAAAAGAATTGCCCATTAGTCTTGCCTTGAATTTGAATAAGTCATACTTTATTGGAGCATTTTGCTCATCATCAAATGTTGACAAGATTACTTTTTTTAATGTAATGACTAAAATTTTGCAATAGTGGCATAAAGGATCATCCTCCAAGATTTCTGACATGCAGAGGTCAATTTATTGTTGAATTTAGGGACCAAATTATGGATTATGAATACCTTTTCCCATCTGGCAAAGGACTCTATCTCTTTAAAATGTTTCAAAAGATGTCTAAAAGCTCATTTAACTGTTTTTTTTTCTTCTAATTCACACACAAATACACTTTTATATCATGTTCATTTTTGTTTTTTATTGTTTCTGTTATTGTCATTAAAACTTGTGTTTTTTCTATTATCAGTTTAACATCAACATGTATATTACTTTCTAATAACTATGACATTTTAGGTGGAGGCTTTAAATAAACCCATCTGGGTTTTCTGCCTCTCCCTGCACTTTACACTATATGTTATCTTTGTCATTTTATGTAATTCTAACTGTGCAAATAAAATAAACCTAAAACAAGATTACCTTTTTTTTAATGTAACGACTAAAATTTTGCAAAAGTGACAATACAATGTTGTTTTTCTCTGTACAAAAGCAGGGTTAGCAGCTTGGATAGGTTTTTATGGAACCCCATATTGTTGAATATTGTATAAGTAAAATAAATAATATATGAAATAGATCATTTCATGAATAAATCATGTAAAAAGACAAAAAAATAGATTAAATAAAACTGCAGATTTTACTGCAAAATGCACTACAAGAAAATTTGAATGTTTGAAAAACACTACAAGAAATTTTATTTATTTATATTATCTCAACTCTGTTATCATGAAAATAATCATGCTGAAATGACAAACATACACAAATGTTGGTTCATTTACATCTATATAACTCTTAACATACTTGTATATTTATTTAACACTGGTGAATATATTACTATTTATGAAATATTAAATATATTAAATGTATTGAATGTTTAGCCATTTATATTATCTCAACTCAGTTATCATGAAAATAATCATGCTGAAATGACAAACATACACAAATCTTGGTTCATTTACATCTATATAACACTTAATATACTTATATATTTTGCATGAATTTAAAATTGAACACTTGGGGCTTCCATAGTTTTTTAGGACAATGTGGGTAACTTTATTTACTGTACAGCTTCAGTCCCACAATACCTTCTGCAACATAACATCAGCAGATTTAACTGGTATTAAAGCATCCAAGAGTGTATTATTATTATTATTATTATATATTTAAAACTTTACCTATGGTTGTGATAACAGTTCCAGCGAAGAAGAAGGCACTGCCCAGGTCCCAGTAACTGGAGTTGTAGGATGTATCTCCAATAGGACTCACTCCGGCACTCACAGCATCTATAGCATGCTGCAAACAGAAAAATATTAATGTTAATAGGGGAAGGAGAATATCCATTAGATTAATTAGATTAAGAAAATTGCATTAACCCTGGAAGCCACATCACAATGCTGTGATAAAAAGCCACACTAAGTGGATGCAGTTACAATTAATTCAATCAGTCCAATGTTACTGTATCTCACAGTGGAATCATAATGATTCACTTCTGATCAATTACAAGTAAGCATTGCATTGTTATACATTTGATTATTTCACCATTTTAACATTTTGTTTATATTATGGCAAATAATATAATATAAATCCGTCCACCATATAATGGTGTTCCCAACCTTTTTGGCTTAAAATGAAGCAATGTTTCATCACTAGATGGACATGTCTGTCATTGTGACCAGTTCAACTATAAAGAGAGTTTCCTTGCTTTATTTGAGTCCTAAAGATGTAATCTGATCCAGTAATTCACAAGATAAAAACGCAAATATCTGAGAAAAATAAGTATAAATTGCACTGTAAAAAACACTGTCAAATTGCATCAGAAATAGGGCGTAAGATTCAAAGTTTTGTACTATTCCTATACGGTGATATTAAATTTTTAAACTGCAGAAAACACTTTTTTTCCATGTAAAATTAAGAAATATCATGATGTCACAATGACACAATTATCCTAAAATAACAGGAATATTCAGTCTAAATTACAGTTTTTGCTGATATTTACATTTACATTTACAGTAGAAGACCCACTCACTGTATTTTTTACGGTAAAGTTCTGGCAACCCAAGCTGCTGGTATTGAACCATAAATTAAACAGATTTCTTTTTACAGTGTGCAGAAAATGTTTTTATTTGCAACACCTTCACATTTTGTGTTGGAAACCACTGTCATCGAGCATGGTCTTTTATATTTTCATTTAACAAAATATTGTCCCTCCTACTCTATATGTGCACAATAAAAACACAGGCAGCGTATTTGCAGAATACAAAAATGACTTGCACAAAGAAAAATCAACAATTATGTCAACATATGACAATCCTCCTCCTGTATTTGCACGAACATCTGTTCACATTATTCAGCGTCTGGCTGCTCACGTGGAGCTGTGTCTCCTCTGGATTCTTACCCACTTTGCATGTTTTTACACTTCATGCTGACAACATCTACATAGTCTTCCACTTACAGCAGGAAGACCTTTTTTTAATCTCTTTTCTTCTGTGTCAGCCTTTTTCTTTAGTCCCTCAGCTTTCCTTTATATCCCCAGCTTGTCTTGAGAAAAAACATTAAGAAGCCACAATGCTGTGCGTTTACTGCATCATTATTCTCATTGATCTCCCTCTGAGCGCCATTATGTAGCCGTGAAAAGTTAATCTACTATCTTTCGCTCTTTTTAAATTCCCTGTTTATGGCCATTTTATGAGAAAGGCATTTATTTTCTTATCTCCGAGGAAATTAATAGTTTGAGATTTGCCTGCGGCCTCGAATAAACATCACTTTCGGACATGAAATGCCTTCGGTAAGAGGAAGCTTCAGTGCATTAACCGACATTCCTGGTGAGATAAAGTGCAGCTTCTCCACTCAGGGCAACCCCCTCAGTCTTTCCATGCAAGCTGTTTGTGAGCTGCACGTCCATGTAATAAAATATGTATCAACTCTCGTGACATACATTTCAAAGCAGACAAAGTATCGGCCCACTTGCTCACACATCGCTGCACATGCCTACTCATAATCTTGCATGTGATTACCTCAACTCTATCAGCGCGGCCCCTCTAATGAGACAGATATCTAAAATTAGCCAATTACAGTAATGCTATTTCATAGATTTTGGCAGACGCAGCTACTTAATAGGGGAAATATCAAAGCGTTAATTATATAATAAACCCCAAATAGCCTAATTCTGGAGTCAAGGGAGCTCCAAAAATAGCCTCACAATTTATCTGAATACTTTATGAGCAGGTCTATTTTTGTCTCTCGCCTTTTTTTTCACAGCCAAGTTCACGCTGCATTAAAGATGTGGAAAATCCTCCTCCTCCACGGGCACTTTTGAGGCACGAGGATGCAGACTTTGATATGTGTTGCAGAGTGTTAATTAGGACGACAAACGGTGTTTTCGTTTCACACAGGCTCTCCTCCATTTTGATTGCACAGAAACAATCAAATCATGCTCGCAGACGCACCAAATGTTTGTGAGGGACTTCGTTAATGTGTGTTTTTTATATTCCACGCTGCAGAATCATTAGAGAGCAAGCTCACTCGCTGCAGATCTTTATCCTCTCAGTGTGCCTTTCTAGCCCACAGCAGGTGACGGCAGTGATCCAGGCAGCATGGAGCCTCGCTCTCTGTGAGCCGCTGCCAAGCACTCTCCTCTGCAGCACACTCGCATCACTAATATCTGAGGCTCGCTCCAAACCACCTTGAAGCATTAAAAGCTGCACAGATGTCCGCCAAGCAGGAAGACTCTGGTCCATTACTGATAAGGCTGATTAGAGCTTATCAGAAGTGTTTGTCAAGTGAGTGGAGGGAAAACAAAATCTGACTTTGATACACTGCGTACGTTTTTTTTTTTACCTGCTTTTAGTTTTGTTTTGACATTAAGAACACCTTTTTCTATGTTACAGTTGCAACTGACTGATTTTAAAAACTTGAAGGACTGATAATGCACTCAGATCCTTTTACTTTAAAGGTTTACAAAAAGAGGCTTGTACTATATCAATCCCTCTCAGTAATATCTTATGACCAACAAGTGTGTGTTGGTGTCTTTATCTGCAAAGACTCGACCTTCTGTCTGTTTTCTCTCTTCTCATTTTGATGTGTTTGGGACATTTCTTGGCATCACCCTTTGAGTGCGAAAATAGTAGAAATGGCAGAGAGAATCTCAGATATTGCCAGGCAGAAAAAAACACAAATGGACAAAGCTAGTTCCAAAGTGAGACTGTGAACTTTTTTTGAGCCAGAAAGGAGGGGCCAAGTTTAATTGTTGTGTTTACAAACAGCCACAATTCCTGCACAGTGTGCCTTTAAAGTTTGTTATAAAAGTAGAGCAAGTATTACCATTAAATTGTGCTCAAATAAGAAAAGTAAAAACCTGTTAAAAAAACAATTAGGCAAACAGTACTACCTTAAATTAAATCAGTCTGGATTCATATTTTCAGATGTATACATACATACAACTTTGTGTTTAATATTGAGGTTGTAGTTGCAGTGGTGCTGAACTACACTGTTATATTGAAATGTGTTGCTAATATTCTGTGTCAAACATTTAATTTTTCCACATTTTTGACATTTTTTAAAATGTCTAAAAATGACTAGGCCTGTGTTATATATTTTGTTGAATTATGAACCTGCATTATTGGTGATAACTCCCATGATCCCACACTACTTCACAATGTTACTAAACTCCAAATGTGCTTATTGTTTTGATTGAGAGACCCTGGACCAGTGTTGTAGTCAAGACCACCTAAACCCAGACCAAGTCGATACCAAGACATTGAGGGGTCGAGACTGAGACAAGACCAAGACCAGTCCCAGCCGTCTCCGTTAGCGTTGCTTTGCAAAATTTACAAGTTGCGCCGTTTTTTGTTTTTTTTTGTAGTTGTGCACAAAAAATCTTTGTGGTTCAGATAACCAAATTTAATTACAGATGAGTTGAGAGTGTTAACAAGTAAATCCAAAAATGCACAGTTGTGGTCTTGACGTAAAATCCAGAGTCCGCTTTGTTAAAATGTTAAAAAAGTTAAAATGTAGTCTATTCCAAAACAAGACCAAGACCTTCAAAAAGTGGTCTTGAGACCAAGGCTGATCTCGAGTACTACAACACTGCTAAAGGTTAAGGGAAAGCACATTTTATCTACTTTATATATTGTTATGAAGTTTTAATAGTTCCCTCTGAAATGAAGTGTAAATTGGCATAAAATGGAAATAATTTTTTAAATATATTAGTTGGTGTACTTTGTGTAGTCCCTGAGGAGCCAATTGCTAATTACTCACTGGCATTTTGATAAAGCAGCCTGACTTGATATTCATTATCACAAACAACTTTACAATATTAAAAATATAACACAAAAACAAATCTGAAAATTATGTAATTCATGCTGTAAAAAAAATCATGATGATTTTGGTTGCGTGTCCTGGCGTAGATCCGCTGGAGGTAGCTCAGTGTTTATAAAAGTTTATTTGTAGATAAGTGACTCATCATTAAATGAGGGTTGACTGGTGTCAATAACAGCGAGGCTTCACATTGAGCCAAAGCGTGAGTCATCCTGATGGCACTGGAAAAGCCAATTAGGTCTGCTGGCTCTGTGGGCTCACAGTGGGTAGGTGGACAGCACAGACACTGAAGCAGACATGAGGAGGTCAACAGACGTGCAAGGACACACACACACACAAATATGCACGCATTAAGTGAACACATGCTGTGGAGGAAAGCTTTTTGCTCTATACATCGTCTCTCACATACACACACAGGCTGCACATGTGCTCACACATGCTTTCCAAGGTTGCCTTTTTTTTTTTGTTCACTCCTCCACCAAACACTTTGACAACAGTGAGTCACCGCGGCTCGGTGGCCACGGGGGATTCTGCCTGAGTGACAGGCTCGACACAACATGAACGGACCGATAACAGAACCTGTTAAAAGACCAGACGGACTCTTTGATGGAGTCCTTGTGAAGAAGCATGTCCTGCAGGCCTCTTTCTTGAGACAGCACTTCACGCCATGTGTGAAACCCAAATTGATAATACCTTTGTTGAGAGTTGAAGCACCGTCGTAGTGAAACATTCATCTGTTGTCATTTAAACTAAGTGACATTTTGAGAAAATTCAATCAAAATGTGAATGCAGAGAGGTAGCTTAGAAGACTGAAACCTGGTATGGTAAATATGAAGCTACACTGAACAGCAAGTTAGCTTAGCATAGCATAAAGACTGGAAACAGCTAGTCTGGTTGTGTCAAAGGTAGTGGTGGACTGTAACTAAGTACATTTACTCAAGTACTGTACATTTTTGAGGTACTTGTACTTGAGTATTTCCATTTTATGTAACTTTATACTTCTGCTCCACTACATTTGGAGGCTAATATTGTCCTTTTTACTTCACCAAATTTAGCTGACGGCTTTAGTGAAGAAGCATGTCCTGCAGGCCTTTTTCTTGAGACAGCAAAAGGTATTATCAATTTAGGTTTCACACATGGCGTCAAGTGCTGAGAGTCGCAGTGAAACGTCCATATCATCTTTTCTCATTTAAACTAAGTGACATTTTGAGAAAATTCACTTCCCCGCAGAGACTGAAACCTGGTATGGTAAATATCAAGCTACACTGAACAGCAAGTTACTTTAGCATAGCATAAAGACTGGAAACAGCTAGCCTGGTTTTGTCAAAGGTAGTGGTGGACTGTGACTAAGTACATTTATTCAAGCACTGTACTGTACATTTTTGAGGTACTTGTACTTTACTTGAGTATTTCCATTTTATGTAACTTTATACTTCTGCTCCACTACATTTGGAGGCAAATATTGTCCTTTTTACTTCACTAAATTTAGCTGACAGCTTTAGTTACTTTTCATTGTTGGATTTCGTTGCGTTTGGAAACACGGGGAAACAGCTCGTCTGGCTGTGTTCAGTCTTTATGCTAAGCTACGCTAACTGGCTATTGGTGATAACTTTATTCACCCTATAGACATGAGACTGGAAGCTCTTAACTTGCAGCAGAAAAGCGACAATCTGAACATGTTGAACTGTTCTTTGAGTAAATTACATTTGTCAGATGTACTATTGTAAGTTAGTTCTGGGAAATTTTGTTTGAGGCAAACAACTGGTGAGACGTGCCATCATCCATTAAGTCATGCGTCTGAATCTGATCATTTGTCCAAGAGACAGCGCTGTCTGTGATTCAGCTGCTTCTCCCAGTGCTGCTGTTGCTTCTAGCAGCAGGAGGTCTGTGACTGCTGGCCTGTGCAATGAATAATTGATTCCCTCCGGACCACAGGCACACCATGCTAAAGGTTTTTATTTCCTCACGTCTCCTTAGGAAATACTGTCATTGATTTTTTTTTTTTTTACAAACTCATTAAAGCACTTTTGTGGCTCACAGGAGAAGAAAAGATGCGTCTCTGAGAAAGAAAAACAGAAGAGACGTGGGTGTGGAGGAGGAGAGAGAAAGGGAAGGAGAGGGAGTCTAATATTCACTGGAGCAGTGCTGAACAAGCTACCACCGAATGGAGCCATTCTAGCGGAAAGTAGTGCACACCAAATGCCATGTGATCTCTTTGGGGTTATTTCAAGCTTAAGCGAATCCGAGGGGTCCACTGTGGCACTAAGGTGAATCTTGTATTTACTCACACTACATGAGGAAAAACATGGAAGTCACATTTATTCCAAAAGGTTTTTTTACTCTCCTCTCTTCTGCAGGATCTTCTCTATTTCCATATGTTTTCTGCAGATTACTGTCACTAATGCTGGGCTTACACCAAAAGATTTCCACAATCCCAGACTAAAAACTTTAGTGTCTTTAGTAAATCTAGGAGTTTAACTGGAGCCATGGCGCTCCCGTCATCTCAAGGTAAAGTTTAAGGTAGTAATCTGCTCTGTTTCCTATCAGTCTTTTCCTAGTCTTGGGTTTGGATCATATCAAACGTGTTTGATATTATCTCAAGTCTCAGTGACGTAACACAATCACCAACCAATAGATGAGCGGGGGAAAGGTCCCCGGTTCCAGACCGGCCAGTAAAACCACTTCCACAGGAAAAAGGAACTTCACAATAATGCCTCAATAAAAATATAGTGATGTCATATATTTAGATGTTTCTTAGTAAAGAGAACCGTAAGGAGACCCAGTTAAAATGTAGAAATAGAATACATAAATAAGTAATAAATAATGGATGATTAATTTATGATTAACTAAATGAAAGTTGATAGAGCTGATAAATATAATCATTCAATTTAACACATTATAATTAAATAGGACATAAATGTATATCATGAATTCATCTCTAAATGTTCCTTTCCTTCTTCCTTATATCTATTTTTACTGTAAAATAGTCAACTTTTCATGTCAGAAAAACATTTTTCAGCTTTGTGAGGGGCATTTTGTGGCGTTTTCTCTTTTTGTTGTTGTTGTTGTTTTTCCACTGCACACACTAGAGCAGCTGGAGCCAAAAGCTGCTTCTCGTCCATTCTGTAACTTTTAACTAAGGGCATGATGGGAAAGAAAATTGCATGGTAGGGAAAAAACTGCTAAAAGAGTCTAGTTGTTGTCTTGTAAATAGTTTCCCTGCAAGATTGACAGTCTGTCTAAAACTCTAAAAAGATTTGGAAAGGACTCCTGGAAATGGATCAGCTCACACCTGCTCACATCTAAAGACAAGTGTTTAAAGTCTTCTAATGTATAGGTAGCATTAATTACTCCTGTTAAGAAAGGGGTTTGTCATCCTTGTGTCACTACCCTTTTCTCCTAAGGAAACAACCCAGAACCGCCCTTTCTTTTCTCTGAGAACATCCCCTGCCAAGGAGTGATTGACTGATCTCAGTCCGGCTTTTTTCAATCACCTCACTCCCTCACAAATCAAACTTTCCACTCAGCAAACTGCACGCCGACACATCCCGAATGATTTTCCAATCCTGCTTCCAGTTGCACGTGTCAGCTTGATGTAGTGACCTTAAATCTAACCTATAATTCTGTGTGTAATATCACAGAGCGGCGTGAAGCATCGCCGTACCTACAGTTATAAAGCGGCTGACACCGTAAAAACACACGAGCAGTGAAGTCGAGATATGATGGGAATGGGTTTTTTTCACGAGCTGCTTGTTATCTGGTCCAGTTCACACAGGTATTGGCTGAGAATAAAAGCTTCTTGTGCCGTGTTGGTAACATGTGGAGTATTGCAGAACCAGCCAGTTAAAAACATGAGTGACAAGCTTGTGACACAGGTGATTGATTCAAGCTGACCGCTGCTGTTTTATCAAGGTTCACATGTTAGTGATCTGTCATGAAATGAATCATCCTTTATAGATGACATATTTTATTTTAGACATTTTAGACAGACTTTGATGTAGTGTCATGTAGAGTATCAGGACACTCCTGAATCTTGCTGGATCTTTCAAAAAACCATGTGCGCAGAAGGCACTAGGGACCCTGATAGTGATCCCGATCTGTCCCACCCACTTTCCCTACATAAGGCGACAAACATCGCCGGTAAACAGAGGCTTAATGCCCATTAGTTAGACTTATTTACATTGCAGCACATGGAGAGTCTGGTACGGCTAATGGTGCGTTCAAGGTCTACATGAATGTCAGAATTAAACGTTGTTCCAAGCTCCAAGTTACGACTTTGAGTGGAAATTAAACACACCATAAGGCGTTATGGTAGGAACGTGTTAGATCCGCCTTCAAAATAAAAGCATGTAGCTTTCAAAATAAGAGCACATAGATGTGTTAGCAGAGTCCACCATAGAATTTACAAGAAAACTGTCAAAATATGAAGCCTTAAATAAAACAGAACCCTTATTCTGCTTTACAGTAATTCATTAAAAAATACAATGATTAAGATGGAATAGTGGAATTAGAATGTGCGAGAGGCACCAAATTTACGCTTTTAGGGCAAAAATTTCTGGCAAAAAAAATCCTGTGGGAAACACTGGTTCTAAAGGCTTGACAGACTGGACAGATAAAATTTGTTTGGCTGCACTGGGAATTTCATGTACAAACTTCCATTTATTTATGATAGTATGTTAGTTGTTGTTTACACTACAGTTCATATAAAATGTATAAATAAAACATATTTGGTTCAGGCATGGAGTGGAAAAATAACTGAGTAGAAATCATTTGCTGACATCTTCGTCCCCCCCCAGTCCCCCCCCCCCCCCCCCCCCCCCCCCATCTGCACCAGTGCAAAAACCCTTAGTTTTGCTACATTTCTTGACAAAATAGAAGATATATCACAGGGGGTTTTGGTAGAAGACAGAAATTTGGCATCAGATGTTTCTTACAGTAAAGAAAACAGTGCTCTTATGGCCGTGAGCAAGTTTCCTTATTTAAAACGTGTGGGTGTTGTTAAAGCCTCACTCTGGAATTTCATACTGAACTAATACGTTTATAACTGAGGCTGCAAGGCTTTTAGATGCAACTTGGCAATTCGATCTATATCTCCACAGACCTCATTATGCTCTTGTATTGTAATAAAACAAATCTAGGTGGTTTACT
Organism: Centropristis striata; assembly: GCF_030273125.1. Taxonomy (NCBI): domain Eukaryota; kingdom Metazoa; phylum Chordata; class Actinopteri; order Perciformes; family Serranidae; genus Centropristis; species Centropristis striata. The sequence goes on along the minus strand of NC_081532.1, from coordinate 5,169,777 downwards.
AGTGGTACTTGTTGAAGTCACAGCAAAATCAATATAGAGCCACAATTACTTTTCACAATTTCTCCGCTCTCATACAGCATAAAGGTCGCACGGCCTGACCTTTTTCTATGAGGATAAACATCAAGATGGTCGTCTGCCCTTTCCTCTGAGGTGACTTTTATGTACCGTTATGTAACATTAAATTGCATGTGCTAGCATGTACTACTGTACAGTGTATTTGCCAACAGATGTGAAGTGTCACTGAGAATCATGGGGATCTCTTTGACAACCCTGAAGGTATTAATGTGCTTCCCTGCTGAAGGATGGACCTGCCTCTGAGTCTGGCAGATGGCAGTTGATGGGTAAATGTCAGGAGCAGAGAGTACAGGATGCATCTACTCATAGTGCTTTAGTCATTATATAAATTATCTATTAACTCATCAACACAACAGGAAGAAATCTATTAAACCTCTGAAGTGCAGGAGATTTTGGTTCAAAGGTGTCAATCTCCTATGCATTTATTTCTGTTTCTGTTTAGCATCTTTTAGTCCATCCTTACATCACATGCATGGCCCCTTTTCATTTTTTTTTTAATTATTGATATAATATAATATAGTATAAAGCTGCCAGGAACCCAAAATACAAACAAAGGACATAGATTTCTATGGAAATGTACCAATTTTTTTCACTATTTATACACACAAAAACAGCGGAAAATAATGAAATAAATGAATAACTATGAAAACATCAACAACGTGTCTGAGCATGTTTTACAGTGATAACTTTATGCAAATAGTGTATTTTCAATGAATAGATGGACTCCAGAGGGTTAACCAGTTATCATTCAAGGTCCTTTTTTGGAGAATTGCTGGTTGTGTTTAGGGGGAGATAGCAGGTCAACAGTAAATGCCACAAAGAAGTGGTGACATCATCTGAAAGCTGTGAACCTGAATATTAATTTGATGCGTGTCAAGCTGTTCTGGTCAAAAAATATCTAATAAATTGACTTATATTAATGTTGTGAACCCCTTATAGACCTGAATAGGTTTCAATAAATAAATAAATATGCCCCTTTTGACGTCCATTTCCATGTTCTACTATGTTCCATAAGTTGTTGCAACAATTTTTGGGTTGATATAATTTGTTTCACACAATTTTTGCTGAATTATGCAATTGTATTCAGATCGAGAAATGGATGAAAATGGTCTAAAAGACCCTCCAGAATATAACATCAATGTGCCAAGACCTTTGGAACAACATAGTAACCTTGCTCTCCTAATTTTTGCTCTGTTTGTTGTTTTTATGTAGTTGTTTGTTTTTATGTAGTTGATTGTGTTTTGTTTTTATCTAGTGTTATTTGCTCTGTTTGTAAGGTGACGTGAAAGGCGCCCATAAATAAAATGTATTATTATTATTATTATTATTATTATTATTAAATCCAGGCTCTGATTTGGGTTCAGAAACTTTGGTAATTTTGGAGATTTCTGTAATTTCAGCAATTAGATGACGAGCACTTCTGTTCTACAAACTGCTGAGCGGGCCGTTGGAATTTTAACAGGTTAATGCAATGGCAACATTATTTTAGTGAAAAGTTGCATCCATTTGCATACTTACTTAGATGCTGGACGAAGTGCACCTAAATAGAGAAATGCAATAATAACAATCCAGAGTTCTGGGGGCCAATAATAATTTCTATTAAAATTTGCAACAGATACTGGAATATATTGTGTGATAAATATTCAGAAGCAATTAACTCAACAGGTACAGCAACTTGGTGAATATGAGGGGTGAAGCAATCACATTTGTTAGCAAAAACGACCAAAATGCATCCCTCTTATTAACCGAGCATCTCTCCTTTCTCTCCCCCAGTAGCAGAGAGCTCACAGGGTCGGAGGTGTTGTTTAGTTGATTACGTTTTTCTGCACAAGTTAGAATCTACGACCCCGACCACGGCTCTGAAACATCAGCAGCTGTGTATTAATAATTGCAAGGCACTGTCCGTGGTGCTGAAGTTGCACACAGATTTGTAATTTCTACTCATCTGTAACTAATTCAGAACTGGGGTGTTTCATCATAAAGTGCTGTGTGATGAACTAAACTGCTCCAAGCAAGTGCTTACACAATGTGTAATTATGATGCTTGATGTCATAAAAAACAAATGAAAAACAGTGTGGGCATGGAATTTCATCCTTTAAAAGTGTTGCCAACTCTTCCAATGAGTAACTGGCACTAGCTCCGAAAGTGGCTAGAAGTAGCCAAATGATGTCACCCACATTTGCATATTTACAACATTGCTTTATCAGCTTATCAGCTTTGTGGTTTTGTCCGTTAGCTGACTGGACAGAAGAGACCCAGGGCTGGAGAAGAGCCGTGGACTGCACACATGGATATAATTTACTATATATCTGCCTTTTTCTTGATGCCTGGTATTAAAAAGTTGCTTAATTTCTTTGGAATGGTCTCAACTCAAAGGTCTACTTACTAGTTTTTTCTGAGCTTTCAACTGCATGCCATTAACTTTTAACAAATAGGACTGGCACAGATGTCATCATCATCATCATCACCACAAGTATCTATATATAACGGCTTATTGTCAGTGTTGGAATGTAACTAAGTACATTTACTCAAGTACTGTACTTAAGAAAAGTACAAGAAAGTCAAAATTATACTTGAGTATTTCAGTATAACATAACATTATACTTCTACTTCACTACATTTTAGAGGCAAATATTGTACTTTTTACTCCGCTACATTTAGCTGACATCTTTAGTTACATAGCAGGTCAAGATTTAACAGGAAAAATTGATTAATTTATAAAGTGAGTGCATGTTTATAAATAGAACCACATAAAAGTATATTAAGTATTTACGATAAATCGTACCCTGACAATAGTAAAATGCTGCTAACATAATCAATAGGCTATCTATAATAATAAACCAATGATATATTTAGCATAGGCCTATAAACAACAATCAGAGTGGGTCACTTTGCTTAACGAGTACTTTTACTTTGGATACATTTTGATGCTGATACTTTTGTACGTTTACTTCAGTAAGTTTTGAATGCAGGTCTTTTACTTGTAGTGGAGTTATTCTGCAGTGTTGTATTGGAACTTATTTTTTACCAATTGAGGCAGCAGAAACAAGTCGTGAACACAGCATTGACATAGCAGTTAAAGAGCAACATTATCATTCATTTGGACTTTTGTTTTCACATTTATATTTCATACATTGTTATGAAGAAAATTTTGATTAAAAGTGGACGTGCAGTGATTCTGATCCAATGCACTTTTTGTAAAATTCAGCAAATATCTCGTCACGCTCTGCTTGCTCTCTGTCTTTGTGTGCAGTAATAAAACCCCAGTGCTCGTACACAGCCCTGGCTCTGTAAATGGGAAACAAACAAAGTGGCTTGGACCGAGCCAGGCATCACTTTTGCAGCCAAACAGCAACAGCAACCGCATTCAAGCTCATGCACCAAACAGGGGAAAGGGCATGGATGTATAAAAGGCAACTCTGACTGAGGGGGGTTTTGGTTGGGTGTTGAGTTTAAATATCAACAATATTTCTCCACTTAAGGTTGATGCTAGTTTGGAGGCAAGACAAAATCTATCATATGAAAACACATTCTGCTGCAGTCAGTGGACACTGGTATTGAAGGCTTAACCCTCTGGAGTCCATCTATATATTGAAAATGCACATATGTAGACAAGCTGAGAAAGCCAATTGAAAGTGCAATCATAGGAGCTTTCACAGTGTGCCATTTATGTTTCCAGACCATTTTTAAAATGTGAATTTTCTTTCTTCAATGAAAACTATTACTATTTTTAATTTACATGCAAATAGACTGTTTTGTAGTTTTATTATTTACTATTTTTCTGCTGGTTTTGTGTGTATAAATGGTAAAAAATAAAAATAAAAATAAAAATAAAAAGGTACATTTCCATAGACACCTTTGTCTTTTTTTGTATTTTGGGTTCCTGGCAGCTTTATACTTTGTTAATTAAAATAAAATCTGACTGATTTGAGCCAAGTTTGTGTGGAGAAAAAGGAGCCATGCATGTGATGTAAGGACAGACTGAAAGATGCTAAACAGACAGAAATGAATGCAGAGGAAGTTGACAAATTTGCACCAAAATCTCCTGGACTTCAGAGGTTTAATTTCCTAAAGGGGCAATCTGCACATGAAAGAAAGTAGCATCCAAGCTTTTCAAGATCATGTGACAAGCTAATGAAACCAGAATTAATTAACCCGAGAACCTCTAATTACCCCTGATAGTAATCACCATGCAGCAAACTGCTGCTGTAAAGGTCAGCCCTCTGACTTTCGTCTTATCTACAAATCGCACTGAATAGACACTCAGTATTATTCATCAGATCACTTTCATTAAATATCTCTTATCTTCTTATCCTCTTACGAACTAATCTGTTCAGTGATGGGGAAAAAAATCAAATGCAGTGTACTCCCTCGCTGTCTGAGCAGTTGGAAGTAGAAAAGTCACTCACTTTATCTAAAACTCATCTCTACTTTTTTTTTTTTTTTTTGCCTCAGCGAAACAAAATGTTTATTAGAGATTTACGACTAAACATTTTGATTTTCAGATGATGTGCACCAACTCCATGTGACACACACAACCTGTCACAGCCTCATGAAACTTTACAACCACAAACTAGAGACATAGAGCAATCAGAGGATGGAATTATCTTCCCCAGGTTTTATGATAAATAGGGAAGGTTCTCAGCAGTTTCCAGAACAAAAGAAATCACCATCCAATCGCCAATTCTTGCAAAAATAAAGAAATTCCCACAAAATCACAGAATAAAATATTCAGTTGTTTTTCTTAAGTTTTCTGCATCTTAATGTGGTATTTTTGCGATTCCTGACCCTTTTATTGGTGGTAAATGGTTACATTTTGTAGATAATCTGTGATCCAAATTATTTTAAGCCATAAATAGCAAAAGCAATAGTCCTCTTTACAGCTGTTTTGGATCTTTTCGCAGATGTTTTGTGTCTCTGTATTAATGTCTGTGTCTCTTTGTAGTTATTTAGTTTCTTTGAGGTCTCATCTCTACTTTTATTTCTTCACTCACCTTGATGAGTGCCTCCAGCTCAGCAGGAGTAACACAGGGGTGTCTCTCCAAGAACGAAGCCTTCTCCAGAGTGATACTGGTCTTCTGGTTGCTCTCAAACGGCTGCTCCAGAGCCCTGAACGCCAGACCTCCACACACCAGATAGATGACGACCACGAAGAACACCGCCACCACCGTTTTCCACTTCATCACTGAGTGGAGCGCCGCAACCGGGCCGTCGCAGCTGGTGTCCATGCTGGCCACCACGCTGGCAGACCGGGAGGAGATGGACAGGCGTGGCAGTGGACAGTGGCCGTTGGTCTTGGGGTCAACGCCCATCGGGTTCTGCATGGTGGCCACGCTGGCCTGGACCAGGCTCGACTTCGTCAGGCCAGCCTGCATCTTTTTGGGAGGCGCCATGTTGGGCTGGGCCGCCCCTGGGAAAGAGTTAAAGGAAAGAGAAGACAAGATTAATTTTTTTTTGTTTAGCTTTTGTGCAATTCTGTATCTTCTACATTCTAAGACAGTGATTCCCAACATTTTCTTGAGGGACCAACATTTTTACTATTGTAAACTTTGGCGACCCCCCCATTGTCCGTTGCTTCTATGAAGCCGAACTCAATGTGACTTTCATGGTACCCTCTCTTTTTCTTTTTGAGATATTCAGCATTTTAGTCTCCCTGACGCTTCGCCATTTTTCCATTAGCTCTGTGTTTCTGTTGTTAGGTGAGGTTACCGCTAGGTGAGGTTACCACTCGGTGAGGTTACCGCCAGGTGAGGTTACCGCTAAGTGAAGTTACCGCTAGGCGAGGTTACCTGTGTATACTGCAGTAGGGATGTTACACATGTCCTTTTTCTCACAATATAGCCTTTATTTTCAAACCTTTTCTATAGTGATTTTTCTATTTAAATAAATGAATAAACGTTTAATGAAGGCAGCAATCTCCGTGTCTGAGCATGGAGGCCAACCGGGAAGTGCCTTAAGCCTGCAATCCACCGAAAATTCCAGCAGGGGGTGCTAAGTTTGGCTGCAAAAAAAATGTGCCCATTCATTTCACTGCAAAATTTGAAAACTATGGTCTCAATCGCTAGTAAAAAATCATCTTCTCGCATGATTTGGGGCGTGGCTAGCTTTGATTGACAGGTCACTGACAAGGTGAGCCGTCATCAATTCATTCAGATGTACAGTACTTGAAAATATTACTTAAATTTACTCAGTACTCATGTTTTGTTTAACTGATTTGAGAGCTTTCAAATCAACTCAATATTTTTAAGTGTAAAAATGTTGCACTGAGTAATATGCAGTATTTTTTGAGTGTGGAGGTGATTCTGATCATTATAGGCAAATTAAATTTAACAGACTGTTCTTGGCTGAAGGCCCTGAATCTGTTACAGACTGGACAGATTGAACGTTGAGAAAAAACTCCTCTGAGATGTTATTTTGTAAGCAGCCTCTGTGGCTTTTTAAGTGCGTCTTAAATGATCACACAGTGATGTGTTTGCAGATCCATATGTCTGTCCTGTTGAAACCAGGCTGTTGCAATAAAAAAAAATGTATGGAATGAGTTTAATAGCAGTATTTTCTCACACCTTTAGTGGTTTTTATGCGGCTTGTATATCAAATTCAGGAGCCCTTGTTTATCAAGGATTTCTGCTTGCAACTAAACAATACAACTATTCAATGTTTCAAGCCTAAGCTGGCTCTTCATCAGGTACAGAGGTAACAAAATCGATTGCATACTGGGTTCATTAAAGTAAATAATTTTAATGGGAGTCCTTGGTAAGCAAAAATCACTGCATTGGTTTGCTCTCCGCCCTTGAAAAACCTATAGCTTTCCTGTATGAAGCATTGGAAAGTGATTTCTTTCTATTACACCGCAGCTAATAAAGAGCTCTTTGCAAAGCCAACACTCAGAGCTATCAGCAGAACAGGCCTGTTATCTGGCCTGCAGCTGCGTCAAAGCCGTCATCTTAACATCTTTACATGCTGACAATTTGTTTTGGGTTCTGCGCATAAAAAGCAATTATTCCTGTGAAATGGAGCCTCGGAAGTCCACAGCTACCAGCTCAGTCGCTAATGCAGAAAACCTTCTCATTAAATTATTGTAATGAATAAGAAAAAACCTGAAGAAACCAGAATTGGCAATTATCAAAAGACCGTATGTACAGTATATTGCATTGATTTATACACACAAAAAAATAGAATTTACACATGTTTATAATGCACACCCTTTTCAACTAAGCCCTTATAGTGTTTCTAGGTGGAGGTGAAAATTGAGTTACCCTCTATGCTGCAAAACAGGATTCAATTTTTCTAATAGGCAGTAAGAGGGAGAAGGATAAGTGCCACTTTCAGTCATTGGCTTCAGGATGGGTTTTATTATAAATGCATGGGTGCTGGAGCAGGTCAACCAAGTGGCAAGCAGCACCTAGCAGGAAGCCAAATTTAGATTCCTTTAACGTATATAAAGCATTGTATAAGCTATCCAGAGCTCCGGCCTTCACCTCCAACGCCCCCTTCTCTCTCAGATCAGAGAGCTTGGTGCGCCTCACAGCCATGGGTGGAGCCAGTTGTTTACAATGACGCCACTCTTGTATAGGTAGGGATACAAAACGGATTTGTTGGAGATAGGTGCTCTGTTGTTTATCGGGATAGGATCACTTATACTAAGTAAAATGTAAACTCACGCTCACATCACACCCTGATGAGTCAAGGGCATCCTGGAAGAGCCTCAGTCACTGATCCAGGAACTATAAATCTTGTTAGTTAATGTTTGCATCATGAGTGAATCAATACTGCAAAGTGATGGCAAAAGCTTTGAAAGGTGCAAAACTGCCACTTCCAATTTATAGTACATGTCTTTAAGGGCGGCGGCTGGCTATTTTTAGAACACGAGATGAATTAGAAGAAATAATACTGAGAGGTGAAGCCGCAGAAACAATAATATAACCCTACATTAATATCTTCTGGTGCATTTGGTGCAGTCAAGTTGATGGATGCAGTTGAACATCTACTTGTAAATTCATTGCAAAAATTGGGCCAAGTCCATAACCAGTCTTACTGAAGCATTAATTGCTTTTCATCTCATCTTATGAGTGAGAGAAATTGAATAAATCAGCTGCAGCAGGGCAGCAGCAGATGTGAATAAGCTGGATCTCATTGACTTTAATACAGCTAAGTGATAAAAAAAAAAACCAAGTACAAGTAATAAAATCAAAGTAAAATATCCTATATGTATATATGTATGTTTTAGCACAACCAAAACTGTGATTAACATTATTTCAGATTCAGATTTCCGAGGCTGCATTCATCTAAAATCCTTTTCAAACCACTGAATTTGCTTCATATTGATTTTTCGCAAATTGAATAAGACCTGAGTGGAGAGCAGTGCTTTTTATCTGATGGTATCTGATACTCTGTCTCTCTCGGCCATCACTCTGTTTCCAGCATGTCTGGGCAAAGCATAGGAAAGGTTCACTGGAGAGACTCGGGTCCATCAAAGAATGGAAAAATGTTTGGATGCTGATGAAGACTTTGATGGAGGAAAAAATTGCATCAAGCATTTACCACAGGGTTTAGTGGTGCATAGTTGTCGTGAGACACTGGAAACATGCAGTTTGTCAACATTTCAGCATGTCAGCTGTATATTGCGTGTTAAAAATCATTATTTACCCACTGGTTAACAAATTACAAAACAAGTAGGAATAGTAAACAGGAGGGCAGATTTTGGGTTGGCTCAGGTCTGCTCTTGGCCCAGTAATTCCCTGAGGTACTAGACAGGTTTTAGGCGTTAAACTCACCAGCTGAGACACAAAATTAAGCGTGAAGCCAGTTTAAATTACACATGGGCTTCCGTCAGAGACACATTTCAAAATAAAACATTTACTAAGGAAGCAGCAAGTAGTCCATCTATCAAGCAAACTGCATCTCAAAACAAAATTGGAATTTTCAATTCAAACAGAAGTTAAAGACCAAGCAAATTCATTATCTTTATGTTAAAGTAAATAAATAAAAATGACATCGACCAAAGGCTATAACGCCTAATTAGTGCACACTATTTCCTTTGAGAATATTTTTTGTACCGTATGTGACCAGCCTTGCCTGGTAGTTAAGGCTGAAATTATAGTTTATGCAGATATTTTTTTATCCTACAAGTCTTTTATACAGTATTCTTGGAGCGTCAACTTTCCATGCTTTTATTTTGATACAATTTCCGGTTTTACGCTCCTTATTCCTTACTATTGAAGCTGTTGAAGCTCCGCTCCCTGCAGCGTTTCCCTGCACAACTGGGGAGGATGTACACAGAATAAAGAAATACCCCCCAACCGCATTGAGTCGTGTTGGGGTCTTTTTTTACAGAATAGAAACATAAAAAATAAAAGGAAAAACCAAGTGAAATTAACCAAATAATGAATAAGAATTTGGGCAAATTTGTTGCAGCCCGCAGTAATTTATTGTCTCAGGTATCTCCATGAGATGTTGCTGAGATTGGGAGTAAAAGCTAATTAAATGAAGTTGTGAGAAAATAAGAATGCAGTATTCACCAACCTTGTTCGGGGTCCCAGTTAACTTGTTTCCTCGGGTTTTCAATTGGAAATTTCATCTCTGTTTTTGTTCTCAATCAGAAAGGGAGGGAATTTGTTCAATCCGATTGTAAAAAATGAGGCAAAATAGCCAGATCACGAGGCGTTCTCCCACATCTCCGGGGCATCATGTTTTCGTGGATCTGGGTGTAAATAGTAGGGTGGAATAAACGCATCGCAAAACCGCATTGTCTGCCTCTGCTGTCCCCCCTCCTTTTTTCCCTCCTCCTCGCTTGGACGCGCCGTGTTCGTCTGACAACAGAGATACTTGTGAGACCTTTCACTGGGCTGTCGCACCACTCACAGGACCAAACACCATCACGTCTCACACACACACACACTGAAGCGGTCCGGTCCACAAACGCAGCCAGAGTGCGTCCAAAAAAAGCAACTTTACCCACGCGTTACGCCGACAGCAGGAACAACGGGGAAGGATGCTCTCCTCCTCCCTTTCATTCCCAAAGCGCTCTACTCCACCTGCATTTTACTCTATCCTAATTAGCTGGAGGAAATGCCCCTCTAGCCTTGACTCGCCTACATTTTCAATCATTTCCATAAGCAGTTTTTTTGAATAACCGCTCTATTGTTTTATCCCCCCCCAAAACAGGATTATCCTCTCTTGGTTTGGCAACCGGCGACGGAGCACATGGTGCAGGGCGGCAAGTCAGAGATGTACGCCAAATCAGCAGCAGACTTAAACCATTACATCATTCACGTCAATGGGAAATAGTGCATTATTTATGAATTTGGACAGCTGAAGACAATCCTCCTCCTCCTCCATCCTGGCGTCACAACCCTAAAACTGCATGTGCATTAAGTCAGATGACGAGGCTGAGCATTTTATTGTAGAGGCCAAATTGTTTCTAGGAAATAAAGCATTCTGACTTATTCTATGTGTAACTCCACTCTGCACTCAAAAAAATAATTCTGCATATTACTTCATTCAATCAGTGCAACATTTGTACACTTAAAAATTGATTTTGAGAGCTAAACAAAACATGAGTAATGAGTAAATTTAAGTAATATATTCAAGTACGTCTGAATGAATTGACTTGGCTCAATTACCACATAAATTGACTAAATGGAACTGAAATATTATGTTAACCATATGGAAAACTGAGTAGAATATAGTAGAATCACTTAACAAAGTGAGTAAATATAATTGAAAACATTTGTAGGATATAACTGCAGATTTGCTTATGATTTACTTAAAAAAAATGCTACAGGTGCTGCAAAATGTCACTGTTTCTGCATGTTTTTGTACACCCATTCAATCAGTATTTACACAAGTTTAATGTTTTTAACCAATATCATTGATTCCCATTCATTGACTGTGTGAGAATTGGCTTACAAAGACCTGAAATATGCATAAGAATGTATGTTACTGTAACTGCAATACAGTCATCACTTTCAAATGCATGAAAAAATCTTTATTTTATAGTTTTTAATGAAACACCCCAAAGGAGGGAATTAAACAAGCACAATACTTAAAAAACTGATGTTTTTTTTGGAGAAATGATACAATACAATGTTATGTAATGCATTACGTACCCTTTTTTTCCACAGAATTCCCCTTGCCCACCCTCCTCAAATTCACCTTGGCAGCTGTTGGTAATACAGCATTTCCCACATAACATACAAATGATTTTCATCATTGATCAATCTGCAGATTATTTTCTTGTAAAACAAACTCAATCAAATAAAAACAAAAATGAAGAAAATAATGAAATATGACTGCTTAGAAAGTAAAATTATAAAAGAGATGTGAAACAATCAGGCGATCAGTGAGGAAGTGGTGATGGGATTTGATGGGGTTTACAGAAGACACTTTAAGTATACAGAAACATTCAGGTTAAAATGTGGAGTAAAACCAGTGGTGTAAAAAGGATTCAAATCCTTTACTTACGTAAAAGTACTAATACCATCCTGTGAAATTACTCCACTACAAGTAGAAGGCCTGCATTCAAAACTTACTGAAGTAAAAGTACAAAAGTATCAGCATTAAAATGTACTTAAAGTATCAAAAGTAAAAGTACTCATGATTCAGAATAGCCCCATTGTTATACATATTTTAAATATAATAGTGGATTATTATTATTGTTGCTGATTTATGTAAGCAGCATTTTAATTGTGTAAGGCTTGGGCTAATTTTAACTACTCAATATACTGTTATGAGGTTTAATGTAAAAAAAAAAAAAAATTCAAAATCATTTGGAATTTATCATGTTTTTTTTTAACTCTAACTCTTTTTTTTAACTCTTTTTTTTTAGTCTTGGGCTATTTTGTCCATGTTTTAATCATTTTCATCATCGTCTTTTTGTCTTTTTGTTATTTTTATGTCTTTTCTTGGTCATTTTGTGTCTTTTTTAGTCCTTTCTTCCAACATAAAATGTGATTTTGAATCTCCACGCTGCTTTGTTTTCTAGTCTGGATGTCATGAAGAAGTCTGAAAGCTTTGGCGCTTTTGGAGACTCCTGGGTGTTAAGGTAAATCTTCCCCTGAAAAGTAACTAAAGCTGTCAGCAAAATGTAGTGGAGTAAAAGTATAATTAGCATAACATAGAAATACGTAAAGTGCAAGTACCTCAAAATTGCACTTAATTACAGTACTTGGGTAAATGTACTTGGTTACATTCCACCACTGAGTAAAACTAACAGCAGGCACTTTAAAATACAGGTGTAACTAATGACATAATTATTGCACTGCACTCCAGTAATAGCTGCAGCAGAGCCATTTTTAATGTGATTAGTTCCACCTGTTCTTTTATGTTATGACAAGCTGTGAAAAATCTCTTTGAATCTCATTCATATGAACAATAAAGATACAAGATCAAGATTCAGGGTGGCAGCAGTTATTCAGGCAGCAAAATGCAAAACGACAGGAAATAGGAGCCTCGAAGCCTCAAACTGTAATTTTATGTCCACATTTATTTGACCTACATTGTCTAAGCCAAGTAAAGATTTTCTTAACTCGTCATAATTGAAAATAGGCTGCAGCTCTGTTTTTTGTTTTTTTTTACGCCTACAATAATACGCCCACAGGTTTTAACAGCAGAAAACACCACAGCATGGAGTGCTAATAGATTTTATTACCGTTTTAAAAAGGTACAAATGGATGTAAATGGTGTAACTGTTGACCACAAACCAATTCATGCTTCATTTAGTTTTTTTCCAGGCTATAATTGCTGTTCAAAGAGAGTCTTTCATGCTACAATTAAATAATTCACAATCCCTTGTTGGTAAATGACGTAAGGGGTTAAAAGGTCTATCAAACAATACAAGGAACACGGCAGAATTAACAATATGCTGCTAACGGGACGTTCCCATGATCGACATGCACTCAGAGTGCAACAAATATAAATCCTGATTCAACTCCCACGTTGGTCAGATTTTCACACTGTTGCATTGCTGTATATAGGGCAGTTTGGCTGGTTTTGCTTTTTGTTTAGCAGACCAGATGGTGTCTGTTTACCTCACACAAGTAATACACAAGAGAGGCTACCAGATTGTTTCAGGGCCCTTAGGATCTGCTTTCAGTGGCCTGAATCTCTAATGTACTAACTAAACTTTTAAGAAAACAACTGTATACAATCCAGCACAGGTACAAAGCCATTTCTGTTCAATACTGCCCTCAGTGCACTTGAACCCCTGTTTAAATTGTGTTTTATACTACACAGTACTTGATAGTAATCCTCTGTTACAACTAAAAGTCCTGCATTCTAACACTTAAGCAAAAGTACAAAAGTTGAGTTAATCACAAAGGAGAATTATGCCATAAGGCGTAAGAAAACAGTTGCATAACACCGATAAAAGAAAGCATAAGATCAATAAAAAGACAGATACCAAGGAAAAGCAATTATATAGCTGCCCCTTTTACCTTTTAATTCTGTTCTTATTACTTAGAGTATTGAATAACATGGAATAAAATAACAAGATGGAACACATTACATAAAAGCAAATCTATTAAAGTGGGTTTTAAGAAGTGATTTAACAGAATGACTCAGAATTACCCACCTCAGACCAAATTTGATATTACTGGAATATAATTATTGATGCATTAATGTATTCATTACTTTAATGTTGCTGCAGGGAAAAGTTGGGCTAGGGTATACAATGCTGGGCAGCTTGATCTATAATAATACATCATAATGTCTTAACTGATTTATGTTTTCATTAATAATCCACATCTGCAAAATAACTAGTAAAACTCCAAATCTAACAAATCAATGTGGAGCAGAAGTACAATGTTTGCCTCTGAGATGTAGAAGTATATAAGAGCATGAAATTAAAATACGCAATACCTCAAAATTGTAAGTACTGTACTTGAGTAAATGTACTTGGTTCCATTCAACTGGTTTTATGACCAGTGAGCAGTGGTGGAATGTAACTAAGTACATTTACTCAAGTACTGTACTTAAGTACAATTTTGAGGTATTTGTACATTACTTGAGTATTTTTATTTTATGTAACTTTATACTTATACTCCACTACATTTTGAGGTAAATATTGTACTTTTTACTCCACTACATTTAGTTGACAGCTTTAGTTACTTTTCAGGTTGAGATATAACATAAAATATAAGATCAATTTAAAGTGATTAGACATATTTTTAACTAAACCTCATAACAGTATTTTAAGTTGATACAATGAGTCCTGTCTTTACTTAATCAAAACACTGGTTACATAAAAGGCACATTACAAATAATGTAATAATATATTTAGAATATATAAAACAATCTGAGTGGGTTCATTCTGCATAACGAGTACTTTTACTTTTGATACTTTAAGTACATTTTGATGCTGATACTTTTGTACTTTTACTTGAGTAAGTTTTGAATGCAGGACTTTTACTTGCAGTGGAGTAATTTCACAGTGTGGTATTAGTACTTTTACTTAAGTAAGGGATCTGAATACTTCCCCCAACACTGCCAGTGAGGACAATACATGCTGGCTTTTACTGCAGTTTATGGGTTTCACACTGGCTCCACTTGCTTCACCCTGTTTGTGTGGCTCACATCCACACCCACAACAATCCTAACGTTTAACATTTAGTGGGATAATAGTAATTTTGTCAAGACTACTGTTTTTTTTCTGCTGTTTCTATCATATGTGTTACACAGTTCACTTTCCCAGTCGTGTGGTTAGTCTGTGCCGCATAATCGCTGCGTGTGGGGAGATCGTGGTTTGAGGCGTGGCCTTCTTTACGCATGAGCGTGATGACGTAGGCAATCATAGCAACCAGCATGGCGACGGGGAAGCTTTGCTCCGCCGCTCATCTGTTTATAAGCTAGTATTATAAGCTAGTATTAGCTGTTACCTTCGCGTTACTGGATTATTATTCAGCGCAAAAATGTTTGTAGTAACATACACTGTAGTTTCTGGTTGTATCCAGGCTCTGCCGTCGCTGCCCCAGAATATTTCTGAGGAAGATGGGATACGCTGAGTGTAACATTACCATGGACTCGAGAACAGGTATGGAAATACTATTAGCACTGTTAGCTCTGAGCTAGCTGGTGGCTAGCTAACCAGCAGAAGGAAGCACATTCATATAGTGCTGAGGCAGCAATCTGAAGATAAACCATGCTGACTGTAGTTATAAACCGACTAATGTGGCTTCGTATGTGTGTAGACAGTGGGCAGCCTCGCTTGTTTTTATGACTAACGTTAAAACTTGTAACACGATGCTTCAGAAAACTCTAGCTAAGTTCAATTACTTTACTCTGTTACATTAAGATAAAGATAATTTTACTATTTCCAAGTGGTTGTATGTAACTAAGTACATTAACTCAAGTACTGTACTTACCCTATAAAGCCTGAACCATGAAATAATTGCCAGAAAATTCAATTTTTATAAAAACTGAGTGCTTATTAACCTGCTGAAGTATTTTAAAAAACAAATAAATTGCATATATGAATTCTTATTTGTATCATATTTGATACATCAGGTCTTTTTGTGCAATTTGTTGCTCACAGTTTGTTTTTCTTGAACTAACAAAAACATATAAACCCTAACATTTTTAACCTGGATATCATTTTCGCTACATCTTTTACATTTTTGTGCAATTTGTTGCTCAGTTTGTTTATCTTCAACACATGTATACATCAGGTTTTTGATTATGTAGAGGTCTCAAAAATTACTGTATCAAATATGATACACTTGGCTTTATAGGGTTAAGTACAATTTTGAGGTACTTGCACTTTACTTGAGTATTTCCATTTAATGCATCTTTATACTTCTACTCCACTACATTTAGAGGCAAATATTGTACTTTTTACACCACTACATTTAGCTGACAGCTTTAGTAACTAGTTACTTTTTGGGTCAAGATTTAACATGAAAAACATGACAAATTTAAAATGATTAGACATTTGTTTTTAAATGAACCCAATAACAGTTTATTAGGTAATTAAAATGAGCCCTGTCTTTAATACAAATAATGTAATAATATATTTAGTGAGTAGGTCTATTCTGCATTGCAAGTACTTTTACTTTTGATACTTTAAGTACATTTTGATGCCGATACTTTTGTAGGTTTACTTCAGTAAGTTTTGAATGCTGGACTTTTACTTGTAGTGGAGTAATTTCACAGTTAGTTAGTACTTTTACTGCAGTAAGGGATCTGAATACTTCTTCCACCACTGCTAAAAACATAACAAAAAACTTTGGAAAATGAAAAGTTATTCACAACTTTCTAAGGTTTCCCTCTAAATAGAATGAAGGGAATAGTTCAACACTCTGAAGTCTTGTGCCTCTGTGAGGAATTCTGGCACCAACAACTCAATGGCATTATAAAATGTGTTCAGGGTGACTGATGCCTCTCCAAAAATGTCTTTAACTTGTGCTCACCTTGTTGAGAAGATCCCTGAGGTAGTACATCACTCCTATTAAATTCTCCAACAACCAAAAAGCAATTAAAACAGTTGATATGTGTGAACTATTAAATATATTACTGTAAGTTTTTCTAGTCAATAATTGTTGTATGTATTGACACAAAGCCTAAAATAAACCATATCTTTCCAACATTCAAAAAACCTGGGTATTCAGTGTACAAAGATTTAAAAAGTACTACAATAGTAAATCACTATTAAGAAGCCATAAACACCAAATGCTTGCTATTAAATGACTTAATTATTTAAGCATTTATTAAAACTGCCATTGATAAGTTGACTGGGGGATTCAACATGTCCATCTTCATTTTAGGAAGTGTATCATCTGGTTTGGGGTACAGCCCTGGTGTGAGAGGACAGACTTCTAAAAGTAGCCGTAAGTATCATATTATAATGTGACATAAGTCAACTGCGCATTGGCCATTTGTAAGATAAGAGCTGATTTTTACTGTATGTTATCCATCTTGTGTTTTTAGCTTTCTGCCCTCGCTCCTCCAGCAAGTTAACACAGTCCATTGTAAAAGATCACATGGTGTCTCATTACAAAAAGGTTTACTCCGCTAAAGGTGAGCTATTTGACAGAAACATTATGATCCTTACATACACCAAATTAATTCAGCTCCTGCATGCATAATATGTTATATGTTAAAGTGGTTAAAACATGCACAGCACTTCTGTTGTGATCTTACTTTTTTGCCTTGTTCTGCAGCTGCCATTGATGCCTCAGTACCCAAAAGCATGATACATAGTGTAAAGTGTAAGTACTCAAGTGTCAAATTTTATTTAAAAAATAATTCAACACCTATTCACTGAAATGAGGATGTACTTTTAATTTCTAAGCTCATATTCAATAAATACTTTATTCTCTTTTTAGCACACCCACAATTTTTTAGAGAGTACAAGTAGTTTAAGTGGTGTCTAAATGTAAATACTAGCAGTCAGGTGTCAGTGTCTTATGCTGCGTTCAATTGCACTCGGAACTCTGAAAGATCCAACCTCGGAGTCGGAAAAGTGCAATAGAACGGCCCTTGAACTCGGGACTCCGACTCGGGAATTCGGGTAGGATCACTCCGAGTAGGTCGTAAATACATGGAAAACGTCAAAGCAAAATGGCGCCACACACCGTGAGAGATAAACAGTCACTTTATCTTCAACATTTAGTCTGTTATGTGTTGTTTAATTCAGCATTTGTGTTACTAAAAGTGTAGGATTACTTTGTAGTGGTATTTGCACTCCCACTCTGTTAATTAAAGAGTTTGTATGAGCCTAGTAGGGATGAAAAAGCACAGTAAAAGTGTAAAAAATATTATAGTTTTTCCAATATTTAAACTACATTAGGCTATAAGGTGTAATACTGCACTTCTTTTTATTATATCCAGGAAATTGATAAGATTGAATTATATTTTTGTCTCTTAAGTATTTGCAGACCACAATTCCACCCTATATTTGGACCCAGAGAGGACACAACCATTTAACTGTATGTTGTACCAGGTAGCTGATGTACTTCCCCAGAATAATTTTTAAATGCTCGAAAGACATCCAAACAAACATAAATTTGGTGTGGTCGGCCATGTTTTCCGAGGTTGAGCAATGAAACGCATTTACCTCGGAAGTCGGAATTTCCAACTCGGATCTTTCCTAGTTCCGAGTGCAATCGAACGCAGCATTAGTGGTAGTCAGGATCCAAGACCAGAGTTTTCTCTCTGAACTTACCACTTTGCACCAGCGTTGAGTAACTCAGGAAAAAATGAGTCATAATATAGACAGAGGGAAGCTGCTGCACTGACAGCAGCCTCAATAAACAATAATGCAGTGCAGCTACTCATCACATGAGTACAGGATGCAACTCATCCTCGTCCTTTAATGGTAAAAGTAATGCAATGAGTATTGTCCTGTTATAGACTATTTCCTGTGCTGTTTTTCACTTTTTCATTGCCCGTTTACAGACAATGACTCGATCAGAGAGAAGCAGTTAAAGAAAGGGGGTCGACCTCAGTCAGCCCACTCTCAGTCACAGAGGACCAGCAGAGCCTCCTGCTCCTCGGCCCAGGTAATACATCACGACAGTGTTAATGGTGTGTTTCTCACAGCTTCAAATGATCTCAGTTTATCTCATACAGAAGCCTTGACAATGCATGACTAGAGAACGTGATGATTAGAAGCGTTTAACCCAGGGGTCTCAAACTCGCGGCCCACATGAAGATATTTTGTGGCACCTTGTATGAAAGTTTAATGTGAGTTTTATATGAATGGCACTTTACCGTGTTGTGTGTGGAAGGTCCCTTTAATTACTTTTTTTGGTAATTTTTGTCTTTTTTAAATCATTTTGTGTCTTTTTTTAAAATTCTTTTGTATCTTTTTTAGTAATTTTGTGGTCATTTTGTTTCTTTTTTAAGTAATTTAGTTTTTTCTGTCATTTTGTGTCTTTTTAAGTAATTTAGTGGTTTTTTTCGGTCATTTTGTCTTTTTTTTGGTCATTTTGTGTCTTTTTGTACTTTAGTTCTCTTTCTGACATTTTGTGTCACTTCTATAGTAATTTTGTGTCTCTTTTTGGTCATTTTGATACTGCCCCCAGGTAATTTGAGTTTGAGACCCCTGGTTTAACCCATTTAAGCCGGGAAAGCATTACCACATTTCTACCATTCAGCCGGGGGCGCTGTTGCGTTATTCTACCATTAAAGCCGGGAAAGCAGATATGTTTTGTAGTATTTGTAGTTTTTTCCACCTATTTTCAGTCTCTTTTTCGCCAATGAAATGCATCAGAATACACGTGGGAGTGTCGCAAAGCAACATGTTGATTTTTAAAAAAACTTTATTGAAGGTTTGGACAAATAAACTCAACTTCTAATGAAAGCCACAGGTATAAGCTCTCAAATACTTTTTGAATTTCATTTCTATCTGCTACAGAGGCTGAAAAATCTATTATTTATTAGGCGTTGAAACTTCTGTTGAATTTCCAGAATGACTTCAGGTTTTAGGGGGTTATTTTAAAATCGCCCAGAGGTTTTACAGGCATTTTTCCAGGCGTTTTAGGCCTAAATTGGTTAAAGGCTATAAATGCAAAGTCTGTATTTGAAGTTTGAACGACAAACAGACAGTTTGTTTTTTTTCTCTTCCAGAGCAGATTATCTGTGCAGTATGATGACAGCCCGTACCTCTGCTCAAGAAGTTCTTCAGTCTCCAGCCCAAGGTTCAGCTCCTCCTTCCATGCCAAGGAGATAGTTTATCCATCATATAAAGTCAGTTCTCAGAACCATTCTTATCACATCCGCCCAGCATCAGAAATCAAGTACCGTAGCCCAGAGGCCACTTCACACAGGAAGCAGTCCTTGTGTTCACTGGGAGCTTCTGGAGATGATGGTTCCTACAAGACTTTCCAGGACCCGGTTCAGAAAACGTACAGCGGAGACCTGCTCCAGAAACATTCAAAGCACTTTACCCAAGACAAACCTTTCACCCCTAAGACCCTGAAATCAGAGAAGAGTTCATACCTGTCACAATACCGCTACTACAGAGCGCCACGGAGGAAACCTACTCAGGACTGCACCAACTCCAAATTGACGCGTCAGGAGACATATCATGGAAGGTAGTGACTGTTCTAGTGAGGCGTTATTATGAATCCCAATGGGTGATTCTCATGAACATGGTACAGCTCATAGCAAAAATCCAAGAGCATTGAATACATATTTTCTTTGACCCTTCATAACATATACAATATAAAGTCACTGTTTAATAAGAATTTATAATCTATTTAATTTTTTTAAGGTAATTTCTGACATTTTTAGAGACACTGTGAGCAAAATTAAGTACTGTAACACATTTTTAAATAAAAAAAACAACGAAAGGATTTTTAAATTATTTTTCTTTGGTAAGCACTTAAACATGCTCAAGGGTAGCTTGTATCACCAAAAAGTATTTTATTAAAATATACACAGAATTGTTTGCATTAAAATATATCATTACCGTAACATCTAACAATTTTTTCTCCTAAATTTTCATTCAGATTTGGTTTTTATACATTGTTAAAAACCATTATTTTTGATTATATTCTGTCAAATTATACATTTTTAAACAAATGTATATTAATTTTTATAAAGTTTTTTAAATATTGTATATAAGTGTGGGGAAACGAGGACATTTTATCTTACAGTAATGAAATTGTGAATCAAAAATATAGAAAATGTTATTTTAACACAAAACAATGAATTGTGCCTCATTATGGCTATATTGTTCATTCATATAAAAGTGAAAAATATTTAGTTTAATAAAGTATGTCCTTATAATGTCTTCACAGACATAGTTTAGACTGGTTTCATGAGAATCACCACAATGCTTTTCTTGGCAAGATCTGCCTTGTTCAGGTCCTATCCCCTGACTAATGGGCTCTTAACCACTCAAGGTCAATGGCTTCAGATTAATCGGGCTGCTACACCGGGCAGTGGGATTCATAGTCAGGCCTCAGTGAGTCAAAGAAAAGCTATAGATATCTGTCTTCTATGTTTTTTATTGTGTAAAAATAACTTATTCTGTCTTTTCTGCAGCACAAACACCAAGGACTACACACAGGACTTGTATGAGCCATCTCAGGTAATTTAGAAGATTTCACTTGACTATTAAGATATACTTTCTCATGTGTCTTAAAATAGCATTACAGTGTCAAAGTTTTTCTTTTTTTTTTTTCTTAAAATCGTGTTAGTGGTTGGTTTCATTTTTACATAATTTTCACATCATTGGTGATGACGGTTCATGGCTTTGTGTTTGCATATCTTGCACATTCTGTACAAGATGTGCTTCATACTAGGCCTAAAAACAGATCCATGGCTTTGTTAGTGCATTCATCCTCATTGAAATAATTATGCAATGACTGAACATGATGACTACCTATGTTATTTAAGACTGAAAAGAGTGGTGATAGGGTTTTTTTCTCCTCAATGTCAGTAATCTTTGTGTGGTTTATCATCCCTTTAAACCATGACGAACTGAAGTGTTTACACCCACATTAAACATTTGATCATGAGACAGCCTTGACTGTCTTTAATGTCCCTTTTCATTTTACTGTCCTTTTGTTTTACAGGGATTTAATACAGAGCACGAGTGGTCTGAAGATGAGCTCAATGGCACATATTTCTCAGCATCTAGACAACAGAGTCGAGCAAACAAGAGCAGGGACCATCATTTCTTAGACTCCTTTTCAAGGTAAAAGCATACATTTGAAATACTCTGTTGCATTTTAAACAGAATGGTATACCTGTATGTATTTTCTGTGTAAAGTTCTAAAATTATTAAATCTTCTAGGGTCTCGCCAGGAGGTGGGAAATCTCCCTTTATGAAGAATGTATCTGCAGAGTAAGTTCTCTTTGATGATGTCTCATGCTTATGCAGCTTTTAATTTATATTGTAGGGGGGAAAATCCTGTATTTATAAGGATTTGACAGTATGGTGCTGACATGGATATTTTTTTATATATATAATTACCATAAAATTTGGTGTATAAGTCGCAGGCTGTTTTTCAGGGTCTCAAACTGGGAAAACAAGGTTTTCTATTGCTATTTGTTAATAAAAACATTATACACGTTATTTCAACACTGTTTCCATTTATTTTCATTTGAAACATTCAAAACATAACCTGTTAAGTAGGTTTACTTTTCAGATTGCGGTTTTTCAAACGCATTAACTTCTTAAGGAAATAGTACAATATCTAAGCCATGAGCTGAAATTAACATTCAACATTTTTTTAAACCAAGTAAATATTTTTTTCTTTTTTTAATAACAAGACTGTTCCTGTCCCGCCATCTTGTGGGTCAAATTTACTATGTCAGCATTTACCTTGGTCTATAGGTCGCACCGGTGAATAACCGGTGGGAAAAAAAGGAAAAAAAGTGTGACTTATACACCGAATTTTACGGTAGGTGTTATTTGGAAAAGCAACATCATTGCCAGGCATTAAGACATTCAAAATATCCAGATAACTGACATCCTACAGATACCAGACAAACTATATTATGCATTATGGCCAGGGGGTCTTTATACAGCACTTTGTAATTTGCATATAATTTCCCATGATTGTCAAAACAGACAGTAAAAAGAAGGTAAATGACATTTGATGCTGATTATGAGCGGGGCAAATCAACAAGCACATTCTTTATTCCAACATTTTATCCACCTTGTCCTGTATAAATCATTTCTCACTTTTCACAATTTATTTTAAGAAATATTGGAATCATTATAGATATCTGAAAAGACCATGCTTTGTCTGAAAGCTTTGCTATGCCTTCTCTTCCATTATTGTACAGTAAGCACTGATATGTCTATATGTCCAGTACTCATATATACAGTTTAGTTTGAATTATGTATCATATGTCACCCATGTACGTTTTTTTACACAAATGTAAATATTTATTAAATAAAACCAGGCCTGTAAGATAAAAGAGATAAAGGGATTTAAATGGTCCTGATGAGTCATCACTAATTTATGATCCCCAAACATTGCTTTTACCAGGATAGCCAGCATTCATTCCATCCATTCTGACTCATATCCACCGTCACGCTTAAGAATTATAGGCTTAGATTTATACCCCAGTTTAGGGAGTGATGCACCACCTCCCTCTTAAATGATAAAAACGCACTATATTTAATTCTTTCCATTCTAAATACATTATGCAATGATTCATCCCATTCATAAAATTGACTGATTGGGACTTGGTTCTGACATAAATACATACACTCTAGGTAAAATGGACATTGCTTCCCTGAATCTTAAGAACCATGTAAAACAATGTCTCTAAAGTGAAAAAAAATCTCTGCTGTTCAACAGGGAAGAAGAACTAATGTACCTCGAATTCATTTCTGCTGTAACAGAAGACATATTGTCCCGGGGGCACATCTCTGACAGGTTTGTCTTTTATTTTCTGTGACTCATTTCTATGAGCTACAAGACTATTGTCTATGCTCTATGTTAGCTTACAGATATTGACAGCAAATAGACAGCCTGGATGACATTTTTTTTTTAATAGCAGTAGCATGAGTCTCATAATTGAGTGTGTTTGACAGTGGCTGGCGCCTGTTAAAACCTCCAGAGTCATGATTCTGTCTCCTCTGTAAGTCTGATTGTGTCCTCTGTTAGGTTCCTAGACCGGGTGATAGAGCGCCATATCGACATGAATCGGCATCGGCTTGATATGGTGAGTGCAGAATAACAAATATGTTGAGCAAATCTTGATTCAGGTTTCAACTTTTTTATAAATACACTACTGGTCAAAAGTTTTAGAACACACCAACTTTTCCAGAATTTAATTGAAAATTATGCAGTTTAATGTCTCAGTGTACTCTGGAATGAATGCACATTTGCAACATTTAAAATTCTTTAATGATAGTGTTTTGAAAGTAAAAAAAAGATTCAAAATCACATTTTATGTTGGACTAAAGGACTAAAAAAAGACACAAAATGACCAAAAAAGACACAAAATGACAAAAAAAAAAAGACACCAAGACACAAAATGACTAAAAAAGACACAAAATGACCAAAAAAAAGACACAAAATTACTTACAAAGACATGAAAATAATTCAAAAATGGACAAAATAGCCCAAGACTCCATAGAGTTAAGTTGTTAACCCATTTCTTGTTCCCTGAAAAATGTACATTATTTTTCAGTTTTGGTTAAGCTTACCTTTTTTCATTTACCTCTGGCAGTTCACCACTTACCTTCGTACCCTTTCAAGCTGTTCATTTGACTTGAACTGCTTGAATTTCAATAAAAAACTGGAAAAATTGGGGTGTTCTAAAACTTTTGACCGGTAGTGTATGTAGAAAACATTCTTCTTAATTCCTTCTTATGCATCTGACTGAATTGTTTCAGGGTAAAATGCGCCACCTACTGGAAGTGCTGCGTAGAGATTTTGAAGAGCCGATCAACGCATCCACCTCCAGCACAGAGCTTGAAAAAAAGGAGAGCGATCTACTTGATTCATTCCCACCTCCTCTGGAATCAGACGGGGAACAAGTGATGACCAGAAAGGACAATGACCTCTTCCCTTACGCGTCACTGATTAAATACTGTGATTCGCCAGATTACGCTGGTCCCCTGTTGGTGTCTACACCCGTACACTCCCCTGAAACAACCACTGCCTCACCAACTCAAACAAACGAAAAGGACGGAGAAGATGACAATCAGGAAGCGGGCATTAGCTCTCCTCAGCTCGGTGAGCTTGGTTCTAATTATACAGGAATCAGTGAAGAGGACACCACAGAGACAAGCAAAGAAGTCAGCAATGAGAACCATGAATACACCTCCAGTGACAAGGAGATCCATCAAGACCAAGCTGAAGTCAGTGATGACGGACAATCTAAAGAGGTTGAGGATCTTGGAAAAAGTTTGTCAGAGTCGCTTCATGTGTCCAGTGACACACACTACAACGATGTGGAAGCTGCAACTGAGCAACATACAAATACTGTTGCCTCTGGCAGCGATGACGAGTTCTGAGATTTGTTGTATTCAGGGTTTTTTTTAGTGGTTTTGGAAGTAAGATAGTGTTTTCTACAGAGAGAAATGTAACCTAAAAGTATAGCTTTGCTTGTGTGATTTTACACCGGTTGTGTTTTTTCATGTTTTTACAACCAGTATGGTGTTGTAGCTCTGTTTTGTTTTCATCTATTTACAAAAGCACAATGAAAATTTCACATAAGCAAACAGGGTTTGGCAAGTAATGCTCTAAATATTTTCTCTTTTTTTTGCCCCATGGTTACTAGTATGCGTAGCAAAAAGTATTATAGCACAATGCACACACTTGAAAAAAAAAAACAAGACAAATTTACAAGATAATATTATTGCAAAGTTAGAAAAGTTTATTGCAAAAATAAAATCAGCTCTTTTTCTGAATGTGTGGATAAATAGATTCAGATTCAGATTCGACTTTATTAATCCCACAGCGGGGAAATTTCTTTGTTACCGACCACAAAAATTGCAAAATTATTTCCCTTTTAGATAAAAATAAAAAATAAACAATCTAATAGAAAAAGACATTTTACATTACATTACATGTCATTTAGCAGACTTTACAGACTGAGTACATTTAACAATATACTACATACAACTTAGTGCAAATGAAGTGAAGAAATGTGCAGAAAAGAAAAAAGAAAACTACAACACGTTCAGGTTGTGCTGGTGTTGTACAGTCATATGGCAGCTGGAATGAATGACATGCGGAAGCGTAATACCTCCTATAAAATAAATTACAAGAAAATAACAATCTCTCATTTATTCATAAAACAGGGCAAAAGATTTTCTCAAGTTGATGCGTTATGCTTCCGTACCGTAGCACGACACTGATGTCAGATGTGTGGAATCAGTAGTGTCCTTTAGTTTGAGTGGATTGCAGTGTGCCCAGTCGATCTTCAGTATGGTGTAGCTGCACTTTGTAGAAAAACACTTGTTGTAAAGAAAGAAATGGTTTCGTGTGTTTGACTTGACATATGCCTCTGAGATGTAGCTGACTGTCACCAGAAAGTGTCTTTACAGTTGCAATAAATTTTCTATTCTTCTGAATCTTGTATGCTGGCATTTTCTTATTATGACTACTATAAACTGGTTATTATTTAGACTGAAACAAGCATGGTCATGATCACTAGTGGTGGAAAGTAAGTTAATTTACTTGAGTACTGTACTTAAGTGCAATTTTGAGGTACTTATCTGAATTATGCGACTTTATACTTTATATTCCACTACATTTTGGGAGGAAATATTATACTTTTTACCAGTGGTGGAAGAAGTATTCAGATCATTCACTTGAGATAAAGTACTAATACAACACTGCAGAATTACTCTAGTACAAGTAAAAGTACTGCAAAAGTATCAGCATCAAAATGTACTTTAAGTATCAAAAGTAAAAGTACTCATTATGCAGAATGGACCCACTCAGATTGTTTTATATATTCCAAAGATATTATTATTAGACTATTATTATAGATATTGATGATGTTAGCAGCATTTTACTATTGTCAAGGTACGATGTATTGTAACTACTTAATATACTTTTATGTGGTTCTATTTATAAACATGCATACACATTATAAATGAATATATATTTTTCCTGTTAAATCTTGAACTGAAATGTAACTCGTAACTAAAGCTGTCAGCTAGATACATAAGAAGTCCAAGACAGGTAAAATTAGTCCATGCTCAATTAGTTAAACTGTCTTAACAGGAGACAACCACCACACTAGTGCATGTCTATTCATTTTCCCATGTGAAATTCACTGTCTGCAGGTAGTCTTCCAGTAAACAGAACCCAGTCTGCCTCCACCTTCATTTCCATGCCAGTCCCCCAAGAACAGCCCATATGCAGATCAGTGTATGCAGATACACTCTAGCTACCCTGTAAAGAATATAGTTTTAAAAACAAAATCAATCAAATCAGATCAAAATTACTTTATTCATCCCCGAGGGGAAATTCATTAAGTCTGGTAGAATCTCTGTTAGAATGAGACAGCCTGATGGCTTTAGGAGAGAAGGATCTTTTGAATCTCTCCGTCCTGCATCCTGCTGTTTTTTTGGTCCATAAAGGTTTTGTGTAGCGGATGATCCGGGTATTTCAAGATGGCCTCGAATATCTTGACAGTGTGTGCAACCTGGCTCCAACCACAGAACCAGCTCTTTAGACCAGTCTGTCCAACTGCCTTGCATCTCTGTGTGTGATGCTGCCTCCCCAGCAGACTGCAGCATAAAACAACACACTACCACCACAGACTGATAAAACATCTGTAGCATCGATGTCAAGAGATCTGAGCTTCCTTAAGAAAAAGAGGCGGCGCTGCCCCTTTTTGTAGAGAGCGTCTGTGTTTAGGGACCAGTCCAACTTATTATCCAGGTATACACCTAGATACTTAGAACTTGGCACCACCTCCATGTCCACCCCACAGGTATTCACTGGCTGAAGGAACCTGCAGAAATCTATGATCATTTCCTTAGTCTTTGAGGTGTTCAGTAGGAGATAGTTCTTTTGACTCCAGTCACTGAAGGCTTTTATCAGATCCCTATATTCAGATTCACATTCCCCATTTCTCATTATATTTATCAATATCATTTGTTATACTACAGGATATCCTTTCAAAAGCAGCTACTTTGCCTAAATCTGTAAGCCAGTCTTGAAATACCGGGCCCTCTGCATCTTTCCACTTTCTCATTATCATCTGTTTACCAATCATTATACTTGTCTGAATCCAATTGGTTAACCCTCTGAAATCTTGGGCTATTATGTCCGTTAAAAAAAATCTGTTAAAAATCTTTACCATGCCATGTTGGTGTCAGTTTTTTCAGCGCAACCTCACCTATATGTCCTGATAATTCATTTTTAACTTTGACTTACTTGATCAAAATTTTAAACCCAAAAGAAACAAAGAAAAACATAAAATCTGATATTGAAAATTATGTTTCACACACAGAAATGTACATGTTGCAAATATGAACACAGGTTGCAAATATAACATATAACAGGCAAAATGAGGATAATAACTAATTCTATATTTTTATACTAAATATATTTGACATTATCTCCAGTTTTACTTGGCCAAATATCATCAAAAAAAATCTGGTATGGACTTTCAAGCCAAAACTTCAGAGGGATACTGATGGCAAGACTCGACCTTGCTTCATTTTTATTTCTTCACGTCATGAAGAAGTAATGTGCAGGTGGTTTTATGGACTCCAGAGTTCAGGTTTTTACAATATCGGCCATGGGTTTAGGGTGAATTTGGGGGATTTTAAGTTGAGCCATTTATTTTGCAAGCATTTATAGTTGTGCACTGTTAAATCTCTTTGCACAATAATATTCTGTGTTTGCGATTCCAGCTGTCAGTGGATGTAAAAGGTAAACAGGCAGGTCAGCAGCAGCAGCTCCAGGCAGCTGTCCCAATTCTGGCATTTTCACCGCTCGGCATTCCAGCTGTCTGATGTCATGGCCCTGAAAACCTCCATGTATCCCTCCGCCACGGGGGCACTATAATGCATTTTGCATTGCGCCTGGTCAAAAAAGTGCGACGAATTATATATTTTATACGTAATTATTGAAAAGGCAATTTTTTAAAATATAATTTGGTGATTTATCAACTGCTGAAGCATAGTCACGAGGGCCTTTGAGCCGCGGATGTAGACGATATACGCTTGTTGCTCTTCCAATCCCAGGAAGCGAAACACGCTTGGAACTTGAGTGAACTGTTGGACTAAGAGGCATGGCTGATCCACAAACAAACTACACACTAATGGACTGTCTATATTTTAGATAAATATCTTGAAACAAGTGGGATAAACCGTTGACATTGATGGCGGAAGCACCCAGGACTGAATCCTAGCTGGACACTAAGTTGCCTCCGGTGGCTAACGGTAACTTTAAAACCTTTTTGCCCCAAATATTTACCGGCGACGTCAGCTTCCCAAGGGTGTCGTCTATTTGCTGGAGAATAAGTTAGCACGATAGCATAATGGCTAATTTAAAGCTAGTTGTAGTTAACGGTTCAAGTAAAGGAGTTAATAAAAACTACAAATGGAACGTACCAAGTTAGTCCGGGAACTGTCTAGTAATTTAAACAAAGTTATTTGGAATTTAAGTAAGTTGGTTTGGTTATAACGTAGGTGAATTGTAATAAAATGGATGCATGTTATGAGATGGAAAGAAGCTGCAGCGATTTTGATGTGTTGTGTGTTTGGATCAGACTAATCACTGGAATGGGCTTTATCTGACCACAATCTTGGGAAACAGTTGTATTACAGACTATGTTTATTACACATATTAAGTAGCCTATCGTCACCCTGTTAAAATAATCGCCTAACTCATTTTTTTTTGCAGGAAACACAAAAAAACTTCACCAAAAGTGTAACATATGACATTTATTGATCATTTCACTCAAAAGGATGTAACAAAGGATGGCTATTGGCATAGTAATAACACTGTGTGTAAATGATGTAACTTAAGAGAAATAAATGACTTAAGCAATTTTTTGAACATGCCTTTGTGACTTAAGCAAGATATGGTAACACTTTATTTTAATGGTGTCTTCATAAGAGTCACACAAGCCTGTCAGAAACATGACATGACAAGTATCATGAGCATTAATGTTACTTCAGAGTGTCATTAATGTTCATTACACATACCATGTCATGTTTATGACACGCTCAAGTCACTCTTATGTAGACACCTTCAAAATAAAGTGTTACCATATCTTGCTTAAGTCACAAAGGCATGTTCAAAAAATTCAAAAGTCAAAGTCACATTTTATTTTGACTTAGGCATAATGAATCTGCTTAAGTCACACACTTGACATAGGCCATTATCTTAAAGGGGTGAAATCACATGATCTGATCAACTGAGGATGTAGGTGATTTTACCATAGGTGGCCGGTTTCATGAGGAGATGATTTAGGCAAAAAAAAAAAAAAATTGACAAAAAATGACTTAGGCGATTATTTTAACAGTGGGACGCTATAATAAATGCCATTGCTATAAGCACATATACATACTTTAAATTGTTTTTTAGAGTCTTAGCTACCTGACTTTTAAAGAAATAGTGACACTTTGGTGGCAACTCTGAGATCTCCAAGTGAGGTTATTTAAAACAAAATGCCGCATTTAAGAGGATTACTTTACTATAAGTCTTGTGTTTGTCTGGTCTGTCTGGCATCTGTTCCAGGGTGACTGACCAGGGGGCAGGATTTTATAAAAGTATCGTAACTTCCTCCTGTGATGAGTCTGACCACTAGATTTGTGATTCACCCTGTCTTGCATCCCTCCTTTTCTAATTTGCATTCTTCTGCTAGCCTTTCATGTGAATGTAGTAGCATTTTGGACCTATAATAATACGCTTCCTGTCTCACTTTTTCAGATCTGCCTATTGATGATGACCCTCATGACTTGTAAGATTTACACCATTTTCGAGGGGACAGCAAGGAGAAAGATTTCTATGGACTAAGTGAAGACCTCCCGCTTGAGGAAGTGTGAAACATGCCCTTGCCATTTGGCTTAAAACTCAAAAGGACTCGAAGGTATACTGTTTCAAGCAAGAGCTGTCTTGTCACTCGGATTCAGCTGCTCAATGGAGAGTTTGTTGAGTTTACACTTTCGGTGGAGAGCACCGGGCAGGAATGTTTGGAGGCAGTTGCTCAGAGACTGGAGTTAAGAGAGGTATGTATGTGTTTTTATGCAGCACAAATGCTGATTGTTTTCACCCTTAAAGACTTTTTGAGACTCGCCACGAGAACAAGGTTATCTTTTGGTCACATTCTTACTAGGAACTGGTGAGCAAGACAACAGAAACCGAGATAACCAGTTTGTCATTGATTACTCATATAATGCATTCTCTTAAAATATCTGACCTGATTCTGACACAACAAAGGAATGTGTCCATCACATACTCTACATTCATGTGTAATTAAATGCAGATTAGCAAACATCACAACAGAAGTACAAGCTACCAAACAGCATGTACAATATGGCCGAAATCGTAGTTCTGAGTCAGTACTGAATAATGTACCGAGCTTCATGTCTGCATTTGGTCACTATGGTCACACAGTGAGAACCACCTGTTGGTCAGGAGCTGAAAGAGATGCTGTCATTTCCAGTTGCACCTCAGAGCAACAGTAGAGACCGCTTGATATACACGCAGGCTGGCTTAAGAACTTGCACCATATGACAGTGTCTGTTATTGTGCTGCATAATGTAGCAAGGCTTCTTTTGGCATTGGTCTGGCTGGCAGTGCAAGTGACAGGCCTCCACCCTCATTTAAGAGATTTTCTTGTATGCAGAGAGTCATAACTGCATTGTTTGAGGACCACATGATAGAACAAACAACCCCATGTGACATTAAAAACAGTCAGACTTTGGCTACGCAGGTTCTCTTACTGTAATTGATTTATTAAATTATTTAAAAAGTACTGATACTTGTTTTCGGTGATTAAACAACCAAAGTTCACCCTCCAACTACTACTAAGTGTGTGAGGTGCACATATGTTAATAGGTCCTGCATTAAAAAATCTTTTAAATCAGCCTTGTTGGTCAGATATAATCTCCTTTTTGTGCTTATCTTTAATGCTCCATGTCGTTATAATTTGATATTATTATAGAATAAGTACACTGGAAAAATGTTTATGCAATGTTTACTCATAGTTAGTTAACAGTAAGACCATTATGTTGGCAAGCTATTTTATAGTTGTGGTTAGAGAGTGGCAACAAATCACAATAAGTCTCTTTCAGCTCAATTATCTCTGGTAAACAGGAAGCCCATAGGGGCTACTTTTCTTACCAGTGTTCATTGTGGGATGTTCAGTCAGTCACAAGACTGAACATGGAGTGCCAACAACCTATAAATCTAGAGAAGATTGTAATGTCTGAGTTTTCAGGTCTACATGTGTTTTAAATGCGATGGAGATGAAAAGTGACTAAAAGTGACTTGATACTGAACTCAAGCAGACACATAATGTTCTAAAGTTTGTGTAATGTATGTGTTGCAAAGTGTGTTTTTCTTCTAGTTTATTATGGATAGTAAAAACTAAATTAAAGTGCAAGTTATTCAAGTCGTCCTTGATCACAGCAGTGTGGGTCAGGTGTAACGTTTGTGCTTGCTTTCTTTACTTGTTAGATAACGTACTTCAGCCTGTGGTACTTCAACAAGCAGAACCAGCAGAGATGGATTGACTTGGAAAAGCCGCTGAAAAAGCAGCTGGACAAGTACGGGCTGGAGCCCACCGTTTACTTTGGAGTCGTGTTTTACATACCCAGTGTCACCCAACTGCAACAGGAGATCACAAGGTGATGTTCCATCAGTGGCACGAGGGGACTTGTCTCAGCCGCTAAGCATTCAAATCGTTAAGAATTTCATTTATGAAATTTGTGTTTTTTTGTTTGTGTTTTTTTGTAAATAGGCTTTGGCCGGGTTTATGTGGCCTACAGGGTGATTCTCCTGAAGCCAGTCTAAGTTCTGTCTGCGAAGATTATAAGGACATACTTTATTAAACTAAATATATTTCACTTTTATATGAATGAACAATATAGCCATAATGAGGCACAATTCATTGTTTTGTGCTAAAATAATATTTTCTATATTTTTAAACATATTTTTGATTCACAAATTCATTACCGTAATGCGTCCAGATAAAAATGTCATGGCTTCCCTCACACTTACATACAAAAAATATTTAATAAACTTTATAAAAATACATTTGTTTCAAAATGTATAATTTAACAGAATATAATCAAACATGATTGTTTTTAACAATGTATAAAGAACAAAATCTGAATGAAAATTGATGGTGAAATGGTTAAATGTTACGGTAATGATAGAATTGTTAGCATTAAAATATGTGTATATTTTAATAAAATACATGTTGGTGCTACCAGCTACCCTTGAGCATATTTAAGTGCTTGCCAAAGAAAAAAAAACCTTTCGTTGTTTTTTTATTTAAAAATGTGTTACGGTAATGAATTTTGCTCACAGTTTCTCTAAAAATGTCAGAAAATACCTTAAATTTTTTCAAATACATTATACATTCATATTAAACAGTGACTTTAGATTGTTTATGTTATAAAGGGTCAAAGAAAATATGTATTCAATGCTCTTGGATTTTTGCTATGAGCTGCACCATGTTCATGAGAA
This sequence comes from Centropristis striata, assembly GCF_030273125.1. Taxonomy (NCBI): domain Eukaryota; kingdom Metazoa; phylum Chordata; class Actinopteri; order Perciformes; family Serranidae; genus Centropristis; species Centropristis striata. Next base: position 5,136,622 of record NC_081532.1, on the reverse strand, counting down.
TCACCCTACAGGGCAATAAGTTGATAAAGCAAATGCCACTCCATAGAGATGTCTTTTTTACCATCCCTCTCTTTCAATACTTAAATCCAAAGAGAGCGATATCAAGTGTTATTCCTTTAAATATGTTTACATATTTTAGTGTTACTACATTTAAGAACGTTTGCTCTGTAATGTCTTTTCAGCTGAACCAATTGCCATATTTGGTTGCTGGCTGCTTGTCTGACTAACCCTTTCTTTCTCCACAGATATCAGTATTACCTGCAGCTGAAGAAGGATGTTCTCGAGGGCAGGATCTCATGCTCACTAGAACAAGCTATTCGTTTAGCTAGCCTGGCAGTGCAAGGTAATATGAATGTGTGCAACAGAAACTTTAGTTTGATAAGCCTGGTGTTTCTTGGCATAAATCTTCTGCAGTGACAGCTTTAATCCCATGCAAAGTAATTAGTGGTGCAATTACACAGCAATTGTCCATAAAATCATGATATTGGCTGTGGAAACATTAAGCTGCTGCCCACATTTACAAAATTATACTGGAAACATTAGAATTATTTTTTAATGATTTCTGGACTTGTGTCAGTACATTGTTTTTCATCCAAACTGCAACTTTGCAAGGGTTAGGGTGTTAGTAAACTCCAGTAAGCCTATTGATTCTCTAACAGTTGCCTTTTAATCTCCATCAGTGCATGAGAAAGATTGTTTTTGCATTCACAACTTGGTTTCTTCTCAAAGCACAGCGAGAAAAGTGGTTCTTTAGGTTGGAATTTCATAAATTTGACTTGCAAAACCAAATTTTTTTCTTTGTTTTAGGTATCTGCCAATCACAGTAGTTTGTCTAAAACCTCTGTTCAACCAGTTATCAAAGAGTTTATAAGGACATTTTCATGTCATTTGTAATAGGCAACACTTAAGAGGCACAATTAAACCTAAACCAGCCTATTAAATTGGTCAGTGGGGTGTTTGTGTGTGGATGGGAACTCCCCTTACATGAGCTTTGGCCCTGACATGTCCTGCCAACATTTGCCCAGCCAGAAGAATCTCAGAAGCTGCTGGCAAAGTTATATCAGGCACTGCAACTTACTGGCCTGGGTGTTAGCATAGCAGAGCAGCTGAGATCACTTACTGCTGCAGCCATGTTGAAATGAGTGACCAGCATGCAATACAGAAGGTGCATTAGAAGAAAAACCCTATTAAACTGCTTGCAAGTTCCTTTTAACATCAAGTCACTGTCTAAGTTTTCATGCAAACTTTGTGCTGTAAATGTGTCAATGTGTAGTTCCTATTTTCTGTCCCTGGCTGGGGTATTTTGGAGCGAAGGGCAGTTGTAGCTTTTGAGCAGTGCTGATGCCTGGGATACCCAGCATAGTTGTAAATGTTGCCAGCAGGCAGCCTGGAGCTGGTCACAGTTTTGGACCGCTACGTTTTCAGACGCTGAAGCAATTCCTTTTCTTAATAAACGGGCCCCTCCTCTCCTAAAATTAGTTCATCTTGTCATCATGCACTGCAGCTTTCCAAAAAGGCATTACACCATTCTGCAATTCTTGAATGTATGTTGCCTTGTACCAAATGCAGAAATAGACATGTAATAGAGTTTATTCAGAGAGCTGTGTCATGCAGAGTATGCCTTGCTGTGTTCACTCATTTAGTGCATCTGTTTTTATCCATAGCTGACTTTGGAGACTTCAATCGATATGATTCCCAGGAGTTCCTCCAGAAGTTTGCTCTGTTTCCTATTGTAAGAATTTCATTTTTTTATGGTCAACGTGTGAAAAATGTATCTGTCCTGTGCTGTTTGCATTATATCAATCCTGACTCTGTCTCTGCAGGACTGGATTCAGGATGAGCGAGTGCTGGAAGAGGCCACTCAGAAAGTGGCTCTTCACTATCAGTCATTCAGGTGAGCAGCTGTTCTCAGCATCAGCCTGCCTGTTCTGTGTGAGGATAGACAATGGACAATAGACAAACACCTTTACATACAGCACAAAAAACACAGTCATGTGCATCTATCCCTCTGTTTATTTAATTATGTATCACATAAAAATGTTATCCATCAAGATGCATTGATTATCGGTCATGGTTGCATCGTAGCCCTCCGAATTGGAATTTAATTGGAATGTGCCTAGAGATTCCTACTGATAATTTTTATTATTTGCAGTATATAAGCCAGATCCTGTGATTTACAAGTGCACAGTATGAATAATAAAAAATAAAAAAACCTTTTTACCCACATTTATTCCAAAGATTGCTATTTCCCATCTCTCCCATATATCCCCTTTTTATTTGCTACTCAAGTGCTGTGCTTGTTAGTTGTCCTGTTTTCATGTTTTTTGAAGGTTAGTTTTTTTTTGACAGCTGTTTTTGTTGCCATTTTTGTCTTTTCCAGGGGTTTATCAGCCCCAGAGGCAGAGATGCTGTACATGCAGGAGGTGGAAAAAATGGAGGGCTATGGCCAGGAAACCTATCAAGCCAAGGTACGTTTATGTATTCCAGCTTGTCCAGATGTTGACTTACCAGAATCTGAACTTGTAGGCTGCATATTTTCTATATGGACCTATAGACTGTTTTGATTTTTTTTTTTTTTTTTAACCATCTCCTTTCATCTAAACAGGACAGCACAGGCACGGACGTTTCCATGGGCTCCTGCCTCGATGGCATCTTTGTCAAGCATAAAAATGGCAGACCGCTTCTTTTATTTAGGTAAGATAAAAACAAATTCAAGAATGTTTGTTCGACTATTACAGCAATGCCTAAAAGTGCTGAATCTACCTCTCAATATAAAGTTAAAAAAAAGCTCTGTCTGGTAAATTTATTGAATCAGGAGATTCTGTCAGCATAGATTGAGTTTCCTAGCACAACACAGCTATTCTTAGGTGAGGTTGTCTCCTGTAATGTTCCTCAATGCTTTCTGGATTTGAATGTGGCCCAAGAGGAAATGAGTCAGGTAGACTGTGAGAGTAACTGATAAGTAGTGAGTAATTGTACATTCTTACATTCTTTGGCTGAGCTGTGTCAATCTACATACCATTATGGCTTTTAGATACCTTTGTGGTCGGCTCTCATGTCTGTGTGTTTCTTTACTGTGCATTGTTAAATCAGTTCCACAGTCTCTTTTTAAAAAGGCTGCGAGGTTTTTGACTGCCATTACATCATGTGTTTTTTCCCCCCCTCTGTCTCTCTGCCACCGTGCTTTAATTGGCTGTGTAGGTGGAATGAAATTAACAACATGAGTCACAACAGGTCCTTCTTTGTCCTGGAGCTCACCAACAGAGAGGAGACTGTCCAGTTCCAGACCGTAAGTCTCTGCTGCTGTTGCACCTTCACCTCTCTACCCATCCCCTGGGACATTTTAGTCTCTTATTGGATTTAACTCAATTACAAATTGCTGCTGCGGTGAAGCTTACCATCAGCTCGTCTGAACAATGCACCTATGTTTGTGTGCGGGTGTGGCTCTAACTGGGTATGTTGTTTTGCATGCGAGGGTCATTAAGTCACATACCATCAGCCGGAACTCTACGTAGAAGTATTTGAGGGCATACACAGGAATGGCTTTGCTTTGAGATAACTGAGCAAACAACACCTCTGTACTACCACCAGCTAATGGTTTTTCTTCTCTTTTTTTTTTTTTGTGCAGGAAGACATGGAAACCTCCAAATATGTTTGCCGGATGTGTCTGGCCAGACTCAAGTTTTATAAGATTAACAAGAGTAGCCTGTAAGTGTTTCCTTTTTTACACGTCTGGCCTAGTTCCTGTGTCTTTGTTCCTTGTCGTCTGGTGCATGTGTCTCCTCACTTCTACCCTCCTCTCTCTTCAGAGAGGAGTGCGACCCCCTGCCTTCTGAGGGCTCCCAGAAGTCCCTTCTCACTCTATCCTTTCCTCGCTTTCCAATGCTCTCTCGTCCCTCTCTGCCTTCTAATAAGGGGTGAGCAACACTATCAGCCACCACCTACTGTATTGCTATCAACCAGGTGCCAACACCCAATCGCTTTCTGAGTGCTTAGCCAGCGGTGCCAAAGCAAACAGGCTCTCTGCTGCATATCTGAAACGCGCCTTGGGTTGTCAAGCATGTAGTGGCTTTTAGACACAGGCCGATATGGGATTTTTAGAGACTGATGCTGATTTTAGAGGGGGAAAAAAATCAGATTACTGGTAGACAGGTGCATCTCAATCAATTAGAATGTCATAGAACGTTTATTTATGTCAGTAATTAATTTGGCAAGTGGTGACCTCGAATTAAAAAGCAAGAGTCTGGCATCTATTAAATAAAATCAGATTTATATAACACAACTGATTATATCAACTTTCATTCCATTAAATGTTATTGTATATTCCAGTTGTATATTACAATTAAATAGTGCTTTTTTTACACAAAGTAGTCATATTATTCTTCAAATCTGCACCTGTGAAGCCTCAAGATATACAGGTGCATCTCAATGAATTAGAATATTATGTCAGTAATTCAATTCAAAAAGTGGAAATAACACATTATATAGAACCATTACACACAGAATGAAACATTTCCTGTCTTAATTTACTTAATTTCTTCTAATTATAATAATTATGGCTTACATTTAATGAAGACCTAACATTCAGTGTCTCAATTTTTTTTAATATTACAAAAGACCAATTTTAAAAAGTGTGTTTAATATGGAAATGTTGGCCTCTGAAAAGTATGCACCTGTAGAAGTCAATATACAGCTCTGGAAAAAAAATTGAGAGTCCACTGCAAAATGATCAGTTTTGCTGTTTTTTCTATTTATAGGTATGCGTTTGAGTAAAATGAAAATTTTTGTTTCATTCTATAAAGTGCTGACAACATGTCTCTCAAATTTGAAATTAAAATATTGTCATTTAGAGCATTTATTGGCAGAAAATGACAACTGGTCAAAATAACAAAAAAATATGCTGAAGTGTTTTCAGACCTCGAATAATAATAATAGAATGAGGAGGCTTGTGTTGGAATCAAACAAACACTGGAACAGACTGGCTGCCGTACATGTAGAGATGCTGATTTAAGAAACATTTGTGAGAGTGGGCTCTTATTTTTTTCCAGATCTGTATAGTTATAACGAATTTTTGAGCTACAGTGAAAAGAGACCTTTCTATGTGGATTGTGCACCAATAAGACTCTGCAAAGGTACTTAGAAGGCTGCTTTCTTAAATTCCCTTTAAGAATATTAACATTATTATACATTTTAAAGGCAATTTATTATATTGTCGGCCATTTCTCAAAGCAAAGTGTAAATACAAATAAAATAAATAGTTAAATAAACATTGTGTGTGTTCAGTATCACTCAACAGCTGACCATTTAAATAATGATAAACAATAATTTTTCACATCCCTGCATATCAGAAAACAAATGCAGCGACACTGAGAGATCCCATTATCTCTGTCATGGGCCAATAGTGTAAAATTGGCTCAAGGATAAATTGGTTTAGACTCTTGTGGCTTTTGATCCAAGTAAAAGAAATCAATATAGTTGGTGTTTTATTTTATTTATTTATTGGACCACATAAAGAACCGTCTTTGTTTTATTTGTTTTATAAGTGCAAGGGGATCATAACTCTCCTCCACTACACCAGGCTTGTGCTATAGCAAAAAGGTTGCATTGTGTACCGAAAAAGAGATTTGAGCAATGTGTTTGAGTTTGATGGACCTGAGCTGGTCTGCTGTCTGTTTTAAAGTTAAATGACTAAAGGATGAAGTAAGCTATATTTGTAGTACTCTTTTTATTGTTTTTTGTTTTTTCATTTTTATAAGCACAAATGTTAGAAAAAACAAAAACAAACCAGACAACAAAGCACAAAACAAAACAAAAGAAGTCCCACCCCAAATTAACAGTGAGCAATTCACTATATATTTCTATTTATACATAAAATAAGTAAGTAAATAAAAAGACGACAGGAGACAGGTAAACGAAGAGCACAGACATAAAATAAATGAAAGGGCAGACAGTCGTCATCTTCCAGGGACAGATGAAGAGTTCTAGCTTCTGTAAAAAGGACTGCGGATCCTCCAGAACTTGACCGATTTGTGATTAAGGTCATGAGTCGACTTCTCGAGAGGAATAGGAGCAGAAATCTGTGATATCCACATGTCGACTGTAGGGATCTGGGGAATCGACCACTGCAGCAAGATACTTTTTTTTTTTCAGCCAAAAACAAAAGATTTATCAACAGAGATTTGGTGTCTGTGCCCGAGAGATTGTCTGGAGCATGATTTAGTAGATAGAAAGAAGGAGTCAGGTCGTGGTTTTTGACCGCCGTTTGTTTTCCCTCCAGCCAAACCCAGCCTGCAGTCGTCAACCCAGTCAGACGGAGATCCTCGACAAGATTGTCTCTGGTAATGTCTACGTTCACTCCAAACCCACTTTTCACATTTTGTGTGCTTGCATAATTCCCTGATGATTTTCTGGCTTGCATTGCAGCACATGATATGTATTCAACAGGGTTGGTACGGGTGCTTGAAATCCTTGAAAATGCTTGAATTTTAATGTTGAATTTCAAGGTTTGAAAAGTGCTTGGATTTTGGATTAAGTGCTTGTAAATGCTTGAAATTCTTACTGTATTTCTGTTGCAATCTGACTATAGATAACCGCATTTCCAATGGAAAAAAATAAATAACCTGAATAGCCTATAGCCTATAATCTGAAATGAAGACCGCTCTGCCTGTGTCTTCTTGTTTCTGAGATGTTTCTTGTTGCTCTACCCTGTATCTTCTTACTGAAGGGAGTTTTTCTGATTCCTAGTGGATGTGAGGGCTCCTGAAGTAGCCTATTTTGGGGCTTTCCTCCTAGTTTGGGTCGTGTTTAGTTCCACCAGCTGCCGGTTGATGATTTTTGTGAGCTTCCTTTTGCTCCTAGCCCCTAGATTCCCAGACCAGTATTTTTTATGAGATTAGCAAACTACTTTTAGTTGTTAAAAGTGTAATACCATTGCTGGTGTTATGGTTAAGTGAAATTACCCCTGTTAGTATTGAAGTACTCATCTAAAACATGCCATTTACAACTGCTGAAAGGTACTGGAAAAGCTTGAAAATGGACCTTGAAAGTCTTTGGAAAGTGCTTGAATTTGACCACTGAAAGAGTGTACGAACCCTGATTCAAGTCATTATCTATGGGCGTGTTTCACCACACAGTTATATTTAAGTCTTTGCTCTCGGACAGTCTTCGGATCATATGAGCCGTAACTGAATCCCTCTTTTGTTGATTTACAGCCAAAGCCTCAGGCCTACATGATGCCTCCTCCACAGATGCACTACAATGGTCATTTCACAGAGCCTTACACATCATCACAAGGTGACTACTGTATTAAGAGCGGCTTGCAACTAGTAACCTGTAAATAAGCACATGGGATACTGTTTGAAGTTGTTACATGATGCATTTCTTTGTTTGCTTTGCACTTTGTTCACCTCTACTGTCATCAGGCCTGTCACGTTAACACTTTAAGACCATATATTTTCCCAGAAACTGTCACGATAAACGATAGTATCGTTGATGTTGTTTTAGGACCATTTTATGCCACTGATATAATGAAATTAGAGCATAATAATCCAAGTACATCCTTTTCAACAGCAATTATTTTTTAAATTTCAAGAATTTTAAACATTGGAATTGAATTGTGGCCTAGATAAATAAAACTTTTAAAATTAAACTACAATCAAAACAAATGAAATAGACTCTCGGGCTCTGTTAACCAAAAAAATGCACTGAGATGAATGTTTTTAATTATATTATAAATTACATATAAACAGCTGGAATAATTGTTAAATCTCAAGAATTTTAAACATTGGAATTGAATTGTGGAAAAGAAATATTAAAATATCCTAGATAAATAAAACATAAATAATTTACCTGTTGAAAATAGATGGATTTTTTTTTTTTAATTTAATTTAATTTTTAATTTTTTAATTTTATCTAACTCTGTTACTGACATGATGGCAAAATATATGTTCTTGTGTTTATGTTTAAAAATATGAAAAAATGTGTTTAAAAACCCCAACATAAATAATTAAACTACAATCAAAACAAATAAAATAGACTCTCGGGCTTTGTTAACCAAAAAAATGCACTGAGATAAATATTTTTAATTAAATTATAAATTACATATAAACAGCTGAAATTGCTGCTTGGGAAATATAGTTTTTTCAGCAATTTGTACTGCCTGTCAAACATTTGCACAATCCTATAACACAACACAAAAAAGTATATAAACAACGATATATCAAGTCCAGAAAAAACAATCGTGTCTATTTTTATATATTGAACGATAAGTTAGAAGAAGAAGATTACTTTATTAATCCCACAATGGGGAAATTCAACTTCTGCATTTAACCCATCCTTTTTTGGTTGATATAGTAATTTTCGTGACAGGCCTAACTGTCAATTAAATGCTAATGTTTTATCTCTTTGTGTGTAATTCTCCCAGACAACCTGTACATGAACAGTCAGAACGGTTACTACTACCACTCCCAGACCAGCCTGGACTGCTCCCCGATGGAATACAACAGCGGAGGGCGTTTACGTAACGGCAGCGTGTACAGCGCCCACAGCACCAGCTCTCTCACCAACCCTCAGCACTACCACCAGCCCTCACCCATGTCCTCCAACCCCTCCATCACTAGTGACATCACCAGGCCCGACTACGTCCCCACGCACCGCCACAGCGCTCTCATCCCACCTTCCTACCGCGCAACTCCCGATTACGAGACAGTGATGCGTCAGAAGAACCGTGGAGCGGGGGGAGGGATGCTCTTGTCTCAAGAGCACCGGCAGAGCCACTCCATGAGGAACCTGAACATTGGGAACTCGTACGCCTACAGCAGGCCGGACCCTCTAGTTTACAGCCAGCCGGAGATCAGAGGGGAGCATGGTGGAGCTGCCCAGCACCACCACTATCCCTTCCACCTGGGCTCCAGCTTCCACAGCCCCTCTCCGTACCCCTACCCCACAGAGAGGAGGCCCGTGGTGGGGGCGGTCAGTGTCCCAGAGCTCACTAATGTCCAGTTACAACAGGCCCAGGAGTATCCAGCCCCGAACATCATGAGAACACAAGTGTACCGCCCACCTCCACCTTACCCGTACGCCCACCCTCGGCCCGCCAACAGCACGCCCGACCTGTCGCGCCACCTCTACGTCAGCAGCAGCAACCCAGACCTGATTATCACCAGGCGCGTGCATCACTCGGTCCAGACTTTCCAAGAGGACAGCCTCCCCGTCGCCCACTCTTTACAAGAGGTGTCGGAGCCTCTTTTCAGCGGACCCCCGCAGAGACACCCGTACCACCTGCAAAAGCGGAACTCCATCGAGATCGCCGGGTTGGCACACAGCTTCGAGGGGATGAGGGTCAAAGAGCGGACCGTGTCTTCTTCGGCGGCCGAAACCGCCACGCCCCCGCCGGCCCTGCACGGCGGCCGCTCTCAGGGCTCTCAGCTCAACGTGTTTCTGGAGCGTGCAAAGACGGAGGACAGGGGCGAGATTAAGGAGGACGTGCAGTACGGACACAAAAAGTCCCTGTCGGACGCCACCATGCTGGTTCACAGCAGCGGCGAAGAAGAGGAGTTTGAGGACGACAGCGGACGCCACACGCCGCTTTCTCAGGACGCGATGGCAGCGGCGGTTTGTGAGCAGCCGTCCCAGCAGCACCACAGCTTGACGTCTCTCTCTTCTCTCACGTCTCAGCAGCAGACGCCCAAAGAGCCGCCCCCCGCGTACCCCATAGGCTCCTCTCTCGACCCGTCTATAACCAGCTCGTTGACTTACAAGGTTCACCCCCTGATCCAGGAGGGCGAGCCTCTCTATCTGCTGTCAGACTTACGACAGCCCAGGATTATGCCCTCAGTGTCGGAGGGAGACTTGAGTGGACAGGCCAAGCAGAAGACAAAGAAAGACTTCAAGAAGAGGCCTGTGTCTGATGTGCCTCCCGGGAAGAAAACTGTAGAAGGTTTGCCCCCTCCGGTGAGTCCCGTTCCCTGTTGAAATACATGAATAGCACAGTACAGAATCACATTTGTCCTTTGAAGAGTTTTAGATGCTTTAGTCTTTAAATGTGCATGAAAGCAGTATTCATTACTTAGCAGCTAGTTAATGTTTTCAGCACATATTATATATAATGACTTTTTTTTGTGACTTCGACTTTTTTTCTCATTTTGACCTTTTTTTCATGATTTCAAATTTTGCATTTATGGGATACACCAATATATACATCAACCGAACATCAATGATCCAATATTTACCTTGTTGTCAGCTATCAGCTTATTGGCAAACAAGTTGGCATTCATCTATGGCGGTGGTTGTTGTTTATCTAATGTGTTGCATCATTTTGTGCCTTTTTTTTTATTTATTTATTTATTTTAGATCAGACTCAAATAACAGTCATTTAAATAATGGAGATTTCTTTGGTTCCCTGGCACAAAGAGGCTAGTACATAACAACAAAAACAAAATAAAGAAGTATAAAAACATCAGCTATCATTAAAAGTGTGATTTTAAATATGGGTATAGGTATTAGTGGTCTACCGATACAGGTTTTTTAAGGCCTATACCGATTATTTTGACATCAGTCTTAACCGATCCCTAATATATGCCACCGATTGTTTTGGGGCCGATTCCTGAAGCCGATATTGCCTTTTCTCCTTCCATTTACATGATAAAAATGACACAATGATAACAAATGTTACACAAGTTTCAACTTAAACAAAGAAGAAACATTTATTAACAAAACAAACAAATATATTAACAGTTGGATAGCAAACAATGTGTATGTTGTTCTAGGCCTGGAGGTGGTGGCGCTTCAGATGATCAACATATGTCATGTGTTTTTCTTTTTTCCGGTATCAGCAGCAGCTCACCAGAGAATGGCAGATGTTGCACTGAGCCTTGCCTGGTGTTGGCTCAGTGAAATGGGCTTATTGATTTGATTAATTGATTTGATTGGCAAACGCACGCACGTATCGGCCGATACAAGTAAAAAATGCAAATATCGGCCCGATATATCGGTCGACCTCTAATAGGTATCGGCCTATTTTTATACAGTCTATGAATTTTACAAAATTGTTGATATAGACATGAAATTAGGGGTGCACCGATTGATCTGCACTGATTTCCTTAATTTTGCGGGATCTGCGATCGGCCGATTCTTTTACGTCAAACCGATCTTATCTATCGATCTTCTCTACCTCCGCAAAGGTCTGAAAGTGCACTTTATTTTTTGTAGAATGTAAGCTGTTGCAGGTTATTTTTAGATTAATATTTTAACATTTGAATAGCCACAAAGCTGTTGCATTTGGGCATTTGTTCTTGTTTCACTATAACGAAACCAAAAACTCAGGACACTTTATTTATGGTTGCAGTTCTTTTGTTAGTTTGACCTGTAAATTGTTGCTATTTATTTTAAGTTCAATATTTTATTAACTACCTCAGACATTGTAATTTCCTTTATTTGTTAAGAAAAATACTGAACATCGAAGGTTTATGCTGTAAGTTATAAAAAAATCGGAATCGTCAGGTCAGGCTTTCAAAAAATCGATTATCGGCCAGAAAATTGCAATCGGTGCACCCCAACAATAAATATATACATAGAACATTAAATCACACTCCAGGTTTTAATGTCTAATTTCTTTGGTAATAGTTGGTTTGAGGCCCTTGTTTTTTTCTTGTTTGTCTATGGTTGATATGAAGATCACATGAGTTTGCATGTACAGCCAGCCATGAATGACGCAAACAAACTTTGACACTTATTGAAAAATGCTGTTGGACTACCTCTGAGAACCGGACAGGTGACATTCACTGAGTAAACACCCAGCGAGGCGGTGCTGTTCCTCCCCTCTTGTATACTTACTCCCTGACGACGAGACTCACACACACAATCATTCTCATTCTCCTCCGTCTCTACTCTTGATGTCACACCAGGGCATGAAGAAAGGACCGAGGTTAGAGGTGAAGAAGATGGGCCCTCTGAAGATGGCCCATCTCAACGGCCTGTCAGTGTCCAGGCAGCAGCCGATGCACGAAGAGCTCAAGGATGAGCCTGAAAGAGCCTCTAATGACGAGAGGGTAGGACACTTTTTTTTCACTTTTGTATTTTGTCAGTGGTTTGTTCTTTGACAGGCGGGTTTGCAAGGCAAGAACAAATGTAAATGTTGAGTTGAGGCAATGGCAACTCAAGAGATACGTGACGTCTGTTACATGTTGTCTGTCCGTTGTTAATGACTTTGTCTAAAAAAAACAAAACTCATAAGCAGGAGATGCTGGTTGTGCTGGTATTAAAACGTCCTTGTAGGTGACGCTTTGTTATGCAGGGTGCATGAAGGAGAAAGTCTATTCATGGAGCAGACATTAACGCACAGCTGAACTGGTCAGCCTAGTAAATCTTGATGCGTGTTGTTTTTACAGTTAAAATAAATTCCAGACGCATTAAAAAAGAAGTCTCTTCCTCCAATAAAGCTGTCAGCGCTAATGAGAGGTTATCTGTGAGCTCAGGGTGTATTCCCAAATGTCTCATACACACAAGAAATGCCAACTAATGACACAGGTTCAGGGCTCGAGCAAAGTCTCGAAAGTTTGGAAAGTGCTTAATTATAATCTTTATGTGTTTGAAGGTCAGGAATATAATTGGATTTCAATATACTCCTTGAAAAATGCTTAATTTTTCACATCACCTGGTGTTTCATTTGCACAAGTATTCATGTAAACCAAAAAACTTTCAATATTTGAAATGAAACAATCCGGTTGTCATATTTGTTGTTGTCTCCTGGCATCACACAACAAACAAAACATACAAAGTTAAAATGAAGAGCTGTACAGTAACAATATACATTGATTGTTGTGGGAATATTGTTTTTTCACAATTGCATTCTCATAACAATTTAGATGTGATAAAGGCTTTGAGAGTCTGGAAGTCTTTGGTTTAAGTACCTTGAAAGGGCTTGAATTTTACTTTTTAAAAGCTGCATTAACCCTGTTTGTCAGTATATATTTCAAAATGGTAGTTTATAGAATGTTTACTTCTACACATGGTATTTGTTTACATCAGGGGTCTCAAACTCAAATTACCTGGGGGCCACTGGAGGCAGGATCAAAATGACCACAAAAAGACACAAAATTACCAAAGAAGACACAAAATGACCAAAAAAAAACACAGAATCACCAAAAAAAGACACACAATTATTAAAAAAGACACACAATTATTTAAAAAAAGACACAAAATTACTAAAAAGTAATTAAAGGGACCTTCCACACACAACACGGTAATAGACCAGCCTGGAATATTGTCACGAGGGCCACAATTGGCCCACAGGCCGCGAGTTTGAGACCCATGGTTTACATGCTTCTTATTTTATTGTATAAATCCATTTTCTGGTGCATCTGTCTATTCATCATGCACAGAATTCCACAATTGTAAATTTGGGAAACATGTATCACTTTTCTTCTTGCCCGACTCATTATATTTATGTAGAAATGGAAAGTAAAACTACAGTAATGGAAAGTAAAAGCACTGAAGCACTGAATAGAAGGTAAAGTGTGAATCTTACTACTTAATTTGTGTATTGATACAATTGAATTAATTTGCGCTAATGTTAAATATGTTTATGGGTCAGTAACGGTTCATCCATGATTAGGGTTGTCACGATACTAAAATGTTCAACTCGATACCGATACTCGGGAAAATATTCGATACCATTTTTGATACCACAAGGATAAAAACAAAGACCCCAAAATTTAACCGAAATATTTTTATTTACAAGAAAAATGCAACATGTAAAAATTAACAGAACCACAGGTTAAATATATATAATAAAAAATGTTGTGCAAAAAGAAACTGCAACTATGATAACAAGCTTCAGGTCTGAGGTAGTGCAAAAAATAAATAAATACAATAAACAATAACAATTAGAACAGTATTTTGAGGTTGTATGCTGTGCACAATATTAGGCAAGCTTGATAAAAAAAAAAAAACTTAATTTAAGTGTTCCTTTATTGGCTATGCTTTTAAACACATAACAATAAAGTAAATGACACTAGCCATTCTGGAACTTCAAGAGAGAAAATAACACTTTTCAGTCACCAACATTTATGTAAACTTATTAACTCTATGCTTATGTATACTGACACTGTGTCGATACTTTTGAAAATGAATATCGTATCCGGATACAACGTTTTAGTATCAATACTTTTGACAACCCTATCCATGATGGCAGTGATTTATTTACGGGTTCCTTGTTTGTGTTTGTGTTAGTGTAAAGTGCTGGAGCAGCACATGGAGAGAGGAGAGCTGCTGAAAGAGTACGAGAGTATCCCAAAGCGGCGTCCAGGAGGAGAGTGGACCATCGCCCAGCTGCCAGAGAGCGGAGACAAGAACCGCTTCCAGGACGTCCTGCCCTACGATGACACCCGAGTGGAGCTGGTTCCCACTAAAGAGAACAACACTGGTTACATCAACGCGTCACATATTAAAGTAAGTGCTGCAGAGATGCATCATAACGCTCCTCTCCTGGCAAATCACTTCAACATGATTTTGTTTCATAACCAAGATGACAGAACACCTACACACTCGGAAAAAATGTTTGGATGACGATGACGGGGCTTATGATGGCTTTGTCATCAGTAAAACCACGACTCCTTTTTTTTCCTAATGGTTGTTTTCTGAGAATGTAGTGTTGAGTAATGATGGAAAAATCTGACATGCATCACAATGCGAAGGCCTAAATCAGGGATGGGCAACTTAAAAGGCTGCAGGGGGCCACAATTTTTCATGTTCACTACCACAGGGCCACATATAGGAGTGTGCACTTAACCAGATATGGTGAAACTGCAATTTTAAATATGTTTACAGTGCAGTAGCTTAACATATTTCATGCACAAATGCATGTTTAACAGTATAAAAAAGGAATAAAAAAGGTTTGAAGCAAATAAAAAATAACCACTTACCGTGATTTATTTTTTATCGGTGCATGAAAAGCAGTAATTTTGTGCATTTTCACACTGAACTTTTAAGATTTCATGCTCAAATGCATGTAGTGTAGTTATTATTTCCTAGAGGAAGACAATGTTGTGTATGTTTGGATGGAACACTTTTTCATAACAGACTGCTTCTCAAACACGTCAGAAAACCTAAACATTTTTGAGTTAACACAGAATTTGACATGCAGCAAAATACTATCAGTGCATGACTGCCATTTCAAAACAATGGAAGCACTTTGAAATAAAAATGGCCTGCTTTGAATGTATACTTAAAGTGGTACTTCAGTGATTTAAGATTAAAGATGGCAGACATGTGAGAAGCAGATCAAAGCAACAATGGTTTAGACAAATTTAGGGCTGCATGACGATATCAGGACGTCATTGGAATTGGAAGATAAAGGTTTTTAAATTAAATATTGGCATCGGACAGAGATGAGCATTTCTGCCAATATGACTATTGACTATAAGATGACAGAAACCTGTCTGCAGTATGGAGGATTTATATAAGTGCCAAAACAGATAACAAAGATGCTCTTTGTTTTTACATTACATTTACATTTAACTGTTTTTACATACCCTAAGTCAGGGATGGGCAACTGGAGGCCCGGGGGCCACATACAGCCCGCACCCTCACTTGAAGCGGCCCTCAGTACAACTACATGCATTTGAGCATGAAATATTAAAAGTGCAGTGTAAAAATGCACAAAATTACTTCTTGCAATTAATGTTGGTCTGCTGTTAAAAAAAAAAAAAGAAATCACAGTAAGTGGTTATTTTTTATTTGCTTCTTACCTTCTGTATTCCTATTTATGCTGTTATACATGCATTTGAGCATGAAATATGTTAAGTTACTGCACTGTTAACATATTTAAAATTGCAGTTTCATCATATCTAGTTAAGTGCACGGTCCTATATGTGGCCCTGTGGTAGTGTCCATGAAAAACTGTGGCCCCCTGCAGCATTTAAGTTGCCCATCCCTGCCCTAAGTAGTAGTTGTGTACATTTTGAAAAGCACTTTCTTTTTTGTTTCTATCTGCCAGTGGGCCATGTTGGAACAGATGGCATTATAATACATTAATTCTCTCCGGGAGAGACCTGATGTTCTCTGCAATTTGGTTTTAAAAAAAAACTATGGCACTGGCAATCTGCTAAATGATTTGTAAAACCCAATGTGTTGCATCCCAACAAATGAGCTGTAACTATTCCAATGCAGCTGAAATTGTGCATTATGGTCAGCAGCTCCTTTTGTTACCACTAACACTGTGCCACAAGTCTCTGACACAATAGAAGAACTCCTCGTCTCTGAGTTGTGACTGCAGTAATTACTGATGAGCTCCATGAATCTCTGTCTCGTTAGATAACAGTAGGTGGGCAGGAGTGGAGCTACATCGCCACGCAGGGTCCTCTGACCAACACATGTCCCGACTTCTGGCAGATGGTGTGGGAACAAGGCGTTTCCATCATCGCCATGGTCACCGCCGAAGAGGTGCGTTGATTTAATATACACCGCACCACATTTTTTTATTTTTTTTTATTCCTCATTACCGGGACTTACCTTTCTGCGTCATCTGCTCCGTTACAGGAGAGCGGGCGGGAGAAGAGCTTCCGTTATTGGCCCAGACTCGGCTCACGCCACAACACGGTGACGTACGGCCGCTTCAAGATCACAACACGGTTCCGCACGGAGTCGGGCTGCTACGCCACCACAGGCCTGAAGATTAAACACCTCCTGACGGGACAAGAGAGGACCGTCTGGCACCTGCAGTACACAGACTGGCCCGACCACGGGTGTCCTGAGGACTTCAAAGGCTTCCTCAGTGAGTGGGATCTGTGTCCGTTTGTCCTTTTAGGGTCATCGTCGACTTGTTAGACTGAAAATATGACCGATAGCGACATTCACTCCACAAGGTGCTATGACACTACAGTCATAGAAAAACTTATTAGACATCCCTTTTTATTAATTTTCTTGTTCATTTTAATGTCTGGTACAACTAAAGGTACATTAGTTTGGACAAATATAATGATAACAACAAAAATAGCTGATAAGAGTTTCATTTAAGAACTGATATCTAGACATTTTCCATGGGTTTCTTCAATAATCATTATCATGAAAACCTTGGAAAATGTCTAGATATCAGCTCTTAAATTAAACTCCTATCAGCTATTTTTGTTGTTATCATTATATTTGTCCAAGCAAATGTACCTTTGGTTGTATCAGGCATTAAAATAAGCAATAAAGTGAAGAAAACAATTTTTTACATGACTGCATATCTGTTTTCAAGGAAATTAAGTCAAGACAACTAGTGAAGATGATCTTTCAGAAGTCTTGAAAAGAAAATTTAATCCTTGTACATCCTTTAAAAAAAACTTCCTTTTGTCAGAAATACTCGTTAATATTCCACTTTTTAAACCTGTTTGTATATATAATGCCACTTTTAAGAAAAAATAAAAAAAAATTAGGGATCGAAAATTTGAAATGGGTTTAAATGGGGTAGTTTTTGGCCCTGTCTTTATTTTGGCTGCACAGTTTATTATATACTTATTATTAATATTAAGATTATAATACATATAATTAAGATTATAATACATATAAGATATATATATATATATATATATATATATATAAGATATAATTTACTGCGCTAAAATTTAAAATAAAAAAAATCTCAAAAGTAGGATTTTATACAAAAAGTAAGGCTTTTGAGTTCTGACTCAACAAAAGGAGAGAGTGAATTTAATGCTGGGAAAATGTCACAATGCGGAGGGCAGGATGTTTATAGAAAGGCCTCAGTACATAATGCATATAATATCCCTTATTAGTGCCACAATGGGGAAATTCAACCCCTCATTTACACACTGATGTTTCTATGTTTGTACATACATTTTGTCAAAATGTATGCCAAATGCATTAACACAGCCAAAATGATTGAAAAATGTAAAAAAAACAATGTCCCTAAGCTGCAGGAGAGATGAATGTCCCTAATCTTTGTGCTGAAACTCCTTTATTTTATTGTATTGAGTACCTAATCCAGTCTCAAGTGAGTGTTGTCATCATTTCCAGCCTACCTGGAGGAGATCCAGTCTGTGAGGAGACACACCAACAGCATCAGCGACCCAAAGAACACCAACCTGCCGGTGCTGGTCCACTGCAGCGCCGGAGTGGGCCGGACCGGTGTGGTCATCCTGTCTGAGGTCATGATCGCCTGTCTGGAGCACAATGAGGTAAGGTCTCTCAGAGCGGCTACTAAACCTCACGACCTCGTCTGCTCTATATTATAGTTTTTAATAATACCAAAAGTTAGAACTGTGGTCCACGTCTGTGGAACAGCCTCCCTGAAGACTGGCTTTTACTTTAACCATTTTTAAATATTTTTCATGCGTCTTAGTGTTACAACATCTTCTCTTTTATTTATTTATTTATTTGCTATTATTTATTAGTCTATTTTTCTACATATGTATTTTATCATGCTTTACTTTTTAATTATTTATGTGTTGTCTTAATCTTTTTTATCTAGCTTTTTTACTTTTAATTCTTATTATTATTTACTTTTGTTTTTTATCTTTTCTTTTACATTTATTTATTTTCTATTATTTACTAGTCTATTTATATATATATATATATATATATAATATATATCCATATAATGTGTTATTTCCACTTTTTGAATTTAATTACTGACATAAATAAACTTTTCTATCATATTATAATTCATTGAGATGCACCTGTAATTTCCTTAAGAACAGATTTAGTGTAAAGTCAGAAACTGAAGGAATTTATTTCCAAATATTTATTCTTGGCTGAAAAGATTTTCTACACATTTTTTTTCAAATGGCATCCCATTTTTCTGTTCAATAGATACAGTCTATACATAGTTTGTACAATTACAAATATTCATAAGGGCAGAATTTTACATTGTGTACATTATGGACAACATACCTGTACATGGACAAAACAGTAACACCTTCGCTACAAAAATCACTCTTTTCAGTCTCCTCACTAAGACTCAATCAGTAGCTCAGAACCAAAAACAACAAAACCTGAAGCAACAAAATCTATGCGGGCTTTAAAAAGATCCAGTTCAAACACATCTCAACATCAGTTAAGAGGGATTTTTTTTCTCCAGGCTGGATCACGGCCCACGCGTCTGACAACATAGAGTAAAAAAACAACAAAAAAGGGATGAAAAGGGAGGTTATATATATTATATAATATATATATATTTATATTTATTATTTATATATATATATATATATATATATATATATATATAAAAATATAAAAATATATAAATATAATAAATAAATATATATGTGTGTGTGTATATATATATATATATATATATAAGTTACAATAAATGCTGCTTTTATTTCCTTTGTCTTATCCATCTCAGCCCCAATAAGTTTATTAAGACAAAAAATTATAGTAAAAATGTCAAAAAAAAAAAGTATTAGTTAGTTTTGTAACCACACAATACAGTTTCAGTTAGTTATTGTTTTTTTTTTTTTTAAACTCTCGTTTTTATTGTTATTTCAGTTAACGAAAAAGTTTTTTCAATTCTGGTTTTCGTTATTTCGTTAGTTTCCGTTAACTATAGTAACCTTGGTCAGGGGTGGAGGGTTGGGGCTTGTTTCTATGTTTTTTTAACTATTATTATTATTATTATTATCTCCTCTTTTTATGTGAAGCACTTTGTTACATTTCTCTTGTATGAAAAGTGCTCTACAAATAAAGTCTGATTGATTAATTGATAGATTGATAGATATAATCCTGAAACGCCGCTTCTTGTCCATGTCTTGTTTTTCTAGATGCTGAATGTCCCCAAATACCTGTCTAAGCTGCGTGAACAGAGGATGATGATGGTGCAGACCTTGTCTCAGTACACCTTCGTCTACAAGGTCATCATCCAGTACCTACGCAACTCCAGGCTCATATAAAGCTCACGTGTGTCCGCCCGCCTCCACTTCAGCTCACACCGTCGTCACACGCTGAGGCTGTGGTGATGCAGCTTGTATGAATCTGAATCTGTCCACTGCAGCAAGTCGGTGTTTGGTCAAGTATTAAATCAGGAGATTTAAAGCTGAAGGAACGACGTGTGGACGCACAAGAAAAGAAAAAAAAAGCTACGACATGAAGGAGCATAAAGACTTGATGATCTGCCTCTAAACAGTATTATATATATTATTTTTTACATACATTATTGCTTAATAAAGCCCAGCACTTTTACAGTACTTTGCTGTACATAATGAACAAATGTTAAGCTGCATTAACAGAAAAAAATCTATTATTATTATTATTATTAGATATGTATGTATCGAAAAAACAGTTGTATTTTCATTTTGAAGAAGATCACTTTTTAAAATAAATGTGTTTTGGATTTGCTGTTTGCTAAATATTGGTTGTGATGATGATGATGATGATGATGAAGGATGTTTCTGTAGGACTGAAGACAGGTTGTCTGGTATGAAGGTGTGATCACAGAGTTCAGATGGATTTTAACTTCATGTGGCCTGTGGTGGTTCAGACAAGGGTTTGCCCCTGCTTTTAACTTAATAAAAATATGATTATGATGCTGATGTTTACCGTATATACCCCATGATTTGTCAATTTTCATGTTAAAAAAAAAGCCTTTTGCTAAAAACAAATCTATTATTAAAAGACATCAGAAACACTGGATTAACAGGAAGTAGAAATGCATCGGCAGGGTTTACAAATATTTTATTGACGAGCAAAGAAAAAGAACGACGTTGAGAGTAAAACTGGAAAATTACTTTCATACTTTTTTCATCTGTTTTTATTATGACAATTCTTGAGTGCTGTATTTGAAATATCTTGTCGAGACAAAGTATATTGCTCAAAGTGCCTAAACATCTGCCTTGTAAAGTAAAAAAGGAATATTTTTTTGCCTAATATGAAGGAAATTTTGAAGTTTTCTCAATCAGAGTCACTTGATGCTTGTTTGATTGCAGTGATGTGTGTTTATTAATGCCAGTAGAAACATTTGAGAAACATGAAGTACACAGATGACGATTGAATTTGACTTAAATTCCTTAAGTTGTGACAGCTGGGCCTTTGCTTCATGATTAAGTACAAAAAAATTGGCGTCTCTAGTTTCAGTGTTGGGCCTGGCGTGCTCCTTTTCTCTGCAGTGAGAAATGTCCCTGTGCAGACACTTCCTGCTGTTACAAAAAGCCTCCTGACTGAACACTTTCATTTCCTGCTGCAGCTAAAGGAAGTATTTAGAGCCCAATTATCAACTTAATGTAAAGTAAGCATTGTTTCTGGGCAGTTTAGAGTCATATCTTTTGAAATATTTTGCCTTCTGGCGCCAACTTAATTTAAAATGTGGCCAAAGTGAAGTAATTATTATCCCTTTTTTGTTGTTTTTTTACTCTATGTTGTCAGACGCGTGGGCCGTGATCCAGCCTGGAGGAAAAAAATCCATCTTAACTGATGTTGAGATGTGTTTGAACTGGATCATTTTTTAAAGCCCGCAAATATTTTGTTGCTTCAGGTTTTGTTGTTTTCAGTTCTGAGCTACTGATTGAGTCTTAGTGAGGAGACTGAAAGAGTGATTTTTGTAGCGAAGGTGTTACTGTTTTGTCCATGTACAGGTATGTTGTCCATAATGTACACAATGTAAAATTCTGCTCTTATGAATATTTGTAATTGTACAAACTATGTATAGACTGTATCTATTGAACAGAAAAATGGGATGCCATTTGAAAAAAAATGTGTAGAAAATCTTTTCAGCCAAGAATAAATATTTGGAAATAAATTCCTTCAGTTTCTGAGTTTACACTAAATCTGTTCTCAAGGAAATTACAGGTGCATCTCAATGAATTATAATATGATAGAAAAGTTTATTCATGCCAGTAATTAAATTCAAGAAGGTGAAATAACACATTATATAGATCCATTACACACAGAATGAAACATTTCATGTCTTTCTTTCTTCTTATTATAATGATTATGGCTTATATTTAATGAAGACCTAAAATTATTACAAAAGACCAATTTTAAAAAGTAGCTGACTACAATGTAAAATTCTGCTCTTATGAATATTTGTAATTGTACAAACTATTGAACAGAAAAATGGGATGCCATTTGAAAAAAATGTGTAGAAAATCTTTTCAGCCAAGAATAAATATTTGGAAATAAATTCCTTCAGTTTGTGAGTTTACACTAAATCTGTTCTCTGCACCTCAATAAATTATATGATAAAAAAGTTATTTATGTCAGTAATTCAATTCAAAATGGTGAATAACACATTATATAGATCCATTACACACAGAATGAAACATTTCATATCTTAATTTATTTAATTTATTCTTATTATATTTGATTATGGCTTACATTTAATGAAGACCTAAAATTCAGTGTCTCAAAAAATTTGAATATTACAAAAGACCAATTTTAAAAAAGTAGCTGACTACAATGTAAAATTCTGCTCTTATGAATACTTGTAATTGTACAAACTATTGAACATAAAAATGGGATGCCATTTGAAAAAAAAAATGTGTAGAAAATCTTTTCAGCCAAGAATAAATATTTGGAAATAAATTCCTTCAGTTTGTGAGTTTACATCAACCAATCATGCCATCTGGTGGTAGGAACCATCAGTGGTGGAAGAAATATTCAGATCATTTACTTCAGTAAAAGTACTAATACCACACTGTGAAGTTACTCCACTACAAGTAAAAGTCCTGCATTCAAAACTTACTGAAGTAAAAGTACAAAAGTATCAGCATCAAAATGTACTTAAAGTATCAAAAGTAAAAGTAATTGTTGGCAGAATGTACCCACTCATGTACAGAATATCTAAAATAATCTATTATATATTATTGTTGATGCATTTATGTAAGCAGCGTTTTAATTTCCTCAAGACAGGGCTCATTTTAACTACTTAATATACTGTTATGAGGTTTAATAAAAAATAAAAAAAGTAAAATCACTTTAAATAAATCATATTTTTATGTTAAATTTTGACCTGAAAAGTAACTGAAGCTGTCAGCTAAATGTAGTGGAGTAGAAGTATAAAGTTACATAAAATGGAAATACTCAAATTACGTACAAGTACCTCAAAATTGTACTTAAGTAAAGTACTTGAGTAAATATACACTTCAGGCCAAAAGTTTGGAAGCAACTTAAAATTTCTGTTCACAATGGCTTTCTTAAAAACCAGTATGGATTATTTAGATTTTTGAATGTGTTTACTGCTTGATCAGACTTTACCTTTATTGAATTGAACCATTTTCCTCAATTTACCTTTAGGTATACATTGATGTTACCAGACCATTGCTGAATAAATGTTAACAAAAGAAAAGAAGGGCTTAGTTTTAGGGTTGAGAAGATTTGGAAGAGTCACAACTTCAGTGCAAAAGTAAAAAAAAAATCACAGTTTGACTTATTCGCTTCAGCTCTTTGGCTTTTGAGAGTTTGGAAACAAAAATCCCCAATAAATCTCAACTGTGTTCAAATCTCTGACAAAAGAAACAAGAGTACAGATTTATACATTAAGGAAAGAAGGATACACAAAGTCTAAGCAATAAAAAAACAAACACCTGATAATTAGAGTAAAAATGTGTTCTAATAAGTGACTCTTTTTATAATAATCATGTTTATTTTGTTGCAAAGTATAGCAATGAAACTATGATTATTTTTTTGATCTTGCTTCCAAACTTTTGGCCTGTAGTGTACTTAGTTACATTCCACCACTGGGAGTCATTCAGTGTCTGGTTGCACTATTTCTGTATCTGTTGCATCAACATAAGAAGGAGCTCACATTATTGGCAGAGATCTTTATTAAATAAATTCAGAGGTGACAAAAGATCACAGCTGGTACAGAATCTTCTAGGATGAGAATGAGGCCAGAGCTTCTTACAGTAGATTCAGTCTTCAGGGTAAACACAGACAGAGTCTACCCTCAAATACACTCCAGTTACACAAGCTTTAAAAGACTAAATGTTTATAATATGCTGAGGAAAAACATGTAGTGTCGTTGTTCATTTGATTGTCTGCTCTGTTAGTTTCCCTCCGATACCGGAACCCTGTTGGAAATGCAACCTGTGTCCCAAGTCCATACAGCTCTGTGTATCTTTTAGTCATTTGGATTTTCGGTTCACAAAAGGATATTAAAAAACAACTGAGTGGTAGTTTGATTTTTGTTTTTTTAATACAAACATTAAAATTTAAATACAAGGCTTTTTGATTCATCAGGGTCAGAGGGGGATAGGCTATATTTAAAACATGATTTTATTTTTGTTTTCTAGTTATGATAACAAATCAAAACATGGCCAAGTAGCCAGCACGCTTTAGACCCTGAGACTCTTACTTTGAAGGGGAGCGATCCCTGTTCCCGACTCTGGACTTCCTTTTTCAGTTTTCATTATACGACTTAGATAATCAAATAAACTTACGTTTTGAGTGACGTGCTTTTTCACTCAGTCACATAAATAAAATATGAATCTTTGTTTTCTCGTTGTCTAAGATTTAAAAAAGAGGAATAAACTTTGTTTATCCACCATTCGCGCTTTTATTTTGTAAATGACAACTTCCGTTCGCAGAATATGAATTTTTTTTATTTGAATTTTTGTTATTATAACTAGAAAATTAATATCAAATCCATCTTTATCTGTCTGTCGATCCCTTTCTGATCCGGATGAAGTAAAAAACCTTGTATTTTTATTTTTAGTGTTTGTATTTTGAATCAAAAATCAAATAACTCTTATTTTGTTTTTCAAATATCCTTTTGTGAACGGCAATTCCAATGACCAAAAGATACACAGACCCATACAACATACTGATTTTACAATATCTACAGTTACCTTTTGGGTTTCTTATGATTTAAATAGTATTTTTTGTTTGTCTGAGTTGTTCCAGTAGCCGTTTAAAGTTGACACAAATCATTTTTCAACCCTTCCAAGCATTTCCTATTGGTAGCATTGTTGCACTTCTAATGTAATCGCTTTGTTTGTCTCAGAGCCGAGCAACAAAAAACAACACAACACACAGTGTGTTTACGTCCTCAGTACACTGGGCTTGTTTTCTTTTTGCCAGGTGGTTTCCACAGTAATTCTGTTGTTGTTGTTGTTTGTTTGTTTGCTACCTGGAGATAACTACCAATAGCTTCTGGGAAAAACAAAAAGCACCATCTCCTGCATGATTTGGTCATGCAACAGTTGATACACTTCTCCAGAGGATTATGGGTAATCAATCTAAACTCAGATTTTATACCTATTACATTGTTCAATCCACCTTTACTTCACAAAGATCAGTTAAAGCAGAAAGCTTGTTTATTGCCTCTTTAACTACCATCCATTGTTTGTTATGTTTGTTTCAGTTATGACCAGTTAAAGCTCAGAGATCTTGCTTTTTACCATCCATACTGACAACATTACTTTTCTTTTTTCACTTTTACAGTGTGATAACAATAAGAAACCTCCTAAGAATCAGTATGAAATATGGACTTGGGACACAGTTACAGTGTTACGGCCCGATGCAGATGTTAAATCATTTGTTCTTCTACAAAAACATACAGTAAAAACACTGTGAATGATAAAAAAGTAAAATGAAACACTAATAAAATAATAATTAAAAAAATAGGAGCATTATAAATCCTCCTAAATGAGGAAGATTGTGTCACTGGCATCAGATAAAAAGTTTCCATCCAGATGCAGAATTAATACTGGTAGCGTCCTCTCTTTCCTCCATGTCCACCATGTCCTCCTTGGTTCCATCCACCTCCTCTCCAACCTCCTCCTCCTCCTCTTCCTCCTCCTCCTCCTCCTCCTCCTCCTCCTCCTCCCCAACCACCACCACCTCCACCTCCCCAGCTACCTCCTCCTCCTCCTCTTCCACCACCACGTCCTCCTCCATCTTGTCTTTTTTGCCATGGCGGCATCTCAGGAGGCGGAGCTTGTATCTCAGAGGGACGTCCTCCTCTGTCCGGGACTCTCCCCATCAGGATCTGTGGATCAGAGAGAAATGATATAGTCAGAGGAAAAAACGTCAGATTTAGGTAAATCATTGCTGAAACACAGTGTGGAAAAATCTCAGTGGTACATCCAAAAACCCCAACCATCAATTAATACACTATAAGAAGAAGAAGATAGAAGATTACTTTTTATTAATCCCACAATGGGGAAATTCAACCTCTGCATTTAACCCATCCTTTTTTCTTTTTTTTTTTACACACAAGTGAACACACCATGCAAGAAGCAGTGGGCTGCACATTACTGCGCCCAGGGAGCTGTGCAGGGGGGTTAGGTGCCTTGCTCAAGGGCACTTCAGTCCTAGACCTGTCAGTACCGGGATTCGAACCGGCGACTCCAGTCCAAGCCCGATTCCTAACCTCTAGGCCACGGACTGCCCAAAGTATGTTCATAGGATGTACCTCCCCCCCAGAAGGCGTTATTCTATGAAGATCACCACGTCCCCAAACTGTGATCTATGTCCCCTTAATGCCCAGGGGTCTTTCTTGCATGTTTATTGGGAGTGTGTTAGATTCTGGAAGGAAATATCTCTCACTTTAACTGACATTCTTCAGATTAGGATCCCAGTCTCCCCAGCCTTACTTCTGCTTAATGACAACTCTTCTTTAAATCTGTCCCTGCAGCATAAACATATTCTATGGGCCGGCCTCACAGCAGCCAAAAAGATGCTGGCCCTTGGGTGGCAACCGCCACATTCCAGTGGGCCAATTCATTTCTTGAAATTGTTCTGATGGAGTGGTCTGTTGCCCGTATGCACGGGGCCAGCCATAGGACTCTGCAGGCCTGGGAGGCAGCACACAAGCTAGTTAAAGAAAGGGTTCAGCACGGCCGACCTTGATCTTTCTATTATATGTTTATTTTGGGGAGAGATCCTGGGAGGGAGGTTCATAGGGAGTCGCCTTGGGTGGGGGGACATATAGGGGTTCTAATATTGTTGTCTTCCTGAGAATATACAAGAGACTTTGTTTCTGTTTACATTGCTATGTGGAGGGGAAAAGTGTATATGCTGTGAATATATATATATACATACACAGTACATTTTTCAATAAAAAATTTATCACACAAAGAAAAGATTTGGGTAAATCATAGAGACAGGGTAAAGTTCTCCTGTACCTTGTTGACAGCGCAGACCGTCTTCTCCCTGCTGGAGCCGCTGCTGGTCTTCACCACGTTGCAGATGTCTTCTCTGGCAGCCAGCAGCTGGGACATGTCCAACGTGGACTGCGGCCTCAGAGAGTGTCTCTTCGGCTGGTAGGCCCTCGCCATGCTGTCCACCTTTACCTGGAGGAAACACAGGCAGACACAAGACACAATCAGCTTCTCTGTGATGGAGAAAGAGGGTAAAACACGGTGTGATGTGTGATTATTATAGAAACGTGCCTTGGCTCTGTCTGACCAGCCGAACGACTGAACGGTGACGTCCAGACGTTTGATCAGCATCCTGCGCCGACACTCGTACTCTGACGACAGAGTTGAGTTTATGTTGTGCAACTTCTCCTGCAGAGATTTAAAAAAAGATGTAAAAATAAATTAAACCCATCAACTTATTTACAGACACAACAGTTGGTGTGTGTGTTTCTACTCACCCACTGTTCACTGCTCAGAGACTTCTTCAGCGCTGGGTTCCCAGTGGAGCCATTTGGAAGATCTTTAAGTACTGTATTAACCTACAGTCACACACGGTGCATTTAATGCATTAGAGCAATACAAAAGGAAGGAATAATGAAAGAATAACTGATTTATATAATCTCAATCTTTAATCACAGCGGTGGTTTTTACAACCTTCCTCATAGAATAAGATTTAGTTCAGGTGATCAGCTGATCAGTGTCTCATTAAGTAGAATGAGGAGGTTTGTGTTGGAACGGACTGGCTGCCATACATGTAGAGATGCTGATTTAACCCTTTGGAGTCTTGGGCTATTTTGGCCGTTTTTGAATACTTTTCATTCTTAAAAAGTGTTTACTGTGCTAGTGCATGTTTGTATCACTGTCAGCACCTCACCTATTTGATCTGATGAATATTTTTCACTTTGACTTACTGGATCAACATTTTGAATCCAGGATACAGAGAAAAAAAAACATTAGGGCTGTAACTAACGATTATTTTCATTATCGATAAATCTGTCGATTATTTAAACGATTAATCGATTAGTTGTTTGGTCAATAAAATGTTGAAAAATATCAATCAGTGTTTCCCAAACCACAAGATGACGTCCTCAAATCTCTTGTTTTGTCCACAAACCAAAGAGATATTCAGTTTATTGTCATAAAGGAACAAAGAAACCAGAAATATTCACATTGAAGAAGCTGAAATCAGAGAATTTGGACTTTTTGTCTTTAAAAAAAAACTGCTCAAACCAATTATTAGATTATCAAAATAGTTGCCGATTAATTTAATAATTGTTCGATTAATCGAATAATTGTTGCAGCTCTGCACATGTGAATATATAAAATGAGGATCTAGTTCTATATTTCATACTACATATATTTGACCTTATCATCTGCTTTACTTGGCCTATCATCATCAAACAAAAACTGGCAGAGTTTGAAGCCAGAACTTTAGAGGGAACTCGATGTCAGGGCTTGAAGTTTCTTCGTTATTATGCCATAATGACATAATGAAGAAGTAATGTGTCAGTGCTTTTGTGGTCTCTTATTTTTTTCCAGAGCTGTATGTGGCATAAAAGCATGCACAACACACTTTTTATTTGCTTGAGTTATAAAAACAGAAGAAACAGACTAGTGAAGATGTGAGTGTCATGTATGTGTCAGATATAAATGCACATAAAAGACATTAACAGTCCCACCTTGTCTTGGACCTGAGAGAGGACTCCTGCTGCGTCCTCTCCTCGGGGCTCTGGCAGCTTCAGAGTTTCACAGATCACCAGCAGCTCCTGACACAGCGGACTCTCTTCTTGCTGTTTATGAGAGACTCTGCTCCTCACGATCTGAGCCGCCTGGAGCTCAGAGCTCAGAAACACTTCAAGAGACACACACATCAGATTCTTAGTTACTCTCTAAAGGCTTGTAGCACAATGTTTGGAATAAGGAGCATGGTTTGATGACATACAGACACACTTGAGATGATCTTTTGGATTTTGCACGCTGCCCTTGAGAATCCCTGAAACAACGTCTTGATAAGGACAGTGCAGCTCCTTCAGCAGACCACTCAGCTCCACCTGGAGGCTGTCCACGTCCTCTGGAGGAGGACAGAGGAGACAGACTGGACGTCAGAATAAAAAAAGGAATATGCATACAGTCATGGAAAAAAATATTAGACCATTGTTTTCTTCAGTTTCTTGTTCATTTTAATGCCTGGTACAACTAAAGGTACATTTGTTTGGATAAATATAATGATAACAACAACAATAGCTGATAAGAGTTTAATTTAAGAGTTGATATCTAGACATTTTCCATGATTTTCTTAATAACAACAAAAAATCATTATCAAGAAAACAGGCATTAAATGAACAAGAAAGCAAGGAGAAACAAGGGTGGTCTATATATATATATATATAAATAAATGTCTAACAGTGGATTTTCCTGTATTAACTGAAAAAAAAACAGAGAGAGTGAGAAAGAAAACACACAATGCATAAACATATTGAAAATAGAAAATAAGTTTAAAAATAATAATAATAATAATTTAAAAAAATGTATATATGACAATTATAGGCAGGAAAAGGCAACCTTAAATACATACATACATGTACATAAATACATACAATAGATAATATACTAAGAGTATAAAAATATGTAAATAAGTATAGGTATATAAAGTGTATAATAAATGTGCAAAAGGACAAGAATATTGTATAAATGTGATATACATTATCAATACGATTAATACACATATAATATATGACGTGAAGTATATGTTCCAGTATTTGCAGTGGAGTGTTGTACAGGTGCACAGTGCAAGAAGTGACAGTAGAATTTACCTTACATTTACATTTATTGACACTACCTCTATTCATATTTACACTACTTGTATCTGATATTTTTCTAGCATTGCACTATATCTTTTTACCCTGTAATAATCTATTTTAACAACTCAATTCCCCCAAAGAATGTACTCTGCACTGTACAAATGCTAGATGAATGACAACAAACTCTTCCAGCTCTTTTATCTCCTGTCAGCTTTGGAGCATCACAACCAGGTGTGACTGAACGCGGCTCACCTGGACCGGACGTGATGCTCTCCTCCAGACCACACAGCGGCTGTAACCTGGACGCCAGCCACCTGCACAGGTCCACATAGTCCGGGGAGGACAGGCCTCGCTCTGCGGCTCCGAGCAGCGGCTTCTCCTCCAGCAGAGGACCGGTATAGCTGCGGACGGAGAGAGAGGAGGGTCAAACAGCATCCAGATGTTAGACAGACAGAGGTGATGTTTCAACCAGCAGCTTAGCGACCAGCTACTGCAGCCACTCTGTGTTTTATAAACAAACAGACTGAGAACATAACGGGACTGAAGCTAAAAAAAACACGTTGCTATGCTAACAGCAGTTAGCTTACCCAAGCTGCTCTAACGAGTCCAGAATGTCGCACTCCATCTCTGAATCCTGAGGTTTTTAAATTAGTTTTTTAACATGTGTTAGTCTACAGAAATCATGACGATGTTACGGCTACAATAATGTCAACATACACAGAATTTGCACCCATTCATTTCTACGGATTTCTCATGCTTTCTCGCTGTACGTACGGACGAGAGCCGGTGTGAAACGTGCGAATGTCAAACTTTGGTTCCGCTGCAATGGTTCCGCTCCAGATCCGTGTAAAATACGGCAACCTGAAAGTTAGAATGTGACTCAGATTTCACACTATAATGTTTTAAAGTTTAAGGATTAATTTATTGTTGCAATAATAAAGAACATTTTTAAAAAGTGGTGTGAGTTGCATGCTTTTGAAGCATGGAGAAATAAATCAGCAAATCAGGCTGGTCAGGTTTTTGACATGTTCTTACTAATAAAGTGATATGTACAGTGTAAAAACATGTAAAAACATTATGGAGATTTAAAATTGCTATTGAATAGTGTTGCACTCTCTGTGAACTGGAAGAAGAAGATCTGATGAATTAATATTTGTATACCAGAATATTTTGGATGGATAGAAGATTTTATAAAAAGAGAAGCTGAGCAAATGATTCAGTTTCAGGAGAAATTATTTTTTTAAAGAGAATTATGTTATTGGGTTTGTTGTTTTTTTGTGTACTGTTGATATTATTGGGGAAATTCCACATTCACACAAAGAGATGGGCTGACTCTAAACCAAATTTTTGACTTTTTTTTTAAACTAAGAACTAAATATGTCACCAAGATAAAAGAGTAAGAAGGCAATTAAAACTAGCGTATGTGTTTAATCTTATTTAATGGATCACTGATTAGATTATTTTGTCTCTGTATAATTTATTATTATTATAATGTAATATTCTATTTATTTATTTTACTTTGTGCCTCTGGTGTGAGTGTGTACAAACTGTTAACACGTTTTATAAAATTAAGAAATGAAAAAAATGTTTTCAAAGCAGTTAAAGGATTACATACTTATTTATAGTATTCTCTAAAATCTTTTTAAATTTTTTTAATTTAAAAATGCATTTTTTAATTTTTAAATGCATTTTATTGTTGGAAGTTCCTAATAAATTATTTTTTTTAAATCCAGATTTTTACCAGACAGAAGCAGTAATTTATTTTCCAATTTTATGTTAAATGTTAATAAAAATTTGCAAAGTAACAAGTACAGCTATCAGGTACCTGTAGTGAAGTAATAAACACATTACTGCTGTTAAATGTTGCAGAGTAAGAGCATAAAATTATAGAATGTAGAATATATTTGTATAAAATACAAAATAGTGCCAAGATAAAGATAAATTATATAATTAGAATCAAGTACTTGTGTTTACACACAAAGTTACTTTTACCTCATTAGGTTGTAAATGCTTATTTCAGTTATTCACTAACAATGGCCGGCCATTTAAACCAAATAACACACTGTATCTGGTCATAAACCTGATAAAGGTTCATCTCAATACATTAGAATAAGATGAAAAGTCAATTTCCAGGAGTTCATGTCAAACAGACCCAACCAAGTATTGAGTCATATAGATAGACATACTTTCAGAGGCCAACATTTCCATATTAAACATACTTTTTAAAATTGGTCTTTTGTAATATTCTAATTTTTTGAGACACTGAATTTTAGGTCTTCATTAAATGTTACCCATAATCATTATAATTAGAAAAAATTAAATAAATTAAGACATAAAATGTTTCATTCTGTGTGTAATGAATCTATTTCATGTGTTATTTCCACTTTTTTAATTTAATTACTGACATAAATGATCTTTTATATGATATAATAATTTATTGAGATGCACCTGTATACATGAAAGATGAAGAAGGTTGTTTAAATATTATCCTAAAACATATTTATTTTCTTTTAAAGGTTGATTAAAAGAAACACAATAAAGCTCACACAGCAAAAGATTAAAACTCACCATTTTATTATGATAATGTTATTTGATATGTCAAATTACAAGTGTATGATGTAACATAAAAACAGTTACAAACATATGTATGCATATTTACATTATATATTTATGAAAAGTAACGAGCTACATCTGTATAAAGAAAATACAACTATGACATGAGTTATTGGGACTATAAATTTTACATCATATACTTGGTATTCTCGAACCATGATAAGAAATACCTAGACGTGTAGAAACCAATAGAACCAGAACGAGAGATGTTAAATTATAAAATGGAAACTAGGATGGACGTGAGGCACTTTTTTGAGGTTGTCAGGATGTGAAAGCCGATGGCACTAAGAAACTTTGAGGGGAAAAAATAGATGCACAGGAAAGAAATATGCACAAAGAGAGAGAGAGAGAGTGAAAGAAAGAGAAAAAAAGAAAGAAAACAGGCAGTGTTTACAGAATAGTTAAGAGTAGTACCATTTATACTGCAAGTTTCAAAACACAAATGTCTTCCACTATTTAGAACTAATCACATAAATGTTACATCAAGCGCTGTAAGATGAAAAAAAGCTTACATATAGTATCATCAGTGCACCAAAGCATCGGAGAATTGAAACATAACCACTCAACTGCTGTGAAAAGTAACCTTTTTAAAACAATACACTGAAGAGAAACAGGTTTATATAGCTTTTTTCTTCTTTTTTTTAAATCTACACAATGTCAAGAATGTACACTTGTATGCATTCCCAAAGATATGCACAATTTCCAAGATTGAAAGAGGATAAAAGACTAGCAGCAAAGTGGTTAAACTGAAGTCTTATATAATGCAGGTCAAAAAAATATATATATTAAAGCAGACAGACACATGTTGCATATATAATACAGTACATGACAGGAAGTTGCACTGTGCTGGTTAATGCAGAATGAGAAGTGTTATTTCAGCATTCTCTACACTTTGTATAAATGCACGTCCTACATTTTTGCTTCTCAGCCAGCAAGTTTTAATCAGGTTCATCAAACCTTGGTTCAGCTTGCGATAATGCAGGGCAATCCAATTACAATGGGAGAATATGACAAGCAACCAAACATTTGGTTACACACCAACCCCGCACGCAGGCACACACACACCACAGCCAGCACGCTGGAAAACTAACACACATACACTGAAAAATAGGTGTTTAAAAACAAGATAAAAACACTAAATCTGAGGGGAATTCTATTGAGACGCATTTTTATTCCCTGGCTTTTTAACTTTTTCGTGAGTTTTGTGGTCCTCTGTGTCTTTTATTTATTCTACTATGTCTTTTATTTATCTTATTATGTTTATCTGTTTTTTTATTGTTTTATTTATAGCATTATTTTAGATTTGTGCACTTATTTGATTATTTATTGCTTATTGTTCTAAGGAAATGTTTGTTTTATTGGTTTTATTATTCTATGTACAGCACTTTGGAGATGTTTTTTGTTGTTTAAATGTGCTATACAAATAAGGTTGTTTGGATTGGATAAATTAAGATGATTAAATCTAGAAATAAGCATATTGGACGCTTAAAAAATTAGAAATTAACTCTTAAAACAAGATAAATTAAAGCTGCAAGCAGCGATGAACTGGCCCGGACAGAGTGACCTGACAATTATTTGTTTCTCACCAAGATAAAAAAAAATTTAGATTTAGAAGTGTTAGGTAATTTATCTTGTTTAAAGAGTTGATTTCTTATTTTAAGTGTTCAACATGCTTATTTCTAGTGAAATTATTTGTCTATGCAGCAAGACCATTTCTAGGGCTGCAACTAAAGATTATCTTCATTATTGATTATTTAAATTATTAATCGATTAGTTGTTTGGTCAATAAAATGTTGAAAAATATCAATCAGTATTTCCCAAACCACAAGATGACATCATCAAATCGCTTGTTTTGTCAACAAACCAAAGAGATATTCAGTTCATTGTCATAAAGGAACAAAGAAACCAGAAATATTCACATTGAAGAAGCTGAAATCAGAGAATTTGGACTTTTTGTCTTTAAAAAAACTGCTCAAACCAATTATTCGATTATGCAGCTCTAATAATTTCCCTCAGATTTAGTGTTTTTATCTTGTTTTTAGACACCCCTTTTTTTGCAATGTACATACACACACACACATGCGCGCGCACAACACACTCGTGGGCGCGACAACAATGCACGTATATAGTAACACCCGCGCGCCCACACACACACACATGCACAAGTGTCATCACACACAGAGCAATCAAACATTTAAAAACTCACTGTCATGGTTATATGCTGTTGGAGAATTAGGGTTTAACAGTCGTTCATAGCTGATTTTCTCTGTCAACACAATAAAATTAGTGATTGTATCTAGCAGCTTTATATGTATGTATGTATATATATATTTATATATCAAACTTTTGAAACAAGTGGACTGCCACTACTGTACCGTGTTAGCACTATCCTTCTTCTACCGTACAAAACTAGAGAGAAACTCTATTAGAAGCTCAATAGTCATTTCCATCACAAACGCCCTCTACTTTTCAATGTGAAATAATACTAAAAGGTGACCTATGTACATAATGCTGTCAATTGAAGCTACAGTATATGCTGACAGCAACGATAAATACAGCTCTATCTTTAAACTTTCAAAGACAAAAAAAGCTGGGATTATTATCAGAACTTAAATATAGTGTTAAGTATTTACAGGTTGTTTGGAGTTTGGTACCAGGGGTCGGTCGTCTACCTAGATAGCGTTAAAGTGTCCTATCCCGTCACTGACTCAGTCTGCAGAGAGGTCAATGTGTTTCCCACGTTAGAAAGTTTGCATAGAAAGTAAAGGGAGCGTTGGTCGGGCTGGAATTAGGAAAATAAACGTTTCTCCTGTAAGCCAGTCTCGTCGAGACCGAGGCGCCACTATATTATTTTGAAGCAGGAGTGACAGGAGGTGAGAGGAGATGCATATCTTTTAGCAACAGCACGCGGACGTTGGAGCAGATCTGCTGTTAAATACTGAGCTGATTCACTATTAATTCCATGCTTTAGTAAGGGATCTTTTTTTTTTTATCAGTTATTGCAGCCAGACGTCCAAACTGAACTGTTTTATTACTGCTGGGAGTTTGTTGTTCACACTAGTTGGAGTCAATGGTTTTGTGAGTAAGACAATTTAAATCATGTTTTACTCTTTTAGGTGGGAAACGGGATTCAAACACAACTAGACTTCCCGTTTCCCAAAGGATCTTAAAGGAGTAGTGTGACATTTTGGGAATTCTGCTTATTTGCTTTCTTGTTGAGAGTAAGAGGAGACTATATAGTAGCTAACCCGTTAGCTTAGCTTAGCATAAAGACTGTAAACAGGGGGAAACAGCTAGCCTGCTAGCCAAAGATGACAAAATGTTCTTACTAAAAGCGCTAAAGCTCATTAATTAACATTATTTTATCTTATTTCATCTGTTAAAAAACAACAACATGTATGTAGGCCTGTGACAATAATTGAGTAATTTACTCAAACTAAAATAATGGCATGATTTTTTTACTGATCGCCCCTTGTGTTTACATGGGTGTTTAAATGTGAGAATAAACAGCAGGGTTTCCCCTATTATTATTATTATTATTATTATTATTATAAGACTGTTGAGCATTATTTCAGTTTCAGTTTGTGAGAATTATTAGGAAAAAAATGTATTTGTATATTTTTAATATATATATATATATAATTATACAAAATGTTTTTAATGTGTATTTTTTTTCAATTGTATTTTTTCAGTTGAATTATGTTTTATATAAAACAAAATCCACTGTTAAAGACATTTTTTGAGTTCAATAAATGCATTATGTTAAATGTAAAAAAAAAAGGTTTACTTGCATTATTATGCTATTATATTAACATTAAATCAGTGGCATGAAATGGCCTGAAAATAACAATAGAATCATTTATTTTAAATTTTTGGATAATATATCCTCAAACAACAGGAGTTATTATGACAGGCCTACATATGTACGTACATGTACATATGTTATTAGTGAACTTTACAAGTGCTGGAGGCAGATTGTGTTTATTTGGACAAAACCAAGCTCGCCCTTTCCCCCGGTCCAGTTTTTATGCTGACATTGGAAATAATCAATTTTCTCCTCAAACATTCCCAAAGAAAGCAAACTTCCCAAAACGTCAAACTATTCCTCATCATCTCTTTGTTCTGAAGTCAAAGATGCTTCGGGAAACAGGACGCTGTTCCAAGTCAAAGCCTTAATTAATAGTCAGTGGTGACGTTACATAACACCAACTCAACAGTGCATATGAAGACCTATGCACACACACACACACACACACACACACACGCACACATACACACACATACATAACACCTGTATGTTTTTAAATAGCTAAGATACTCAGCATTCCTGAAACAATGCATTCATTCATCCAGGGCCTGTTAAATGAAGACATACGGAAGGAGGAGTGGACTTCTGAGGAACAAAGAATTACTACATTTACACAGGATATGACAGGAAAATAAAACAAAAAGGGAAACAAAACTGATTCATGGGACAAACATGAAAATTTGGAGAGGGTGCTGCAACCAAAGCTTGGAGAGCAGTGCTTTCAGGAGGGTTTCCCCCACATGCCAAAACTGAATATTACATTAGTCACATTTATGTACAGACTAATTTTAAAAATCTGGTGGATTCTCAATAAAAGAACAAACCTAATTTAAGTGCCTCGTCATTTAACCAAGGAGCACCGTAACCCCTTTCATTCACCGAAACAAAACTTGCTGGTTGAGCAACATTTTCAGCCTTTGCTTCAAAAATAATTATAAAATGAGCAGGAAAATAACAAATAAGAAACAAAAACACCAATTTCACTACAGCAGTAAAAAATAACTGGACTAAAAATCCACTGGAGTAAATGAAATTGCCATGTATTGGTTTCAATTTAAATGGTTCAAGAGGTTCTAATGCTATTTTCATGATGTGGAAAAGAAACTATTTTTGGGGAACTCTGCATGGTAAAGTCGTTACCATTTTTTTCCCTTCTAATCGTGGAATCGATCCCTTTATTTTGGAATGCAATCAAATGGTCTGGATCACCTCGGGAAAGCAAGGTAATCATTGAAACATCTTCTTAATGAATGTCCAAAGCTTCACCTTCAAAAACAAGCTGTTACCTTTTGATTTTTCTCAACATTCGATGGAAAAGAAAACAAGGAATTGGCCAAACATCCACCACATCAACATCTCTCAAATGTTAAAATTACACTACATATGGTGGTTAATGTACCACGAGAATTTGAGAGGGTTACCTTTACTCAGGGGGGGAGGGGAGGGGAGGGGGGGAAATACCATTTCTAGTGCACTTTTCTCTGTCTAGTAATTACATTGTCAGCAAATGCTTAAGCCATGAAGGAAAGGCCACTGTTACCCAACTGTAAATTCACAAAAAAGCAAGAACATATCCCTTTTAGCATACTCAAACAGCAAGTATTTTTTCTGAACGCAGAATAGTTTTGTTTTCTTTTTTTGTCATTAAGTTGTCGCTCTCTGTACAAAAGACAATTTTCCTTCATAAAGTTACACATTTCTTGTAGTAGAGTTCTGACATTTGTGGCCTGGTTTTTCGTCAATGCATGAGTGTGAATGTGAGAGATAGAGAGGTGTGTGTTTGTGTGTGTGTGTACAGGTGTGTTTAGTAACATCTCCAAGTCTATTAATCTTGACGCTGCCTCCTCCTCTCCTCCTCAGATTAAGCTCCTGAACTTAGCTTGATGCTCAGAGCTCCCACAAAGCATATGGTTTGTCCTCCACTGCTGCTTGTCGGCGACAAACACAAACTGAAATCTCCAAAAGCCCTCAGAGCTGGGGATCAACAACATATCACCCCGTCTGAGAGGGGAATGAAAAAAGGATGCCGGCTTTTTAATTTTCCGCTTTTATCCACTTCCTGTGTTAGCTAGCTTTGAGGGTGTCCCAGAGTCCGTCCTCAGGTCACCCCGCGGCCTTGTGCTTGCCCCCACAGCAGCGGCAGGCCTCGCCACAGTGGTGGCAGGCGCGCAGGGGCAGGTAGCAGCACATGCAGGGCGCGATGAAGGAGAGCGCCACCAGGGCCAGCCAGCGCAGGCAGAACTGCTCGTCAGATGTGTCACATGAGCAGGGGTCCGAGAAGTCGCCCTCGGAGTCGGACATGCAGTGGTACAGCATGCTCTCGGCGCACAGCATGCAGCTGACTTTGTAGATGCACTGCTTGATGGGGTCGGGGGCGTCCTGGCACTGCCCCCGCCAGTTGTCCTCGTGGTTGAACATCTCCCGACAGTAGATGCAGCGCGAGCGCTCGCCGTCCTCTCGCCGCCGCCGGCCCTTCTTGGACTTGAGCAGGGGCGAGGGCTGAGTCTTGATGGCCGTGTCCTTGCCCAGCCCCAGCCCCATACCTGTCCCAATGCCCATCCCGGGGCCAGAGTGGGAGTCCCCACCGGGGCCGTCGGGGAAGAGGTACTCGCACTTCTTACTGTCCAGTTTGTGGAAGGAGGAGGGGAAGTCCAGGTCCTCGCGGTTGGCCTCCTGTTTCCACATGACAGGGTGGCGGTAGTCCTCGTAGCCGCGGATGAGCACGTCTTTGCGTGGGTTGATGCGAACGATCTCCTCTTCGTCCATGCTAAAGCTGACATGACGAGTCGACTTAAAGGAGACCTTGAAAAGAGGAGAAAAGGAGAATTAGTTGGATTGCATAAGAAATATAAGAATAATGGGTATATAGCTGCGTCTCAATACATTAGAATATGATGGAAAAGTCACTGCGTTTACACACTAAGTTACTTTTACCTCATTAGGTTGTAAATGCTTATTTCAGTTATTCACTAACAATGGCCGGCCATTTAAACCAAATAACACACTGTATCTGGGTCAGAAACCTGATACAGTTTCATCTCAATACATTAGAATATGATGGAAAAGTCAATTTCTAGTAGTTCAAGTCAAACAGCCCAAACCAAGTATTGAGTCATATAGTTGCACATACTTTTCAGAGGCCAACATATACATACTAAAAATACTTTTTAAATTTTTATTATCATTAAGCGTTGGGAACACCTGCCACCTCCTTGAAGCCTTTGGAGTAAGGAGAAGAAGTCTGTACATTTATTCCCCCAATTAACCATTAAATATGCCATTAAAATATTAAAAAAGCCCAAGGGGACATTTTTAAATGTCATTTTGTCTGATCAACAATCCAAAACTCCAACAAATCCAGTTTACAAAGACGTAAAACAGAGGATCATCAGCATATTATCGTATTTGGGAAGCTTGTCCTGAAAAATGTTTGGCATTTTTTGCTCAACAATTTACTTAAACCCATACTTTATCACCAATTATCAGGATTTCTGCTCTACTTTTGATATTTCTGGGTAACTTTATCCCTCTCTTACACACATCAGTATTGAGATGTCGTTGAAAAGTAGAATTTACTGGAGATTTCAGTGCTGATGGTTAAACTTCATAAATTCAAAAATAAATTAAGACATGAAATATTTCATTCTGTGTGTAATGGGTCTATATAATGTGTTATTTCCCCTTTTTGTATTGAATTACTGACATAAATAAACTTTCTATGATATTCTAATTTATTGAGATGCACCTGTACTAATCAGGTTTGAGATGTGGTTGTGTGTGTGGAGGAGGCGGACCTGTGGAGGCAGGTAACGGCGGGTGCTGGAGGGGAACTCGTCGAACGGTTGGGCGCGGACGTAGCAGCCCCTGAATGGCTCGTTGGAGACGACGTTGTTCAAGGGAGAGAAGGGCTCTTTCATTGGGGTACAGATGGAGGGAGGCTCGTCACACACCTGGAGAAATACAGACAAAAATCATGTCAATTTCATAGTTTGTGGACATCAATTTGAAGAAAAACTCTAATACATTTTGTTTCCCTTTAGGTCACATATGGAAGACACACAAAACACCTGACATGATTTATCAACTAACCGGTTTATTACACCATTTATCAAACACGGAGAGAGTAAAAAACAGGCCTTATTTTCAACTTCCCAACACTTCTTGAATTAATCATCTGTGATGAACTTGTCAGTAAAAATAACCAAATCTAAGCTTAAAATAGCTTTCATCAAGATCACTTTATTCTACATGTTTCATTAGAAATTGGACCGAAAACTCTTAACATCTCTGCTTGTGGCTGTCAACTGCCCAGAGGCAAAAAATAGTCCGGTCACGCAAAAAAGTGCAACACCACTTGGAATGGAAATACCGATAAACCCAGTAACCTCCGTAAAAATGGCAACCACTTGGCAG
The DNA here is from genome assembly GCF_030273125.1 of Centropristis striata. NCBI lineage: Eukaryota > Metazoa > Chordata > Actinopteri > Perciformes > Serranidae > Centropristis > Centropristis striata. Next base: position 5,095,913 of record NC_081532.1, on the reverse strand, counting down.
ACAGGTTTTTTATTTTTTACTAAAACTAACTATAAAAACAAGAATTTGCCATTTTACAGGTTTTTAGCCGCGACAACACCTAATGTCTTTGCTAGTCGCCATCAACTGCCAAGGGGCACAAAATAGTCCGGTCACGCAAACAAGTGCAACACCGCCCCGGAAATATTGGCGGTAACCTCCGTTACAATGGCAACCAACTGGCAGACAGGCTTTTTCCCTAGCCAGATTCTGTAAAAAACAATAAATTTTGCACTTCTCAGCTCAACTGAGGAGCCATGAATGACTGCACTGAGACCAAGAGTCGCATGACAAAAATTCAATGAAGAGCCGGCTGAAGAGCAGGCTGTTTGCAAGACAAACAAGAGTTGTAGAGGTTGTAATAAGGTAAATAGTTTAAAAAATGTAAAACACGTGAAGCCCCCACTTTCTCCCAATATTAGCTACACTTGTAGGCACTGGGAAAAAGGTTGTTTATTTAGATTTAGATTTAATTTCATTACAATTTTTTTCTAGTAAATTACCAAAGAAATTGAATGCACTTATTGTAAGTCGCTTTGGACAAAAGCGTCTGCTAAATGACATGTAATGTAATGTAAAAAAATTCAACGTTTTTTTTAATGATTTATGGCACTGCAGCTGTTACACTGCACAAAATACATTTCTGACTTCTTCCAACTTCAAGCTATGATTTTGCTGTTTCCATAGAGGTGCAGGATTTATACAGTCATGGAAAAAAATATTAGACCACCCTTTTTCTTCAATTTCTTCATCATTTTAATGCCTGGTGCAACTAAAGATATATTTGTTTGGACAATTATAATGATAACAACAAGTATAGCTCATAAGAGTTTAATTTCAGAGCTGATATCTAGACATTTAACATGGTTTTCTCCATAATAACCAAAATCATTATCAAGAAAACCATGGAAAACGTCTAGATATCAGCTCTGAAATTAAACTGTTATGAGCTATACTTATTGTTATCATTATATTTGTCCAAACAAATTTCCATTTAGTTGTACCAGGCATTAAAATGAACAATAATTTAAGAAACCAAGGGTGGTCTAATAATTTTTTTCCATGACTGTATATTACAGAGAAAAACATGTCCACAGCATGTCTAAAACGTGCAGTTCAGGGAGTTAACGTAACAATGAGTGTTTGTTGAAGCCCTCAATCATTTATCAATCTCACACTCTCTGTTACCATCAAACTGTAAGAAGCACTGATGGTCAATTCACTTTTCTTGACCACAACTGTTTTGACTCGGGGTGTGTAGGCTGTGTGTGTTCCTCTTGTAGCCACCAGGGGGCATCCTGCGCCCACGCTTGGCCAGATGACTGTGCTGTGTGGTGATGACTCAAGGCCCTTCTGTTAAGAACTCAGAGTTCCCATCAGCCTTGCATGTGTTCCCACAAACATTTTAACTGATGCAAAATCTACAAACACGGGCCTAAAAAAAGAGGCACTTGAAACACGCGAATAAAAAACGAGCGAGAAACGTCGGGAGGCAAATCGAACCTGAGCGAACATTCCTTCCACCTCACGCCGAACAATCTGATAATTACAAGAGGGAAGCTCACTGTTGACATCAATCAGGAGGAGATGTCTATAAATAACAACTTGTGAATGCCACAGTCTGCATCAAACACGCTTTAAAATACAAACGTTTCTAGAGCTAAAATAAATAGTTCTCGATCCGACAGAAGTGGTCCGATACTTCAGTGCTCATGGCAACAACATCAAAAGTGATGGCTGTTCGTGATTCATGCGTGCAGAGGTGATGAGAGATGGGGGAGGATTGTCAGTTATTACATCAAGAGCTGTGTGATGATATTTCATGTCCAGCGTTATTTCAGCCACAACCATCTGTACAGAACTCCCAGCTACATGCAAATGGCACGAAAATAAGCCGAATTAGGGATGATTAAATTCGAAGCCTTCCTTCTCAATACAGCCTTTATAGATAAACTGTCTGAAAATGATCCAAATAAGCTGCAAATGAAGGGGCTTCAAGGTTACATCTCTCTTCAATTCCCACTCAAACATGGACACACGCCGAGCTATCTTCGCACGTCCGAGTTCGATCCAACCATATTCGAGCATTGTACACACTGGCTAGCTGTCCCTCTTTTCCCACACACACCCCGACCTCATCAAGGCAGGGTTAGTCCTCCTCTCTTCTCCTTCTCCCACCCTCTCTCTCTCTCTCTCTCTCTCTCCCTCTCTCTGCTCTGCGTGTGGAGGAGGCTGCTGGCTCTGGTTAGTCAGTGCCGTGTGTAAAGTAGCCCACGCCAGTGCTTTAACGCACAGCGGAAATCTGGTTTGCTCCCAGCTGCTGCTACAGTAATTACTGTCCTGTGGTTGCTAAGAGATGCTTCCTTTGACTTCTTTTTTTCCCTCTCTTTCTCTTCTTTTTTTCCCCTCTCTCTCCTCCACTTGCCCCCCTCCTTTCTCTCTAGACTGCTAACACATGGTGTGTGTATGTGTGTGACTTTTCTCCCTCTTTGCCTCCAAACATACCAAGCGGTGTAACGCACATCCACGGCGTCTGCAGGGGAATGTGAGGAATAGGAGACAGTGGAGGGAGAGAAGAGAAAGAACAGAACAGGAAAAAATGACTTTGTGTTGTATTCATGTGTGTGTGTGTGCATTTGTGTGTGTGTGTGAGAGAGAGAGAGAGAAAAGGAGAAAGAGAGCGAGAGGCCAAAGAGTCTGCCGAGGGAATGTCATAAACCAGCTCCAGCTGGAGAAATGCAGCACAGAACTTAAAAAGCCAGATGACAGCTGTGTGTGTATGTGAGAGAAAGAAAGAAAGGAGCGAGGGGTGGGGGGGTGAAATGGGAAACAGACTTGGGCTTCCTTTTAAAGCGCTTGCCTAAGCCCCACCATTCAAAGGCATGCGTGGGGGCCAATCTGGAGCTGAGCTGACCCTAGAGATGTGGCTGGGTGAGGAGAGAGGAGAGGAGAGGAGAGGAGAGGAGAGGAGAGGAGAGGAGAGGAGAGGAGAGGAGAGGAGAGAGGAGCTAGGGGCAACCTGGCTCCACACCAACATCAGGGATCCGTGCACTTCCGCCCTCAGAGGCACTGGGGCTCAGGACAGGGAAGGCCGGGTCGGCCCACGTACTGAAAACCTCCAGAACATGCTGAATCTCTGTGTCAGACTGAGAGGAGGAGGAGGGAGAAAAGATGTTGTGCATACTCGGACGTTTCATCACAAAATGGTTTATGTCTGTATATATGTGTTTCTCACACTCTAAAAATAGCTCTTGGCTTAGATGACTGAACCATCAGTGGTGCTCATCTCTGTGTGTTAAGTTTTTTAAAAAAGAGCCAAGTTCCAGGTTACTCCCCATGTACCATGTATCCTGTTAACCAGGGATGGGCAACTTAAATGCTGCAGGGGGCCACAATTTTTCATGGACACTACCACAGGGCCACATATAGGACCATGTACTTAACCAGATATGATGAAACTGCAATATTAAATATGTTTACCCTGCAGTAACTTAACATATTTCATGCTCAAATGCATGTTTAACAGTATAAATAGGAATGCAAAAGGTTTGAAGCAAATAAAAAATAACCACTTACTGTGATTTCTTTTTTTTCAGTGCAAGAACAGCAGACCAACTTTAATTGCAAGAAGTTTTATAGTTTAATTTTGTGCATTTTTACACTGCACTTTTAAGATTTCATGCTCAAATGCATGTAGTTGTACTGAGGGCCACTTCAAGTGAGGGTGCGGGCCGTCTGCGGCCCCCGGGCCTCCAGTTGCCCATCCCTGCTGTTAGCATTCGGCATTATTAGCTGTGCTGCAGAGAGTTTGATCATGTTTATAAGCTAAATATGAAGCTATAGCCGGCGTCTGGTTAGCTTAGCTTAACACTAAGACTGGAGGGAAACAGCTAGCTCGGCTCTGTCTAAATGTAACAACCTGCCTTATTAACATGCTACATCTTGCTTATTTAATTTGTACAAAAACCAAAGGCTTAGTTGTGGTTGCTTTCCCCCATAACTCCTCCAATAAAACCACAGTGTGTCATTTTTACGCTTCAGGTTTTGTACTAATTAAAACAAAGTTGTATAACATGCTAAACAGTGAGCTTTAGAGGTAGGTGTGTAGGTGGATTTTGTTAAGACAGAGTCAGGCTAGCTGTTTCTCCTGTTTACAGTCTTTAAGTTGGGCTAATTGGCTTCTGCCTGAAGAGCTTCATATCTAACAATAGTCGCATCAAGCATCAAAGCTAATAAACACATTTCCAAGTAATTGGAATTACTTTGAAAATCTGTTTTTCTGCCCTTTCAAATATGGAGAAATCCAGTTTTCTCTGTTTTATATTGCATTAAACTAAATATCTTTGGGTTTTGGACTAACAAACCAAGGCATTTAAAGACATCACGTTTGCACTTTGACACTTTTCAAATCAAAAGATTCATCAATGAATCCAGAACATAGCCAGTCTGAAAGTTTCTGGTCTGTGAGTGAGGCTGTAAAAGCCAACTGGCGAACAAAACCTCTGTGTACTAAACTGATAAGAGAAAACTTCCTGCCAGCGCTAAATTAGATGCGGATGTTTTCCTGTGGCATTCGAAAAAAAACACATTTTTCTTTGTACTAGCGGAAGGACTGTGGTGGTACGGCATAATTCCTGGCAGTGGGTCATCACAGCTGAGTAGGGTGTTGTGCAACCACATTTTTTTTTTTTAAAGTTTTTTTTTTTATGGGTAAAATATGTTGCATGTGCATTTAGTGTGTGCATGTGTTCTGAGGCAGAGAGGAAGAATGTGGTAAGCCTGTGAAAGGGCATACAAGTGGGTGCCGAGCCTCAGTGGGCAGGATGTGGGTGGAGGAGGCCGTCTTCATGTACATTGACACACACAAATGCACGGACACACACATACACAAGTCAATAACAATGCGAGGCTATCGTGAATTCAGCACATTCTAGGAGTTGTTTTTTTCAAGATGTCTGAGTCTAATAAAGGAGCTCAACAAGGTTTGATGTTGTCCTCCCATGCTGATGAGACTCTGGTGTCTGTTTTCTCAACAAGGTCAAGACGGGACCGAAAAGGAGGCCAAACGTGGAGTTTTCTAGATTTTTTCTCCATGCTGTTAAAGATCACGTTATCTGTACAAACAGTGGTGTGACTTTATGATGGAGTGTTAAGCAACACACCTTGTTGTGCGCTGGTATTTGCTAGTTCTCTGGCTGCAGCACTTGCCACTGGTTCACTTCTCTTTCTCTGTAGCCCAGGTCTCCGACCGCAACATTCGGATGCCAAATCACCATGGTGACACCCTCAGTGGCTCACTCACTGAACCTTGTGAACACCCCCTTCTACCCCCCCCCCCCCCCCCTCCCCCCCTCCCGCTGTACACCAGCCCCCCCACCCCCCCTGCTGCCTAGCAACAGTGGTGCCATTGGATTTCCTGTATGTTCAGGCTGATTCCTTAAAGAGGAACTTGGCCGCAGGAACAGGAACGCGGCTCTCCCTCCTCCTCGAGTCCACGTCTTACAGGATCTAAGATACCAGGCGGGTCAAAGGTGATGACAAGCCTCTGACAAGTGTAAAAAAAAAAAAAGCAACAACTCATGGGAGGTACAGTGTGATGTCAAAGCTCCGGTTCAAGCTTGTTAAACCGGAGGGGCATTTTCAATAAACAGAGTCAGCAAAAAGTACAACAAACGTCTTGCAATGCAAAGCAACGCCGCTACAATAAATACTTGCTGAGGCTTCTATTTCAGTCATTTGTGTGTTGACTTAATTCTTCAGTATGTTTTGGGGCTGTTCCTTTGTCTACACCAGCAGCTACAGTGTAATAAATGACCAGAGTTGAATCAACGCCTCTCTGAAACAGTGTCAACAGTCATTAATTTAAGTTTCACAAAGGTAGCACCTATTGCCAATGGTGGAAGAAGTATTCAGATCCCTTACTTCAGTAAAAGTACTAATACCACACTGTGAAATTACTCCACTACAGTAAAAGTCCTGCATTCAAAACTTACTGATGTAAAAGTACAAAAGTATCAGCATCAAAATGTACTTAAAGTATCAAAAGTAAAAGTACTCGTTATGCAGAATGAACCCACTCAGATTGTTTTATATATTCTAAAATATATTATTGGATTATTATTATTATTGATGCATTTATGTAAGCAGCTTTACATTTTCTCAATGTAGGGCTAACTTTAACTGCGTAATATACGGTTTAATAAAACAAAAAAGTAAAAAAATAAAAAAAAAAAGTAAAAAAATAAAAAAGAGTCTTTGTCATTATATAAGATTTCCTTCAGACTCACGGCTTAAAGACATACAATAAGTTAAAAAGACACACGTTAGAATAAAAAAGAATAAAATAGATATGACGGTACATGATATAAAAAGAATGTAATGAAGATAAAGTGCACTTAATCCCAGTTTGGGGGGTGGATGTTTTATGTTAAATCTCAACCCGAAAATATACTAAAGCTGTCAGCCAAATGTAGGAGTAAAAAGTTCAATATTTACTTCTAGCAAGTTAATTTTGTCTACTCTGAATATTATTCTTAGGTTTCTTTTTTTCAGACAAAGGTAAAGAACATCTCCTACTTTCCTTTGTCTGAAAAAAAAGAAACCTAAGAATAAAGTTCAATATTTGCCTCACAATGTAGTGGGGTAGAAGTATAACGTATATAAAGTAAAGTACAAGTACCTAAAAATTGTACTTAAATGTACTTAGTTACATTCCACCACTACCTATTGCAGGACTGTATATGCTGCATGGTTTCTTGTCACTTCCTTGTGCATTACAAGAACTGCCCTCCCACGAATGTGTCTTTTCACCTACATTGCAATCAGAACAGGTGACTGACGTTCCTGTAACAGAGCCGATATCTAAAACAAATGAACATGGGCGTGTAGACTTGAACTATATACCTGCAGCCTTTCTCTGCTCGGGAGAACGCGGCATTCTTATAACCACACATGTCGACAGTCAATAGGATCCGGCATGCCGGGGACCGGGGCAGATATATACAACTCTTAACATAATACACCTTAACAGTTCTCAACCTGTCAACAAAAAGAGGCCCAGCTCATGAAGAAACACATTCGGTTTTGGAGAACAGTAAAATGCTGCCTTTGAACAAGCAGCTCCTGAGGCAATAGTTATTATATCGCCATCAATTGTAACAAGAGTGACAGCTAGCGAGTTAGATTGATAGAGACAGCTAAGCCTGCTCCAGCACATTCGCTGGCCAACACCCAGCTCCACCTCAGGGCCTGGCTGGCACTGGTTAAACACCTGTAAATCTCCAAGAACAACTGTTAGAAAACAAAGGCAGGTGTCAGCGCCTGGGTGGGACACATCAGGGCTCTAACATATGGCTCAGGTTCGAGCTATGACCTGCCTGCCTCCTATTAATAACAGTGAGGGAGAGTTGAGTAATAAATCTAACTTTATAGAAACGTACAATGGGTGCACTGTAACACTAACCATCTATTTCCCGCTTCATGACGCAAAGATACTTCATCAAAAATGAATTATGTTTTATTTTTTGGCCAGTGTGTGTTACTCTGTGGTGTATTTTCTAACATATTGTGAAAAATGCTGATAGCCCAGCAACAACCTGGGCCTGAAAAGTGAAGCCATTGCAGAAGAGCATTCTTTTAAATGGCCAGCAGGGGGCGACTCCACTGGCTGCAAAAAGAAGTCTGATTGTGTAGAAGAAGTCTATGAGAAAATGACCATACCTCCTTTGATTTATCACCTCAGTAAACATTCTCCCAATGCGTTTATAGTCTCAAAGTTTCAAATCCATAAAGCAAAATGCCAAACTCAAGCTTCAAAACTGTCCATGACATCATCATTGGCTTCTTCCACATCTTATACACAGGCAAAGCCAAAGCCTGGATACATTTTTCTCAACCAGACTCCTCAAAGTCAGCAAGATAAACATGCATTTCATATATTTTTGTATATTCCTCATACAAAAACTTGCAGCCAGAACCTCTGAGCTTTAACCTCACTTACCGGTAGTCCATCCTCTGGAGTATCGCCTTCCCCAAACTGCCGACAACCTAGGAAGAGAGAAGGAAGAATGCAGAGGGGAAGAAGATTAGAGCCCGTACGCACACTGTTTTTGTGTGTTCGGTTGCTATATTTCATTGACAAATACAAGGAAAGACTTGTTGTTGCAACATGACCACTAGGGGGCAAAATTCCATGGAACACCAGTGAAATGATGTGCACACTCTTCCAATTCCTTGTAATATTTTCAAACCTTAGTTACATTTCTACGAATATGTGAAACTTAGCTCCCCTACAAAGCGTGTTTGAGCCAACAGATTGACACGGCTGATTCTTGTCGGGCCAGAATAAGACAAGACTTCTGCTTTCCTCCGACTGTAGCCTAATGGGGAAATGAAAGCTGCTTTGTGTCGGTGGGGCACACAGAGGTTAATGAAATATGCATGCCTAGAATAATGTAACCCCGACCTCGGCTAAAACGCCATGTGCCATTTCCGCATCCAAAACACCTCGTCTGCTGATGCTGGAGTCAGAGCTTATGTTTCAGGTATCAGGCCGACCATATTACAGCTTTTCATTACCACAGAGAATGAAGCTGTGGATGGTGTAACCCGAGGAAAGACGCTAATGTTACTGATATTTTTACACAAAATGCTGTTTTGTTAACCCCTTTTCACATTGAGAGCACCATTGTTTGACAGATAATAGTGCTGTCCAATATTGTGGAATAATTGTCCATAATAAAAACAAATTTAAACAGAAGCACTCATTAAACATTACTGTTCTTGATTTTATTTGAGCTCATACTTGTTAACGATAACAATGTTAACCTCACTATCTTTAAGTGTAATTTAGGAGTTGTGTGGTTTTTTTCAAACCTGATTCTTGGTTTTATTGTTAATGCAAATGAAAGTTTTCTCTGCTTTGCCATACATGGTTGGAAATGTAATGAGTGAACTCAAAATACAAGCAACAAGCCACACATTTAACAGCAACTCAACTGTTCAATGACATTTTAAGTGTATAATCTGAGAAATAGAAACAATTTCAGCATGATTATTAGTCAAAAGGACATTGTTTTAGGTATGTATGATGTATATTATGCCTGTGCACTTCCAGCTGCACAGCCATATGACTTTTACTCCATATCGCCCAGCCCTACTATAACTATCACTCTCCAGCTTCAGGAAACATACAACACTACTGCATGTCTAAAGGAAGCAAAGCTAGAATTTGATTTTTTTTTTTTATGATAAAAGAAAACACTGTTAAAGAAACTTATTAGAGGGGGAAATGGTTGACTCTACGGCCTTAGCAATGTTGCAGAAAACAGGGATTAAACCATGTCCACTGGGATGAATGGGAAACTGTTTGTACCTGGGGCATCAAGAGGTTCTTTTTAAAAACTTAGGTCACTTAATTAGGATCACTGAGGCCTCATTTGAAGCAGACAGTCTGTCTGCATTCAGGGAGGGAACATACAGAGGACACAAGGATCCACTGGGCCTGTGTTCAGTGGTGGTTCTACATAGGGGCCTACAGGGGCCACTGCCCATGTGAAGAAGCCCTTGGCCCCTGCTGTGGCCCCTGTGTCAAATTAATAATAAAATGATCAATTTATAACGATGAACGACAGGACAACTCTTACCTATTTTTTCTTCAAACAATATATATCGCATTGTACACAAAAGGAACCCAAAATGTGTACATTGTGTAGTTAAATAAAAGCAATAAAAGCTTGTGTATATTACAAAAAAAAAGTAATTGTGCACAAAGATGACAAATATCATTGTCGTACAAAAATAACTGGTAAGTCTCATTGTTTCAATCAATGTATTTGTATCTTCCAAATATACTTAAATGGGATTTTTAAATAAGGTCAAATAAATGTTAGGTTTTGGATGCTTAAATATGATCTTTGAAGTTTTTAAATATGCCCCTCTGATTAAACACTGGCCCCTCTTTGGCCCCCACAGTAAAACTGGTCTAGAACCACCACTGCCTGTGTTAGAGCCAGTCTGTCTGTCTGTCTGTCTGTCTGTCTGTCTGTCTGTCTGTCTGTCTGTGAATCACATGGAGAAAGGTGTTTGTGTGTGCGTGTCTGTATGCATTTCTCCACTACAGAGAGGAAGAGGCTTCCTGCAGCACGACTCTGGCAGTGCTGGGCCGCGAAAAAGCTGCCTGAGCCATGTGCCCGGCGTTGCCATGGCAACAGAGGACTGCAAGACTGATATACACACATACACGTGCGCACACATACACACAGGCAAAACATATTTTCTCTCTCTCTCCCTCTCCCTCTCTCTCTCTCTCTCTCTCTCTCTCTCTCTCTTTCTGCCTCTTCTCTCTCCCCCCCACACACACACACATTCACGCAGCAGTCCAGCAGCAGAACGATGCAACAGGAATACAGAAGAACCTGCTTGCCTGAGCTGAAGAGAGGCATTACACAACACTGGCAGAATACAGAAGATGCCAGGAGAGAAAGGAGAGCGGAGGGAGGAGAGGACAGCAGGGGAGAGAGAGAAGAGAGAGAGAGAAAGAGAGAGAGAGAGAGAGAGAGAGAGAGAGGTGCAGGCTCTGGGGAGACGAAGCTCACCATCACCTGCTGTAGCTGACATTCACAGGAAAGAGTTGAAGCATTTACTAGCAGACAGACAGTGTACAGGCTGTGGGTGAGGTGAGGGGAATGTGTTTAATTACAGTGACCAGCTATCACAGATATTCAACCTTCAACCCTAAAGCATCCTGTTATGTCAACTAAGCTTCAACAATTGTTGCCATTCAGATTATTTTCTCAATTAATCATTTAGTCTATTGGAAGAAATGAGTGAAAAACATCCATATTGCTTGTTGTCCGACCAAAACTTTCCCAAGATCATGGCTTTACTTTATTTTTATTTTTTTACAGAATGTTTAATGCAAAACAATATGCTTGGGGTGATTTAGAAATTTCTAGAATTTTTTTGACAAAATAATGTATCATCACCAGGTGAAATACTCTTTGGTAAACATATTTACACAAAGGTACTCAGCAGGTCATATTGGTGCAAAATTGGTGCACAATCCATATAGAAAATCTAGAAAAAGTCTATTTTCATTCCAGCTCTGCCGTAAAGGTAATCCGTTAGTTAAAAATCCCACGTCAGTCAGGCTCTATCCAAAATTTTAAAAATCTCAGTTTGCTATCAAAAAGGGCCAAGAAAGCCAGTAAAAAATATATATATTAAAGGAGGAAGCATTGGTTACTGTTAAAATACATTTTCTGCTAATCTATGAATACATTAAATCCAGTAAAAACAACAACTAGCTCATACACCAAACCAGCAGCCCTGACCTCCACTATGACAGAGTCATCCTCTCATTAATAGCTTTATATTTATAGCAATCCATGAGTCTTTGGATTGATCTTCAATTGAAATTCACAGGCAGAGCTATTTTGCAAAGCCAGCCCTACAGCTGTTGCACATGCTTACCTTTTGCCTAGACTCTGTGTGGACTTGTGCCCAGGAAGTACAAATCTCAGATAAACGCTTGTGGGCAGGAGCCAACTGATGCCTAGCAGTGATAAGCCTTTACGATATGTTCTGCTGTACCTTCTCTATGCTCCCCAGGGTGCCCAGGTCTAGAGAGTAAAGGAGATTATAGCTCCCCAGCCAGTCAGCCAGCCAGCCAGCCAGCCTCTTGTGTAACATGGGGCTGGGTGGCAGATTGCTGAGCTGGCGATTCTCCTGCTAATTGGATGACTTTGCAACCTCTGGCACTGCACTGAAAAATAATGCTTATCAGGACCCAAAGCTGCTAACTAAACTCAGAGACCCACCCAAGTGTTCCTTCTGCTTTTAAAAAAAAATGTATTCACTCCAGCATGCTTGCTGGCGTACATGTGGAGAAAGGGAAGCGAATCATCCACATATTTTCTGGGGATGTCAGAAACTTTACCCATTTTGGGGAAATGTACACAACATAATTAAAGATATCCTGGGTTATGCAATACCTAAAGAATGTAGTGTTAATCATTATGTCCTGGTCAAAGACAGATATTTAATAAAAATACTACTGGTCACATGTAAAAACAACAACAAGAAGATGGTATAAGGTCAAGTGAATGGTTAGAAATCATTAGAGAAATCCATAACATGGAGAGAATGACATGTAGACTTAGAATGAAGGAAAAAGTCTTTTTGACTAAATGGGAGAAGTGGACATGATGGGACACAGTTGGGAATACTTGAAATGTATCTTATTCATATTCTTTCCTCTTATATCTGTATACAGTGTAATTTAATAATGGATGCATGTAGCCATGACTGTTGTACTTTCTTTCTTTTTGTTGTTCTCTTTTCAGTTGTATCTGATTTTTTGAATCGCTCCACCCATAGGATGTAATACATGGATCTATAGCAGGGTTGGGCAACTTAAATGCTGGAGGGGGCCACAATTTTTCATGGACACTACCACAGGGCCACATATAGGACCGTGCACTTAACCAGATATGATGAAACTGCAATTTTAAATATGTTTACAGTGCAGTAACTTAACATATTTCATGCTCAAATGCATGTAGAACAGTATAAATAGGATTACAAAAGGTTTGAAGCAAATAAAAAATAACCATTTATTGTGAATTCTTTTTTTTTCAGTGTAAGAACAGCAGACCAACATTAATTGCAAGAAGTAATTTTGTGCATTTTTACACTGCACTTTTAAGATTTCATGCTCTAATGCATGTAGTTGTACTGAGGGCCACTTCAAGTGAGGGTGCGGGCCGTATGCGGCCCCCGGGCCTCCAGTTGTCCATCCCTGATCTATATGTATACTTTGATGTTTACATGTGGAGCTGAAAAATTTCAATAAAAATTTAAGTTTAAAAAATAAAATGTATTCATGGCACCCAGGCGGACCAAACCCTACCCTCCCTTTTTTTAGACTAGACTAGCCAGTCCTCATACTTTAGCAGCACAAAAGCCCAACCTGGTCAAGTTTCTTCCAACTAAAGCTCTGCCTCTATCTCAGGTTGCCACCCATTCTGTGTGTCCCAACTCCTACCCCCCCTTCTTTCTTCCCAACGCTCCCTCCCTCGTCCTATATCACCCACTGTGTTGCCCTGCCAGTCTCTACAGGAAGTGGGGAGTTTATCTGGACAGCTGGCTCTGATAAGATAACGCAGGAGGGGTCATGCTTGGGTGAGTGGGCAGGTAGCAGTGGGGGGAAGTCATCAACGCTAATCAACGCTATGCATCTCTCCTAGAACAGATGCTAGGTCAGCCATTACAAGGCAATGACAAACAGGCAGGAATACAGGCTGCAGACACCCGCTAACAGAATGCATGTTCATACACATACACCCGTATCGTTTTACGCGTACTGGACGGCTGCCAACACACATAGTGTAGTTCAACCTCTGAGAGGGAATTCCAAACAAACCTGGTGTTTTGTTTTTTAACTCCCAGAGCACACACACGCATCATTAACGTCCTGCTAACACACCTTGGTTGATGTCCTCGATGGCCCGGCGGATGCCCCGGTCGAAGGCGCGGGCGTCAGCGGGGCTCTGGAAGGTCAGGCCGAACTTCTTGTCGTTGATCCTCCAGTGGTGGAATATGGGGTTGACCTTGTTGTATACTAGGTCTTTCTGCAGGACACACTCCAGCACCACCTGGGAACACAACGTTAGAGGGTGAAACAAGGCTTGTTAGCGCTCAGCAGCATCGTAGTTACAAGCTAAAGTTAGTGCACTGCAAATTATTTGTTTCTTACCAGGATAAAAACATTTAGATTTAGAAGTGTTGGATCATTTATCTTGTTTTAGGAGTTAATTTCTTATTTTAAGTGTTCAACATGCTTATTTCTAGATTTAACTATCTTAATTCAAGACATCTTGTCAAGTGAAATTATCTGCCGACAAAAAGACCAAAAAAAGACACAAAAAAGACACAAAAAAGACAAAAAAACACACAAAAAGTTTTTATAATCTTGGTAAGAACCAAATAATTGTCAGTGCACTCTGCTCGGGCCAGTTCATCGCTGCTGGCAGCTTTAATTTATGTCTTTTGTAAATTTTTTGTCTTTTTTGGCCATTTTGTGACCAAAAGATGTAAAAAGACACAAAATGACAAAAAAAAGACACAAAAAAAGACAAAAAAGACACAAAAAGATGTAAATTGACCCAAAAAAAAAGACGTAAAATGACCAAAAAACACCCCAAAAAAGACAAAAAAGACCAAAAAACATCAACAAAAGACACAAGAAGTTTTTTTTTTATCTTGGTAAGAACCAAATAATTGTCAGTCCACTCTGCTCGGGACAGTTCATCACTGCTTGCTGCTTTAACTGATCTTGTTTTAAGAGTTAATTTCTTATTTTAAGCGTTCAACATGCTTATTTCTAGATTTAACAATCTTAATTCAAGACATCTTGTCAAGTGAAACTATCTGTCCATGGAGCAGGATCATTCCCCTCAGACTTAGTGTTATTATCTTGCTTTTAAACACCCCTTTTCTTGCAGTGTATGCCGACTGGCAGCTGCATCATCTCAAATGTTTTAAACATGTAAATCCTTCACCTTACTGCTCACCCTAAGTTGTTTAAATGTGCCACATTCAATCACTCCACAGCAACATGAGTAAGGGAAAAGAGAGAAAGAGACTGAGAAGAGAGGTCTGCATCTGGAACTACACATAACTCTGGAGCTCCTAAAAATAGAAAGAGGAGAAAAAAAATCTCAAACCCAAAAAACTTCACATACTTCTTTTGGATAATTTGTAAAACACATTCTAAATGGTGGGGTTTTCATTACAGATGATGATAAAGTTGGAGAGCAGTGGTGGTGGTAGAAGAAAGGGGGAGGAGGAGGGGTGGGGAGTATGTTTTGGAGCCAGGCAGCCCAAAGTGTGTGGCAGAGAGAGACTGTGTTTCCAAAGCCTATTATTAATCAGGGCTACTGGGCCGCCTCCCGGCCTTCCTCTAGGCAGATTAAATGAAATGAGAGACGGCCATTACAGTCTTTGAGGTTTTTTACCGACGTGCACGAGAGGTGGCTTAATGGGGTGTGAATGTGTGAGAGCGTGCTCATGCTGATCTGCGTGAGAGAATGCGTGAGCGCCGGAGCCGCTGTGATGAAAAGCTCAATGACCCGAGCTGCAGCGAGCATCTTCGCCCCGTCCAGAGGACAACAGTCGCAAACCGATACGGCTCTAGTGAAAGCAGATGGCGCGCTTCCCCGTCCACCTGGACCACAGTCAACACGCACGCTTTAAGACAGGGGTCTCAAACTCGCGGCCCGCGGGCCAATTGCGGCCCTCGTGATGATATTTTGTGGCCCTCACCTTGATATGAAAGTTTAATGTGAGTTTTATATGAATGGTACTTTACTGTTTTGTGTGTGGAAGGTCCCTTTAATTACTTTTTTTGGTGATTTTGCGTCTTTTTTAAATAATTTTGTGTCTCTTTTTTAAAAATAATTTTGTCTCTTTTTTAAATAATTTTGTGTCTCTTTTTAAAAAAATAATTTTGTCTCTTTTTTGCTAATTCTGTGTCTTTTTCTTTGGTAATTTTGTGTCTTTTTAAAATAATTGTGTCTTCTTTAGCAATTTAGTGTCTTTTTTAAATAATTTTGTGTCTTTTTTGGTAATTTTACATCTTTTTTTAAATAAGTTTGTGTCTTTTTTTTAATAATTGTGTGTCTTTTTTAATAATTTTGTCTCTTTTTTAAATAATTCTGTCTATCTTTTGGCAATTCTGTGTCTTTTTTTTTGGTCATTTTGTGTCTTTTTAAAATAATTTTGTGTCTTTTTAAAATAATTTTGTGTCTCTTTTGGTAATTCTGTGTCTTTTTTTGGTCATTTTGTTTCTTTTTTAAGTAATTCAGTTTTTTTTCTGTCAATTTGTGTCTTTTTTTGGTCATTTTGTGTCTTTTTGGTGACATTTTGTGTCTTTTTTTAGTAATTTTGTGTCTTTTTTTGGTCATCCTGTGTCTTTTTTCAGTAATTTAGTTTTTTTTCTGTCATTTTGTGTCTTTTTTAATCATTTCGATACTGCCTCCAGCAGCCCCCAGGTTATTTGAGTTTAAACCCCTGCTTTAAGAGGCTGATACGTGGCGGCTGTACCAGAGGATGGTGATATGTGATATATGTGTCAGAGAGGGTGCACACAGCTCTACATTTCACTGTCTGAGTGAGAAATCCTCATCGCAAGTGTAGTTTTTCTGCGTGTGGAATCTGCGTCTCACAATATCTGTCCTCATGTCACTGTTGCATACATGCCTCCCAAAGAAAAGCAGGGCCAAAGGTTAAGCCTGTGTGTTTACCCAGAGCCAGTGGATGAGGGGAGGGAAGAAGAGAGGGATGGATGTGAGGAGGATCGGGTGGGAGGCGTGGGGGGGCGGGGAGGGGGGGCCTCTGGGGCTGATTGTGGAGGCGAGACTGAATGGAGCCGGAGCAGGTAAGGTGAGCGCACCGCCAGGCCGACAGAGGAGGAAGTATCACAGTTGCATGGAAGGACGATACTTAACACCGCATTCCACACTGCGCTCAGAGAAAAGAGATGAGGAGGAGCCAGAGACGGAGAACACAGGCTGGAGATGTTAGAGGAGAGGGACGGAGACGGAGACAGACAGACAGACGGAGGTGAGACGTGCAGAGAGTAGTGAAGAGATAGCGTGAGAGCGGAAATGGGGGAAGATAGAGAGAGAGAGAGAGAGAGAGAGGCTGTGTTTACGTGGGAGAAATCAGGCTCCAATCTATGAATTCTGCCTCTGCCATTAACATCGTAATAATCATTTGGAGACATCTCAATAACAATGCTTGAAGCAAAAAGGAGGCTTTATAGTCCTAACTTGGAATGGTCTTAGAATAAAATACTGCATGTTTTCAGCATATGGGTCAATGAAAAATAACGGTTGGCAGGATGTCAAATGGTGTAACCACAAAAAAATGATAAATATTAAATACTTTTTTTAGTATTTCTACATTTACAGATTTCATCAATATTTAGCCGAACATATTTTAAATACAACCATTTTTTTCTAAACTTTTGACAAATTATGTAAACATTTTGTAACACCATAGTGTTGCAATGTAAACGATAAAAAAAATGATAAATATTAAATACTTCATCCACCTACATTGTATTTAAGTGGACTTATACATATAATTACTTAATTTTTAAAAACATCAAATTATTATTTTTATTTTTTTAGTATATCTACATTTACACATTCCGTTAATATTGAGCAGAAGATATTCCAAAAACAACCATTTTTTTCAAAAGATTTGACAAACTATGTAAAAATTTGTTATATACCATAATGTCCACGTGGATTGTATTTTTTCTCATTTTAGTTCAGATTTATTTCCCGGTATATAATCAGATTTTTATGGTGAAAAAAATTACTGGTTACACCAACTGACACTGCGTTAAATCACGTCATTGACCCATATACAAATAATTTAATAATTATGTTGGGGTGTCAGAAATCAGAACATGACCGATTTATCAATACATCACAGATATATCAGTGTCAAACTATTTATTTTAATTTTAATTTATTTTAAATTTAATTTATTTTAAATTTAATTTATTTTTATTTAAATGGTAGGCAACTCTTGAATACGGAGCATACACTGATGTTTTTATTTTATTTTTATTTATATTTCATCTAAATGGTCAGCAAAACACTGATACCGAACATACACTGATGTTTACAGGTACTTATTTTATTTGTATTTATTTATTATTTAATTAGTCGGCAAATGACTGATTACTGAATATACTGTACTGATTTTATTTATTTATTTATTTTAATTTGCTCAGTGTACACTGATGTTTACAGTTTTTATTTTATTTTTTTATATTTATTATAATTTAGATATTTATTATGGATTATTGGATTATTATATTATTTATTTATTATTTATTTTCCCAATGTTTATTTCTATGGATATAGAAGCATGAAAGATGATATTATTAGATATTATTATTAGAAGATATTATTTTAGCACTGAATTTTCAAGGCTTAATAAGAGGCATTGGTTGAAATTATTCACATTGTTTCCTCCAGCAAATAAAGCATCTTGTCGATCAAATGACGACATTAACAGTAGAACCAAATAACTGCAAATCTGTTTAGAGTTCTCCTGGACTAGAGCACATTCAGCTCTAGCAACCAGACGGAGTCACTGACTATGAACGTCAGGAAGCGAGGTGAGAGATTTGTCATAA
This sequence comes from Centropristis striata, assembly GCF_030273125.1. Lineage (NCBI taxonomy): Eukaryota > Metazoa > Chordata > Actinopteri > Perciformes > Serranidae > Centropristis > Centropristis striata. Next base: position 5,077,678 of record NC_081532.1, on the reverse strand, counting down.
TCTGAGAGCCGGTATGGTAAGTAAGCATCAACCAATTAGATCTGTAGTTTTTAAGAGAGTCAGAGAATGAGAGTGAAGGAGAGAGAGCGAGAGAGAGAGAGAGGAGGCAGGAGGGAGGGGAGGAGGAGAGTGATTGGTAGCTATATGGAGAGCCAGCTGAGTCATCACCAGTACACTCTGTGCCGCATCACTGCGCTTATAGACAGATCCCCTCCACCTCTTCCGTCTCCCGTCTATCTGGCTCCACCTCTGTTTCCTGCTCTTTGACTACACACATCTCTCTCTCCCCTCATTCCTCTCATATCTTATGCACCCCAATCACCTCATTTCTACCAGCCACAATCGTGCCTTTGTGATTTCAAAATAACTCCATCTCTGATCCGTTTATTCCTCTATCTAGCTCAAGTTCCTACCGGGGCTGAGACATGTCATTGTGCTTTTTTGGGTCATTTTGTGTCTTTTTTAAATCATTTTGTGTCGTTTTTTGGTAATTCTGTGTCTTTTTTTCTGTCATTTTGCATCCTTTTTAAGTTATTTAGTTTTTTTCTGTCATTTTGTGTCTTTTTTAAATCATTTTGTGTCTTCTTTTGGTAATTCTGTCCTTTTTTTGGTCATTTTGCTTCTTTTTTTAAGTAATTTAGTTTTTTTTCTGTCATTTTGTGTCTTTTTTTGGTCATTTTGTGTATTTTTTGGGTCATTTTGTGTCTTTTTTTTAAATCATTTTTTGTCTTCTTTGGTCATTCTGTGTATTCCTCTCATATCTTATGCACCCCAATCACCTAATTTCTACCAGCCACAATCGTGCCTTTGTGATTTCAAAATAACTCCATCTCTGATCCGTTTATTCCTCTATCTAGCTCAAGTTCCTACCGGGGCTGAGACATGTCATTGTGCTTTTTTGGGTCATTTTGTGTCTTTTTTAAATCATTTTGTGTCGTTTTTTGGTAATTCTGTGTCTTTTTTTCTGTCATTTTGCATCCTTTTTAAGTTATTTAGTTTTTTTCTGTCATTTTGTGTCTTTTTTAAATCATTTTGTGTCTTCTTTTGGTAATTCTGTCCTTTTTTTGGTCATTTTGCTTCTTTTTTTAAGTAATTTAGTTTTTTTTCTGTCATTTTGTGTCTTTTTTTGGTCATTTTGTGTATTTTTTGGGTCATTTTGTGTCTTTTTTTTAAATCATTTTTTGTCTTCTTTGGTCATTCTGTGTATTCCTCTCATATCTTATGCACCCCAATCACCTCATTTCTACCAGCCACAATCGTGCATTTTGTTTCTTTTTTAAGTAATTTAGGTTTTGTGTCTTTTTGGGTCATTTTGTGTCTTTTTTGTGTAATTTTGTATCTTTTTTGGTAATTTTGTGTCTTTTTAAAATAATTTAGTGTCTTTTTTAGCAATTTAGTGTCTTTTTTTTGGTCATTTTGTCAATTTTTTTGGTCATTTTGTGTCTTTTAAAAAAAATCATTTTGTGTCTTTTTGATCATGTTGTGTCTTTTTCTTAATGATTTTGTGTCTTTTTAAAATAATTTTTTGTGTCTTTTTTAGCAATTTACTGTGGGGTTTTTTTTGGTAATGTTGTGTCTTTTTTGGGTCATTTTGTGTCTTTTTAAAATAATGTTGTGTCTTTTTTGGTCATTCTGTGTATTCCTCTCATATCTTATGCACCCCAATCACCTCATTTCCACCAGCCACAATCATGCTTTGTGATATCAAAATAACTCCATCTCTGATCCGTTTATTCCTCTATCTAGCTCAAGTTCCTACCGGGGCTGAGACATGTCATTGTGCTTTTTCTATTCCATCCATTTCTATCAGAATTAAAACAGAAATAAATTACATCTCCTGAAACGGCAACAAAAGGATACATCCAAAACACGGAACGGCATTTTCCTTTTTTCGGTGTTTTAGACATAACAAATCAAACCAAACAGCCTTTTTAAACATTCAGAGGCTCTTTTTCCTGTTTTCAACATCACTCATACAACATAATTATGGTTTTTCATTTACCTCTGAAATCAAAACACTAACGTTACTGTTTTAGACAATGCTGTGGTAACAACTTCTGATATTGCCCTGCGTTTTTTACAACAATGGCTAACATATTCTTATGTGGTTTTCTCTGTTGCTCTTGTCTCTCCTCTGATGCCCTCAGACTGTCGGTAGCGCTGCGGTTGACGCCGACACCGCGACACTGGGTGGCATCCCGACAGACCTACATATGGCTGGGTGTTTGTTGTGGTGGCTGGGGGTAGACTCTGGCGGTGATAGGGGTGTTTTTACCACATCCCAGAACAGTTGCCGGGGTCCCTGAGCCATGTCTATACCCCAGTCTGAACAACAGCATTCCCGTCACACCCTTTCCTGTGCCACACACACACTTGGATAGCAACGCACAAAACACAAACATGCTGTAAACACAAAACGCACATAAAATGTCTTCAGTCAAAGAAGATTAAAAAAAAGGTGATTTAGACGCCCTCTAATGTCGGATCGTCAGGAGCCAGCAGACTCTGAGCATCATGGTGGCCTCATCGCTCTCCTGACATCTGACAGACAGTTCTCACACACACACACACACACACACATAGATTTACACTCTCATTACCACAGACCAGGATTATCCCAGAGCATCTACAGGATCTGTTTTAGATCTACAACACAGAATGAGTCTGTGACAAGAAGATCATGAGCTTTACGGCAACTACAGCAAAAGCCATAAGGATTAGAACGTACAACTTGATCTTTTGGAGCAGGGGTCTCAAACTCCAAATTACCTGGGGGCCGCTGGAGGCAGTATCGAAATGACAAAAAAAAGACACAAAATTACTAAAAAAAGACACAAAATGACCAAAAAGACACAAAATTACTAAAAAAAAAAAGGCAGAAAAAGACACAAAAAAGACACAAAATGACAGAAAAAAACTAAATTACTTAAACAAGACCCAAATGACCAAAAAATACACAAAATTACTAAAAAAGACACAAAATTATTTAAATAAAGACACAAAATTACCACACAAAAAAAGACACAAAATTACCCAAAAAAGTAATTAAAGGGTAAACGGTAAAGTGCCGTTCATATAAAACTCACATTAAACTTTCATATCAAGGTGGGGGCCACAAAATATCGTCATGAGGGCCGCAATTGCCCCGCGGGCCACGAGTTTGAGACCCATGTTTTGGAGCCGTGTTACTTTAGGAGGAAACAGAATGATGCACTTTGCAGGAGTCTAAATTTTGTTTTGCTGTTGTTTCTTGTTACTTTAACTATATAACTATAGCATGCTTTAAACATGTAGACAGTGGGGGTTTTTTAATCGTCAGAATAACCGAGAACATATTTTACCGACACATACAGTCTTCACATCACACATCAAGGAAAAGGAAATGCTCATAAAAAGGTAGGCAAACACTTGTGTACTCATGGAAAACCGGAGTGAGTGTGAATTTCCAGCCCCTATTCCATCATTTAGCTCCCTTCCAAGCTCTTTGTGCGTTTCCCACATCCCTCATCCCACATTCTCTGCTCCTGAGTAATCTGCCCTTCTCCCTGATGATATCATCATGCATCACAGCATCACGCAGTTCGCTCCTATTTTCAGATACCTGCGCCATGGAGGAAAGCCAAACAACCACTTCCTGTGTGTGAGTGTATGTGTGTGTGTGTGAGTGAGTGAGTGAGACGGAGAGAGGGGAGTCTGGGAAAGGGAAGGGGGGCTCGGGGTGATCTCATCCTAGAGAATGCACCATCTCTGCTTTGTGCACCTGAATGTGCATGAAAGCGAGAAAATGACTAAATAACAAAAAATGTAAACACGTAAACCAGCTAATTACATGTATAATACACATGTGAATTCATCCAGCAAAGCATAACCTCATACATTTAAACTTCATGATCTAGAGCAGGGGTCTCAAACTCAAATTACCTGGGGGCCACTGGAGGCAGTATCAAACTGACCAAAAAAAGACACAAAATGACCCAAAAAGACACAAAATGATAGAAAAAAAAAAGAAATTACTTAAAAAAAGACACAAAATGACCGAAGAAGACACAGAATTACCAAAAAAGACACACAATTGTTTAAAAAAGACACAAAATGACCCCAAAAAGACACAAAATGACCAAACAAAAACCCAAAAATACTAAAAAAGACACAAAGTGATTACAATAGACACAAAATTACCAAAAAAGACACAAAATTACTAAAAAAAGACACAAAATTACCAAAAAAGACACAAAAATACGCAAAATTATTTAAAAAAGACACAAAATTATTAAAAAGACACAAAATTATTTTAAAAAGATGCAAAATTATTTAAAAAAGAGAAAAAATGACCAAAAAAATTCACAAAATTACTAAAAAAGACACAAACTTATTACAAAAGACACAAAACTACCGAAAAAGACACATAATTTCCAAAAAAGACACAAAATTCTTAAAAAAGATACAAAATTACCAAAAAAAGACACAAAATCACCCAAAAAAGTAATTAAAGGGACCTTTCACACACAACACAGTAAAGTGCCATTCATATAAAACTCACATTAAACTTTCATATCAAGGTGGGGGCCACAAAATATCGTCACAAGGGCCGCAATTGGCCTGCTGGCCGTGAGTTTGAGACCTTGCTCTAGAGGTTCCCTTACCAGTTTGTCTCTGAGCCTCTCGCCCTTGATGTGAAACTCCACGGCGGTGGGGCTGGGACTGGGACTAGGACTAGGACTGGGACTGGAGCTACACGGGCTGAGGTTGCTGCTGCTTCCTCCGCTGCCTCCACTGTGGACGCTGCCGCTGTCCTCCGCCCGGCTGACCTTATAGACGGTGACACAGCTAAGGCCTCCGCCCCCCAGGGGAAGCCACCCACCGCTGGAGTCATCCCGAGTCATGACCACTGCTCTCACACGCGCATAACTGTCACTGTGGAGGAGGAGAGGAAGGAGAGGAAGGAGAGGAAGGAGAGGAGTGGAAGGAATGAGAAGAAGGAAAAAAAACTCTTTTAGTGAACATCATCATCAGTAGTAACAAGCTTTTATAATTTGTCCTTAGAGGGTCTTTTCTGGTGACCTGTTATATCACTTGGATTATAAAAACATCATCAAAAGTAGACAGCCTACATGAAATATCAGCCCACATCATTCAGTGGAACCGCAGCGCTAACAAGCTGTAGTACAGAACGCGTAGCCTACACAGTGAATGTGTAGTGAGGAACACACTACACACACACACACACACACACACACACACACACACACATACACACTCATGGGTTTAGAGCAGACCTGGGCATTAGCGTGAGGTTACCCGGAAATTAGAAATTAATATAACCACGGTTCTTTTATTTTGAAGGTGGTGCACGTATGTGCATGCATGCTTGTGCACCTGCACAGAAATACTGAGTTACCTTGCTACCTTGTCAAAAACACTTATTGTTTTTTGCATAAAGTTAATAAAGTGCTGGTTTACTGCATAACATACATGCTCTATGTTGTTTTTGTGGTTTGAAAGTATGTTGTGTTTAAAATAAATGGGAAAGTGAGATAATGATTGGAGTTTTTATTATTTTTACTGCTATATTTGACTGACTCCACATTAACAAAGTCTTATCATACCATGTATTCTTACCAGTAGCAGCTCAAAACCAGAAAATTTACTGCGTTTTATAAAGCGATGAAATTAATACTGAGCGGAGTTTAGTTTAGAGTTTTGGTCTGGCCCTCCGCAAACTTCACAGTTTCTCCTGTGGCCCCTTGGGAAAATGAATCGCCCACCCCTGGTTTAGAGAGTTTGCAACATGCCATATCACACTAGAACGGATACTAATATTTAAGAATAAATAAAACTCACTGAACTACATGACTAGATGACTAATGTCGAAGCTATTACTAGCTCCAAGCTAGCCAAAAACCTGCAACAAAGTGTAATGTAGAATGCAAAAGAGCAAAGTGAAGGATTCAACTTGGGATTATATGTGTATTTAGTGTTTTTGTGCATGATATTACAGACTGCTGCTAAAGATTTGTAAAGTCTGAAGCTGTCAGTGTATGTTTAACCCCAGCCAGAGGGTGACTGACCATGTGGCCAAGTTCAGGCTCTGGTTGCTGCTGGTTTCCAACCTTTCCCCTAAAGCAGGTGGTTTAAACCAGACAACACATGACAGGGCTCCAGCTCACCGCCTCGCATCAACCTCCTTCCTTCCTTCCTTCCTTTCTTCCTTTTTTATTTCCTGTGCTGTAACTTGTCATCTTTCTCACCTACAAGAGCTTTGATACAGCTTAATACACTGTAAGGCAGCTATCTGCAATGCATAGCATTATATATATATACGTAACTGAAGAAAAGCATACTTATATGAAGCCAAAAAATGCTTTTTACAAAGCAGAAATGAAACATGAGGGGAGGTTAGTCACTGTATTATGAATGGCTTTACATTTTTATGAAGCTAACATGTGTGCAAAAGGCATCAAGCTTCCGTTTTTTTTTTAGACATACAGAAACATAAATGCATGAGTCATAATGTAAATGTCAAACAGCCACAAACAGGAAACTGCCATATTGTATAATAATCCAAAAATAAAATGACTGTAGTAAAGAAAGGACCTCTGCCACAATATCACAACTGAACGTAGAGCTGGGCGATATGGACCAAAAGTCATATACCGATATATTTAGACTGAATATAGATATGCAATATATATCCCAGTATTTTTATCGCAAAGTGAGAGCAGGTGTTCATTCAAAGTCAAAGCCAAATATGACATGTCACAAGTAGTTTTATTAAAACTGTTTATTTAAGTGAATATAAATACTGTATTAAATCAAAGCTCCATAAAGTGCACATTTGAAGAAAAAAATATCTTAAATAAAAGCTGCAGCTTGCCTGGAGCAAGGATCACAGTGCATATTTGATCTATATCAATATATGCGATATGGTCTAATTTATGGGTGCACCAATCGATCGCCGATTTCCTTAATTTTGCACAATCGGCCGATTCTTTTACGTCAAACCGATCTTATCTAGCGATCTTATCTACCTGGAAGTGCGTCTGCACATACGCGTACTTCTGCATGACTGTGTTGTATGTATGTTGCACTATAACAAAACCAAAAACTCAGGACACTTTATTTATGGTTGCAGTTCTTTTGTTAGTTTGTCCTGTAAATTGTTGCTATTTATTTTAAGTTCAATATTTTATTAACTACCTCAGACATTGTGATTTCCTTTATTTGTTAAAGAAAAATACTGCTGTGTTATTGTTTTTCAATAAAATAAGATTCAAACATTGAAGGTGTATGCTGTGAGTTATAAAAAAAAATTGGTATCGGCCAAAATCAGCATCGGCAGGTCAGGCTTTTTAAAAATTGGTGATCAGTGATCGGCCAGAAAATTACAATCGATGCACCACTAGTCTAATTCCAAATCACATTTAAAAATATATCGATATATCTTTTATATGGATATATCACCCAGCCCTAACTGAATGTATCCCTGCACTGGTCCCATCATATCAGTAGACCAGGGGTCTCAAACTCAAATTACCCGGGGGCCGCTGGAGGCAGTATCAAAATTACCATAAAAAGACACAAAATTATTAAAAAAAGACACAAAATTATTAAAAAAAGACACAAAATTACCAAAAAAAGACACAAAATTACCAAAAAAAGACAAAATTATTTAAAAAAGACACAAAATTACCAAAAAAAGTAATTAAAGGGACCTTCCCTGCACTAGTCCAATCATATCAGTAGACCAGGGGTCTCAAACTCAAATTACCTGGGGGCCGCTGGAGGCAGTATCAAAATTACCAAAAAAAGACACAAAATTATTAAAAAAAGACACAAAATTACCAAAAAAGTAATTAAAGGGACCTTCCACACACAACACGGTAAAGTGCCATTCATATAAAACTCACATTAAGCTTTCATATCAAGGTGAAGGCCACAAAATATCATCACGAGGGCCGCAACTGGCCCGCGGGCCGCGAGTTTGAGACCCATGCAGTAGACTGTATCACGCCACACTACTGACTGTTAATTATACGACATAATTCGACATCTATTTGTACCTCATTCCATGTTTCTCTCCCTCCCTCTGTCCCTTCACTTAGAGTCAGATGTTTCCCTGATTAGATAACACGACTGCAACGGGCCACCGGAAATGACAAAGGTCAGGGTGTGCTGAGGGCAGCATTTTGCTGAAACTCCTGGTAACATATTAAAGACTATGGAAGATCTGAGAGCTGACAGGAACGGACCAAGAGAGAGAAAAATGTTTCCTGTGAGACGTTGCTCTACGGCCCACGTTCACCTTCACCAATATAAAAATGACGTCACAGCAGTGGTGGAGAAAGTATTCAGATCCTTTACTTAAGTAAAAGTACTACTAACATACTGTGAAATGACTCCACTACAAGTAAAAGTCCTGCATTTTAAAACTTACTTAAGTAAAAGTACAAAAGTATCAGCATCAAAATGTACTTAAAGTATCAAATGTAAAAGTACTCGTTATGTAGAATGGACCCAGGAAGATTGTTTTATATATTCCAAATATATTATGAGATTATTTGTATTGATGCTTTTATGTATTTTTTTTATAAATTAAATTTGTAAAGATAGGGCTCATTTAAACGACTTAATATACTGTTATAATATTAAATTAAAGGAAAGTCCAATCCCTTTAAATGTATCAAGTTTTTATGTTAAATCTTAACCTGATTAGTAACTAAAGCTGTCAGCTAAATGTAGTGGAGTAAAAAGTACAATATTTGCCTCTTAATGTAGTGAAGTAGAAGTATAAAATTACATAAAATGGGAATACTCAAGTAAAGTACAAGTACCTCAAAATTGTACTTAAGTACCGAGCTTCTTCACCTGACTTAAAACATTATATTAGACCAACCTAAATACTTGCATTCATGCAATTATTAAGTTTGTGTTACTTAGAAAAGGTAATTCACCAGACTCAATATATTGTTTTAAATTAATGTAATATCAGCAGTTGGTTTAACCTAAAAATTCTAGTGGAAAACGTTAACATACTTTTTTTTGTTGACCCAATTTATTAGAGTGTACTTGAGTATATGTACTTAGTAACTTTCCACCATTTACTGAAGTAAAAGTACAAAAGTATCAGCATCAAAATGCACTTAAAGTATCAAAAGTAAAAGTACTTGTTATGCAAAATGGAGCCACTCAGATTGTTATTTATATTCTAAATATATTATAAGATTATTTGTATCGATGCTTTTATGTAAGCAGTGTTTTAATTTTGTAAAGACATGGCTCATTTATTTACCTTATTACTGTTATAAGATTCAATAAAAAAAATCTAATCACTTTAAATTGATCATATTTTTTATGTTAAATCTCGACCTGTAAAGTAACTAAAGCTGTTGGCTAAATGTAGTAGAATAAAAAGTTCAATATTTGCTTAAAATTGTAGTGGAGTAGAAGTATAAAGTTACATAAAATGTAAATACTCAAGTAAAGAACAAGTACCTCAAAATTGTACTTAAATACCGTACTTGAATAAATGTACTTCGTTACTTTCCACCACTGGGTTTTCTGATAGTGGCCAAATATGAAACAGTGATTATAAATGTCACTAACTGCCAACATAGTTAACTAGTACTTCCTCCTGTGGAAGAACAAAGGCTGCATCCTCCATAAGGCTGACCTTTGCCCTCTTACCTTCCACACCCTTGGCAAACCTCAGTGCCCAAGTTATTGGTTAGTAATTAATGCAAGAGCCAGTGAGCATTAAATCTGAAGGGTTTTGTTTCTTCATGTGGAAGCTTTGATATCCTAGCACCTGGTAATAGCTGACCACAGTTTCCATAAAGGATTGATGAGCATTATAAATGCTGGTTACACTCATTCTTCAGTACCTGAGGAGGTTAAACTGTTTACAACATACAAGGAAATGTAATTGAAATTGTGGCTTATCAAACACCTACAGCTGCCAGCACTAAAAGATAAGCCTGTTGTGTCGTTTTGATGTTATGATAAAATGTTATGTTGTGATGTTGTATTTTTTCTGAATTGTATCGTAAGTGTTTGTATATGTATTTTGTATATTGTACGTTTTTTTTGTTTTTTTTTGTTTCGTAATTCTCTGCTTTTTTTACATCATGGCCAGGGGACTACAGATGAAAACTAGCCTTCTGGCTAACGCTTTTTTAACCATGTGTAATCATGTGTTTTATGAAATTGCACTGTCCCCTTTTAAATAAACTAATAATACTAATAATTCTGGCCAGTTCTGGTTGGCCCAGACACAGACACAAGCACTAGACTAAAGGCAAATATACTTCAGATATTGCAATATATAGGAATAGACTACAATAATTTTAGAGTTGTTACGATTCCGATACCAGTGTCGGAAATTGCTCCGATACTGCCGAAAATGCTGCATCGGTATGGGCGAGTACTGGAGTCCAGGCACCGATCCGATACGTAATTTATTAAATTAGTTATCTATTTACTGGTTCACTCTGTTAAGCTAATATTCTGGCTGGACTTAAATTTAAATATATTCCTAGATTTATTCATTTAAGTTGCTGTTGCACTACTGTTTTGTATACTGTTGTATATAGAAATAAATGTAAAAATAAATGGCTTGAATTTGCTGTGTTTATTCATGTTGTACAAAGGGTTTAACCTGAGCCAGGCCTTACCACAATGATAATCATATCACAGTCATGCAGGTGTAGTATGATATTTTTTTTATAACATACTGGTATCGGATCGGTACTCGGTATCGGCCGATACCCACAGTACAAGTATCGGAATCGGTATCGGGAGGGAAAAAATGGTATTTGAACATCTCTAAATAATTTATACTAGTATATTGAACATCACTGCCACATATACCACCATCCCCTCCCCCAAGTAACTTTAGTTATAATCAATATTCAAGGTTCATACACTTTTTCAGTGGTCAAATTCAAGCACTTTTCAAGGACTTTCAGGGCCCATTTTCAAGCTTTTCCAGTATCTTACAACGGTTGTAAATTGCATGTTTTAGATGAGTACTTACATACTAAAAGGTGTAATTTCACTCAACCGTACTGACAGTGATGGTGTTACACTTTTAGGAGGAACGGTCTTCATTTCAGATGGGCTACTCATTATTTTATACATTGAACATGTGATTATCTATAGTCTATAGATGGATATAGTCAGATTGCAAGAGAAATACAGTAAGAATTTCAAGCATTTACGAGCACTTTATCCGAAATCCAAGCACTTTTTAAACCTTGAAAATACAACATTTAAAACATTTTCAAGGATTTCAAGCACCCGTACCAACCCTGAATACTCTTAGAATTACATGACAATGTGAAATATGTCCCTGGTACTGATGAACCTACAGAGAATTATCACCCCAATCTGCATTTTAAAGCAAGCTTCAGCTCACTGTTTAGCTGTATGGCTGCAACATTACTGCTGTCTGTGCCAAACGGCAGACAGATACAGTTTAGTGATTAGCCGGGGAACATATTGGAGCATTTAGCAGCTTTAGAGCCAGATATTCCCCTCAGGAGTTGGTAGGGACCAAAAGTGGAGCTAAAAGAGTAAAAATATTGGACTTCAATTCATCCTGTGGTCAGAAACATGACTCAAAATGAAAAGAAGCAACACATTTGCCTTATGAAATTAAAAGGTGACAATATGTCAGTGTTGTGTTAGCCCCTACGTGGCCATAAAAACATTAAAGTTTTTTCAAAGCCTCATCTTCAATCGCTCCAACAATTCAAATTCCAAAAAAAGTTGGGACGTTGTCTGAAATGTAAATAAAACACGATGTAATCATTTGCTAATCCTTTGTGGCATATATTAATTTGAAACCTGTACAAAGACGATATTTTTAACCTCTTAAAAACACTCCAGCCTCCCAGCAGGTAGGGGTAGATAAAAAAAAAATTTGAACTGAGGTTAATGTTAAAACTTTGACTTTTTTGTCATTTTCTGAATCATATAAGAGGGGAATAGGTGCTAACAACATATAAAGGGAGGATGACTTGCGTGTACGTGTGTGTGTGTGAATGTATATGTATATAAGTATATCTATATATGCGCGTATGTATGTATGTGTATATATATTATCATATACTAACTTTGCAAACATAGTGTTTAGTGTTGGGGAACGTGCTGTGCTGTTAATGGGCTGGGATTCGTGTATGTATGTGTATTTACATGTATATGCATTTTTTTGTTTTTATTTTATGTATTTTTGTTTAATATGGTCGATTTGTTTGTGTGGAAGTTTGATGTCTTTTGTATGATGTTTGTCCTATAAGAAATTGAATAAAAACTTAAATAACAAAAAACTTTGACTTTAAAAAAAAAATATATATATATACATATAAACTCTGCTACTAATCCAATGTCTCTAGTAAATTTATATTGAAGACATTTTTTCTTGTGTTTGCATGCATCCTTCCTTAAAGAAAGATGCGTCTGTAAGATTATTGATCAATCTAATCAAAAGCAGCTGACTATATTTCATGTTATACTTCTAATTTAGGAAATATTCTTCATATCCTTGATTGTTTTCTTGTTTTGCCCTTCCTGTAAATCTTCACAAATCAAACCAAACAAACAATCCTTCAGTTAGACTGAATGGCTGATCAAATCCTCCAGTGATATTACATTTGGTAGAGCGGTGCACGCTGCTGCCTGTTCAGAGTTGATGCCTTGCCAATCTGTCTACATTCTCAGCAAGCTTCATCAGTCATGGTGTTACAGGAGTGGACAACAGTGGATGTCTTCTACTTGTCATTGTAATCTTCATAATTCCAAGGACATTTTCAAATATTATATTGTGGTTTTTCTGCCACTTAACTCTATGGGGTCTTGGGCTGTTTTGTCCACTTTTGAATCATTTTGTGTCATTTTTTAGTCATGTTGTGTCTTTTTTTAGTCATTTTGTGTCTTTTTTGGTCATTTTGTGTCTTTTTTACTCATTTTGTGTCGTTTTTTTAGTCATGTTGTGTCTTTTTTTGGGCATTTTGTCTTTTTTGGTCATTTTCTGTCTTTTTTAGTCATTTTGTGTTTTTTTTTTGTTATTTTGTGTCGTTTTTAGTCATTTTGTGTCTCTTTTTGGTCATTTTCTGTCTTTTTAAGTCCAACATAAAATGTAATTTTGAATCTTTTTTCCCCTTTCAAAACACTATCATGCTCAATAAAAAAATTTAAATGTTGCAAATGTGAACAAAGGTGTCAAATATAACATATAAAAGGGTTCCATCCAGTTCTATCATTTTATACTAAATCTATTTGAGCTTGTCTCCAGTTTTACTTGGTATATCATCATCAAACTGAAACTGGCCTCATGGAGTTTACAGCCAGAACTTTAGAGGTAAATTTACAGTAGGGCTCCACGCTGCTTTGTTTTCTAGTCTGGATGTCATGAAGAAGTCATGCTTTGGAGCTTTTGGAGACTCCAGAGGGTTAATGAGTGAACTGAACTAACAAACAAGCAACAATTCTGCCAGTCAAATAAACATGGGAGGGCTGGACAATGACAGATGCAGCATTTATCGAATTACCAACATTATGAATCTCTTATCAAGCTAAATGTACTCATATCACAACTGTCTGTTTTCTCTCTCACGCGCTGCCCTCAAGCTTAAACAGTAACTGGTCGTGGGAGACTGACAGAAAAACACAACCAAGACTTACTTCCCCTTCAACCTCCCAGCAGAGCAACACCCTGACTGGTTACACCTCATAACAGAGCACAGAAGTAGTGCTTAACCTTACATGAGAACCACTGCCGCAGCAAGGAAAAAAATGCATTTTTGAGCTGTATAACAGGCAATAAAAAGGGGAAATACTGCTGCTGTTACACCCCTCTATGGCCCCCAATAAAGGATGCGGGTGATGGGTGCAGGAGGGGCTGTCAGTCAGGCAGGGGTCCCTGGGGTGAACAGAAGGCAGGCGGTGGTGTCGCTCAGCCATGACCAGGGCACAATGACCAGGGCCTGACCCTTCAGACCTACCATCACACACATGCCAGCAACCATGACACTCACAGGGAGGGGGGCTAGGCCCGGAGAGGAAGTGAAGTGGACTGTGTATACGTGCATGTTTGCATCTAGCTAGAAAAACACCCACATCAGCCTGAATTTAACAGAAACATCCCAAACTGTTAACCCTGTGAAATATTAGGCTACTAGGGTTGTTAAAAGTATCAAAACTCAAAAAAGTATCGATATTAAAACGTTGTATCCGGATACGATACTCATTTTCAAAAGTCTTGATACCAAGCCAAGGAATGAACACTTAAGTTAAGTTATTGTTACTTTTTTTTATCAAGCTTGCCTAATACTGTGCACAGCATACAACCTGAAAAATTTTGTTCTAATTGTTTATTATATTTATTTATTTTTTGCACTATTTCAGACCTGAAGCTTGTTTTCATAGTTGCAGTTTCTTTTTGCACAACTGTTTTTCAAGTTTTCAAGTTTTTCCAAGTATTTAACCTGTGGTTCTGTTAATTTTTACATGTTGCATTTTTCTTGTTAATAAAAATATGTCTGTTGTTTTTATCCTTGTGGTATCGAAAATGGTATCAAGTATCGAATATTTTCCTGAGTATCGGTATCGAGTTGAAAATTTTAGTATCGTGACAACCCTATAGGCTAATATGTCATTTAAAAATCTATTAAAAAATCTTCACCATGCCATGTTGGTATCAGTTTTTTCAGCGTTACCTCACCTATATGTCCTGATAATTAATTTTTAACTTTGACTTACTTGATCAAAATGTTGAACCCAAAAGAAACATAGGAAAACATAAAATCTGATTTTGAAAGTTATATTTCAATACACAGAATTTTAAATGTTGCAAATATGAACACAGGTTGCAAATATTAAATACAACAGGTATGTTTGTTATGACCGAATATAATAAAAAAAAACAGGCATGGAGTTGCCATCAACTCTAGAGGGAAGCTGATGGCAAGACTCAATGTTGCTTCATTTTTATGTCTTCACGTCATGTAGAAGTAATATGCAGGTGGTTTCATGGACTCTAGAGGGTTAATTACTCTAGTTAAATGGTCAATAATTTGATATAAGACTCAAAATAGATATCTGAAACTTGCAAACCAACGACAACCAAGTGTACTAGATCCATTTAACAAACTCTTTAAAACAGGGGGATAAAAAAAAGTTCTATCCGCTCCTCTGGTAAAAACAGATTGTGGTCTAAAATGATATTTGAGTGCAACACGCTGCACGCACACACGCGCACGCACACACACACACACACACACACACAGTTCAGAGTGGGATGGTGGAGACAAAGGCTGGCCTCCACGCCCCTTGCTGGGAGCACACAGTCGACTGGACACACAATTGAGAGCGGAAGCAGATCAGCTGGCCTGGGCCTGTGAGCAGGGGAGAGGGGAGGGGGAGGGGGGAGGAGGAGATAGAGAGAAAGGAGCCCCCCATTCCAAATTATTCCAAGTTATTCTGCTGGATGACTGACTTCATTTCCGACCAAAAGCAGGAGAGAAAAACAGAGGGAGGGGTAAGAGTGTAACAGAGGACTGTGGGGAGACGAGGAGGAGGAGGAGGAGGAGGAGGAGGAGGAGGAGGAGGAGGAGGAGGAGGAGGAGGAGGAGGAGGCTGTGGATGGGAACAGGGTGGAGACCAAGGTGACAGTCAACAGCTCCCACCCGCATTTGAATATAGCTTTCTCTATTCATAAAAAGGATGTGCATAGGCTTTTACCGCATCTATACAATATGATGCAGTAATAGAATTAACTGTATCTTACTATTTCAAGCCTCATTAAAGTGAGAGCAATGAGCAAACAAAACGCCATGCACGTCTTAAATTAGAATTCAGCTTCCTGCTACTTGAAATGAATTAGAGGAGAGGAGAGAAGAGAAGAGAAGAGAAGAGAAGAGAAGAGAAGAGAAGAGAAGAGAAGAGAAGAGAAGAGAAGAGAAGAGAAGAGAAGAGAAGAGAAGAGAAGAGAAGAGAAGAGAAGAGGAGGCGTGATGGAGGAGCACGTGCAGACCAGGCAGGCCTGGGCCTCGAGGCCGGCTGCTCCAGTGTGTGGTGGAGAAGGGGGATCCTGGGACAACCATTTCCTAAGTTGACAAAGTGGCCGTTTGTCTGCTGCTCCGGCCCATGGCTCACTGGGCTCCAGCATGCCATCATGCTTTGCTCCTGTCTCAGCCTTGGGCTTCCCACCCCAGAGGGGAGTGGTGGAGGGGAGGGGAGGGATATGAGGAGGGGGGGGGGGGGGGGTAGTGAAAGAAAGACAGGAGGGGGAGAAGAAGGGAAGGAGGAGAAGGAAGAGGAGGAGTGCAGGAGGAGAGGAGAGAGAGAAAGGATGTGGCCTGAGCCCTGGGTGCTGGCCAAGTCACCCTCCCTTTCCTCCGCTCTGTCTCCCCCTTCTACCCAGCCCCTCCCCGGCTGCCTCTCTCTACACAATGGCCGCTTCTCTGCTGAAATTTCACGTTATTGGATCCCGGGCCTGGAGTTTTGTCCTCCCACAATGTCCAGGCAGCGGAGCATGCTGCAGGGGAGACACACTCTGCAAGCTAAAAGCTGGAAAACCATTCCTCCTTTCATTAGCATCAGAAAAGGGGAGAAAAGCCCCCACCACCACCGCCGCCACCTCTTTTTTTTCCATTGCCCCTTTTCCTCCCCATCTCTCCCCTGTATCAAAACCGGAGGAAGGCTGTCAAGCTCAGTCAAGCTCCACTAGGCCACTTTGGTTTGTAGGACTTCTGAGAGAGGGGGGGGGGGGATCATTAAAATATCATTGGGAAAATAAACACAAGCTACTTATCCCAATCCGATTCTATAGATTATCCTCCAAAAGGCAAGCACGATCGCTAGGAAAGTAGAAAGTAGAGGGGGGGAATGAACGATTGGCGTGAAAAGCTACTATGTGTGTGATTCATTATTCTTACTAAAATGTTTGGCTATCTTCAACTGCTGTTATCTTAGAGAAAATATGCTACTTTTACTTCAGGGATGAGCAATTTAAATGCTGGAGGGGGCCACAATATTTCATGGACACCACCACAGGGCCACATATATGATGAAAATGCAATTTTAAATATGTTTACAGTGCAGTAACTTCACATATTTCATGCTCAAATGCATGTAGAACAGTATAAATAGGAATACAAAAGGTTTGAAGCAATTAAAAAATAACCACTTACTGTGATTTCTTTGTTTTCAGTGCAAGAACAGCAGAACGACATTAATTGCAAGAAGTAATTTTGTGCATTTTTACACTGCACTTTTAAGATTTCATGCTCAAATGCATGTAGTTGTATTGAGGGCCACTTAAAGTGAAGGTGCTTTTAGCCTAAAATGCAAAAAAGTCTTGATATATTCAGTGTAGATCAACTTGCACAAAGATCTACACAAGTCTGACATTTATATGTTATGTCGCAAAAAAGATATGCAATATAAGAATGCAGTCATGGATTTATAAAAAATGTAATCCACTACAAACAACAATCTAGAACAACTTGGAGCTTAAGTTGTAAGAGGATAAAGTGGTGCAGTTTCCTTCACTGCGATCACGCCTCATTGAAGAAATAAATAACATACAATCTGGGACTCGACCGTCGATTCCAGCAGTGCATCTAATCTGAACGGTGCAAACTAGCTGGCCAATTAGCCACGGTTCAAATCCCCCAAATAACCAGTGGCAAACTCAAGGGCACGAACATACTCAAAACAAACACCAACATGACCCAACATGGATGCAGTGCAAATTATGACATGAGGCCAGAACAAGAGACTTTTAAAAGGGCCTGTCGGTTAGCCATTAATAAAACTCAACTAATAATGGGACAATGCCTACAGAGACACCAACAGGCAGCCGGCATCACAAGCCCTGCTACATTAGCTGCAGTGAAAACTAATACGTTGGCTATAGAAAGAGAAGTGAAAGAGAAATTTGCCCTATCTCCTCTCAACACCTCAGGCTGCTGGTGAGTCATCTCCCTCACAAGAACATTCAGCTTAGCTACCAACTGACTCAGGAAAAAAAAAAACAGAACAAGCCTACTCTGCTGCTGCTGCACCACACAGCGAATCTACACTTCAAATTTACCACCATCCTTTCACAGAAATACCACCTAATATGACGACAAATGAACTGATCACAGTCACTTCTGGTAGCATCCGTCACAGACAGCAGTTAGTGGGTCAAATTAGCCTGTAACCCAAACCAAAGATAGGCCTGAAACAGCGAGTGAATGTCAAAACTGCTCACTCAGACAGCGTTTCTAACATAGATTTTCTAACCAACCCCTCTATTACTGGATTGGGCCTGCAACCCCAACAACAATGTTCTAGGTGCCGCTGCGCCGTGGCACTATAAATCACAAGAGTCCCATATGTGTATCAAATGCCAAAAAACTATTCTCAAACATCAATCAAAGCCACATATTGAGATGATCTTAATTTGAACCGCAAGCGTTTGGAAAATTAAAACCTTGCGCTTGCCATTACCAAAAAGAAAAAAGAGGAACCGCAAATTTCGACTGCTGCGTCTCTGGTCTTCTTTGATGTATGAGTAGTCCCCGGGGACCAGAGCGTCTACTCGTCAGAGTTACTCTGAAACCAAGGGGGAAGCTGAGGGAACAAGGCAGCCGTCTAGCTGTGGGAGAAACCATCAATACATCTCAGGCGCAACTTGGGAAGAAT
Source organism: Centropristis striata (assembly GCF_030273125.1). Lineage (NCBI taxonomy): Eukaryota > Metazoa > Chordata > Actinopteri > Perciformes > Serranidae > Centropristis > Centropristis striata. The sequence goes on along the minus strand of NC_081532.1, from coordinate 5,058,988 downwards.
AAACCACCAAACCATGATGATGGCCCATGGATGTAAAGAGAAACTGCTTTGACAAGTTGTAAACCATCACAGCCTGCCCTGTTGTTGGAAATAACATTATTATCATATCACAAACCGACCTACTACACCATCTTGAAAATCAATTAGATTCACATTCAATCAGCTTTCTGAAAACCCTCAGCCTCTAACATTTGAAGAAATAAAGAAACGCTTTTACGGAGAAATAAAAGTCTGTTCCAAATTCTAAATATAGCCACTAGACAGGGGCCCAATCTGATCAAAAGTGACTGAGCAGATAAAAATATACATCCGTACAGGCCTCCAAATTTAATCCTATTTGAAAACGTCACTCAATAATTGACTTATTTAATAACATAAAGCTACAATTGCTTAAATTCACTCATCTAGGATCCAGGCCTATCGCTCCCAGAAACACATACACATGCCAAATGTTCCCAGAGAAATAAACACACGAGCGTGTGTGTGTGAACAGACGCACACACAGAAACCCCTTCCTGTTTTCAAAGTGTTTGGAAACTCAATCAAAGACACAAGGTTTAGGATTTACATCTGTGCCCTTTTATGTCTGTGGCCTCGCAGGAAAGAACCATCTCAGCCCAGCTGCAGCCAAGAGCTCACAACAAGGCCCAGCCTTCATGCTCCCGCATGCAGCACAACTGAAAACAATATCCACAATTCAGACACTTAGTGCTAAAAGCACTTCTTAGAGGCATCGAGATATGGTCTGTGAACATCAGAGACCCTCCTTGACAAAGAAATAAAGACAAGCCCTGCTATCAGGATGTTGTAATGGAGGCACAAAAGTTTTTTAGTGTTGGCGGACATATGTACTAGGGTTGTCAAAAGTATCGATACTCAAAAAAGTATCGATACTAAAACGTTGTATCCGGATACAATACTCATTTTCAAAAGTAGCGAGTATCTGAAGCTTGTTATCATAGTTGCAGTTTCTTTTTGCACAACTGTTTTTTATTATAAATATTTAACCTGTGGTTCTGTTCATTTTTACATGTCGCATTTTTCTTGTTAAAAAAAATATTTCTGTTAAATTTTGTCTTTGGTCTTTGTTTTTATCCTTGTGGTATCGAAAATGGTATCGAGTATCGAATATGTTCCTGAGTATCGGTATCGAGTTGAAAATTTTAGTATCGTGACTACCTTAATACATACACATGTCCACTAGGGCTGGGCGATATATCGAAATAAAAGATATATCGATATATTTTTAAATGTGATATGGAATTAGACCATATCGCATATATCGTTATAGTTGAAAAATGTCTTTTATATATAAATGCTCCCCTTTGTCATATTTAGTTATTTTGTAATGTTCTATTTTATTTCATATGCTATTTTTTATTTGTTTAGTTAATTTTTTTTTTAGTTAAATGTGCACTTTATGGAGCTTTGATTTGAAAAAAAAATGTACTCAGTATTATCAGGTACAGTATTTATGTTACTTAAATAAATGGTTTCAATAAAACTACTTGTGACATGTCATATTTGGCTTTGACTTTGACTGAACTTATTCATATTTTGGTGTCACTTTGGGATAAAAATATCAGGATATATATCGTACATCAATATTCAGCCTAAATATATCGGGATATGACTTTTGGTCTATGTCGCCCAGCCCTAATGTCCACACCAGGTCTTTGTCTGAAAAATAAGATATTTGGTTTGAAAAATGTTCTAAATACTCTGCTGACATTTACGCCAGTTTATGCTTGCTCCTAAAATACTCAAAGAGGAAATGAAAATTATAAGAGGGAAGTGGCTCTGGTTTAAAATACACAGAATCCAGGCCTAAATCTGGCCATGGGAATGGAACAGTCCACCACTATACAAGGCCTGTTCAGTTTGTTGGCTTGTCTCAGTTACAGACAGACGAAGCCCTCTGGTTATACAGAGGATCATTGTCATTAATCACACAAACAATAAGACGGCTTCTAATAGAACAAGCAGACGCTGGGGCGTAAATATTCCGTACGCGTATAACTTTTTGGATTGTGCAACTTTTCACCTTGAGTAAATGCGGTGAAAGTGAGAGGGATTTCATGTAGAGACACTTTTGTTTTCTACGAGGTAAGTTAGACGTACATCTAAATCTAATCAACTGTGAGAACATGCAACCAGCTTAGTGAAGTGCTTTTACAAGTGTCCTTATGTATATCTGTCAAATACATTTCATTAGTCTCTGTAAACCACCGGCGTGGTCACAAGCAACACTTCCCCAAAAGAAAACAGAAGCAAAACCAAAGATGTGTTCAGCTCAGCAGACTTTTTTTCAAAGGTAAGATGTGTCTATAGTTAAGACTAGGCTAGCTAGTAAAGCTAAGTGTTCATGGAGGTCATATACAACAACTGGCAATAACCCCAAATAATACTACCTATAAAAAAGGTCCAGGAAATTATTTAGCTTAACATAAGGGCCACAGGATATAGGCAATTACCCAGGCCATAAAGCACTAGCCCTAACAGCTGAAGTAGCTGTCTCCCTTTGTCGTCTCAGGACATGATGGGGGTTGTTCAGGAGGAATGTGTTTGGAAAGCTCTGCAACAGGAATGGGAGTGCAAAACAGCCCTCAGGTGATAAGATCACGACACCCACATTGGCAGATAAAACGCTGAGCTGTCAAATCAATCACACAGATAGGAAGAGGACACAGAGAGAGGAATCACCTGACTGGCAACAGACAATACCACAGAAGTGCAGGAATCTAAAACAATGAGGCCATGCCCGAGACATGTTCAGAGGAACATAGAGGCAGCTGACCTTCACCGATAAACCGATGGATGCAGGATTCATCTGATTATTTTTGGTAAAAGTAGGCCAATACGAACTACAATCGCCCCTTGTTTGGTTTTTATAGCACTTATAGTATGGATTGATGAGGACAGGTGAGCCTCGACTTGTCAAACGCAAACCTTTTTCATTGTCTGAAAAGAAAACTTTAGTTTAGAACCCAGAAATGTCAATTTTGTGATGTAATGTGTAAAAATAAGCTAGTCACATGTATACAATGACTATCAGAGCCTGGCTGATATGGGAATATTAAGACCAATACTGATTATAGAATGGAAAAATACACCAAATGGATGTCATAGTACATTTTTGAGCTAGAATGAAAATAGACCTTTTCTTTGTGAATTGTGCACCAATATGACCGCGTAAACGTACTCAGAGGGCTACTTTATGAAACAAATATCTTTGATAAAGAATATTTAACATTATTATACTGTCAACCAATTATAGAAATGGAAAATAAAGAAGAATAAAGAAAAAATATATAGAAAATAAATAATAAATAAAATAACTAGCCTAATTAGGGTAGGGCAATATCCATGGCTTAGAATGCTGCCCCCGCGACCCGGCCCCGGTAGGGCAATATGACGTTATATATTGTCAAAGCGATATACATGTCTATTTCATATATTTTTCTGTATGACTTCCATTGTGATGTCAATAACCAGTGGTGAACCAGGATCAACTATGTTAGCACTGTTTGGCTAACATGGAGTATGGAGTGTACAAAAACAGCCTTTACCATGTGGCTATTACATATAGACTATGTATTTATTGAATTACCAGAAGACATGCTATATTGTGATAGGTATTGAGATTTGACATTACCTATACAGGGATAAAAGATTTTAGCCATATTGCCAAGCTCTAAGCTAAACATCAGTGATATTCAATATCGGTCGTCATTGTCGTTACTGATGGTTTAATAAAGAATAAAAATGGAAAATAAATAGCTAGCACTAGGGGTGCACCGATCGATCGTCCAGCTGTTTGATCGGCACCGATTTCCTTAATTTTACGTCAAACCGATCTTATCTAGCGATCTTATCTACCTCCGCAAACGTCTATTTGCTATTTATTTTAACATTTGAATAGCCACAAAGCTGCTGCATTTGGGCATTTGTTCTTGTTGTACTATAACGAAACCAAAAACTCAGGACACTGTTAGTTTGTCCCGTAAATTGTTGCTATTTATTTTAAGTTCAATATTTTATGAACTATCTCAGACATTGTGATTTCCTTTATTTGTTAAAGAAAAATACTGCTGTGTTATTGTTTCTCAATAAAATAAGATTCAAACATTGAAGGTGTATGCTGTGAGTTATGAAAAAATCGGTATCGGCCAAAATCGGAATCAGCAGGTCAGGCTTTTTAAAAATCAGTGACCGGCCAGAAAATTGCAATCGGTGCACCCCTAGCTATCGCCCCAAACAGTGTTTTATATGTTCTGTAAAAAAGGTTTCATAACCACATGGCGCTAGCGATACCAACATGTCTTTAATAGGACAATATTGGCCGATAAAAACGGGTCAACGGATAAATCGGTCAGGCTCCAATGACGATGTAAAGAGAGTATCCACGGTACGCTGATAAAAGGTACCAGCACAGTGCACCTCAACACACTGCTGCCTTGGTTGAGATAAATATTTTAGATAAGCGTGACATTCAACAGAGAGGCAGCTTGCACATAGTTTCATAAATCTCCCATTTCTCCCAGCATGACCATAGTCCTTGTCTGAAAAAAAAAATCCCTGTTGGCGTTACATCACGCCAACACACACACCCCAGAGCAGACGCAAACCAAAATCTGACAAGGCTTTATGTGCCTTCTTGTCATTTCAGCCTTGTGAACATAGTTGCACCAAGGCCAAGTAACATGTTCTCAGCAAAGGGTGTGCTGTGTGTACTGTACACCAGCTCGGCTTACCACCCATCATTCACACAAAACCACTTCAGGACTATCTCTTCACACATTTTGTGGAGAATTTCAAATTAAATGTCCCCGATGCGAGCTACAGGAGAACAAACACATTTTTGCTTTCTTACGGTTGTACGTGGAAGCATAAAGTCAAAAATATAACCAGGAGTTTTGCAGAATATTTCCATCTATTAAAGAAAAGGCAGATCTTTCTTTTTTTAGGATTCAGCAAGTGACTCATCAGAGATCTGAATATATCTTATCAATGGCACAGAACACAATGTCACAATGTAAAAAAGGGACATTCGACGGTGAAAGACATTTTGATTATAATCACGGATGCTAAAAACAAAATTAAACAAAAAATATCTGATTTTTTTCAATGAATAGCTGTGTCATTTGGAAGAGCTTATTAAGGAGCCTCTCTTCAGCAAAACTGAACGGCTCAGGCAACGCTCTGTATTCTGTTCACTCCAATACTATGAATCATACAACAGCCAGAAAGGTGGTGGAATCATAGCAACAATGTTTGGATCACTTCGCCATCTTAGCTGCTGCCATCATGCAGTGTGGAACAAACTCAGCACATACTGTAGATTGCACACCACGGATGATCTGTAGCCTATGGCATTACTTCCCAAAGCGGGGGGCCTCGAGGAGTCCCTGAGGTATTGCATAGAGTCCATGCAAATTCACTAACAGCTTCATTTCACTGTAATTTCTCTCACTATAGGTTAACAGGAAGAGAAAATGCGTCCAGAACAGAGGTTTCACCCTCCCCACTAGCGTCAGAAACGCTAGGTTATGACACAATTTAAACTAAAACCATGACAACAGGAAAAAACAGCTCTGAAAACAATATATAGTTAACTGAGAGAGAGTGGTTTTAATCTATTCGGTGTGGCTTGATATTAGGGAAAAATACTCCATGACATATGTTACATAAAACAAGTGTAGTTCAAGGACAAAGCCTCCACACATTAAATCAATCAACCTCATTTAGACCAGATAGATGGAATGGGGAAAAAAAAACCATGGGTGTGTTTCACACATTAAACCATGACAGTGTAAACGGATGAAAAGGGGCATATGACTTCCTCTGTGACAAATACATTATCAAAGAAAAAGCCAAAGAGAGAGAGAGAGAGATAGTGGAGAAAACGTCGGTTAAATAAAGCACGTATGTAGAAAGGAAGAGCAAATAGAAAAGCACTCGTGTTAATGTGTTATGTATTGTACAGTAAATGCAGGAAATGTGATCATTGTGTGATCGTCGGTGCAATGCGAAACAGTGTACAGTGCTGTGAATGGGCAGGCAGGTACTTTATGAATGGAGGGGATCATGTGACCGCAGCACCTCCCGGAGCAGATATTTCTCACTGACTGTCAACAAGCGCACACAAGGGATCAGCCCATTAAAACAATAGCAAAATGCGACTCGAAATGGGCGCGACGTGCACAAAAATACCTCACGTACACATTACAATTGAGCCCGTGGGGACTCGGGTGTGAATGTGACGCCTTTTTAACGCGTTTTTATGAATGGAGATTGTGATATGTAAATGAGTGTGATTGAGAAAAAAAAATGGCATCTTCAGCTTTTCAACGTTGACATTGCCGCAATCGACTCGAAGGGTTTTCATTAAAGAAAAGGCTGGACTTCAATACAAAACATGATCCGCACGATTTTAATCGATGATTATGTTATGAAACCATGGCGGACCACTGCTACACTGCTACATTGACAATATAACGCTTTTAGCTCGTGATGCAATGGACAGACGTGTATAATAAAATCATATTTTAGACTGGATTATTGCTGGGTATAAAGAGTCCCTCATAACCTGTCCTATAACTGCCAGTCTATAAAGCAATAATAAACATGAAATAAGGAAATCATGTTAAGTTGAACTCAAACATGTTAATACATCTGCATTGAACATCATGCTACATTTTATGCTTACTTCTATAATCATGTAGCTCTTTTATAACCATGTCTTGTACTACTTAATATATATTATAATCATGTCAATATACATTATAATCATGTTAGCATGAATGACTTCATGTTATTCTCTGTATAAATGCTGTAATGGTGTAATTGTGTAATAATTGTTTGATTTAATGTGGACCCCAGGAAGAATAGTCTTTATCTCTATGAAGACTAATGGGGATCCAAAGGATACAATAAACAATAAACAATAAACATCCTTGGTATATAATGATCCGATGTGCAGGCAACCATTAATATACCTGTATATGTATATGTGGCCTAGTGTGAATCCTCACAGCATACACTACAGCTACATAGTTGAATATAAAATTATTAAGAATGAGATTTTTTTTTTTTACTATGGGCCTCTGCCACTGCTTGTCAGACACCGTGCTTGTTAAATTCATAACCCACAGTGTGTCTTTCTATTAGCCTACAAAACTATCCAAACAAAAAAAAAGATGATAGGTGTTTGCCTCTTATTGTTGATATTAATAAAGTGAGATGATGAAATAGCAGCGTCGCTCGGTTATAGAAATGTCATTGAGAAGTGGTAAGCTCCCCTAGCAAAGCGTGTGGTTAATACTATCCATAGATATGTTGTTATTATTGCATATGTAAGTAGAGATTGATAAAGAGGACTCACTCGTTGTTTGGATTTGTTGAATCTTCACTCATTTTTTTCCTCACGGGGATCCAAATCCTAGTAATAGCATCGACGACGCAGTGACGGCGGGATAAAATACCACAAATATCACCATTTTCCTTCACATATAGAAATTACCCCTATTCTGAATAGTAAGTAAATGGTGTATAATGGGGCATGCCTAACTAAGCGTCCCTGTGAAGAAAAGCCTCGCTGCCTGGAACTAACGTTAAATCGACAATCGTTGATTCATTTTATCCTCCCTGGAAGTAAAATCCGACCACAACAAATGGGCCATCGGCATCATCTTCTTCAACAAACACAGATCCCCCGCTTTGCAACAAAAAAATGTGAATAGATCCTCAAACAATGTAGCGCTTGTAGACTGTAGCGTTTTGCAGGTTATTTATGGCTGGCTGTCGAGCATCCATTCGCCAACTTCAGGTCCTGCACAACACTTGAAAAAGCGCTGTGGAGCGTCAACGTGTCCGAGTAATTTGCAGTAAAGGCATCCAAAGCCAAAAAAAAAGCCTCTACTGTTTTCGATATTAACCCTGACGCGTAAAGTAAAAGCATCTAGGCTTGAAATCTCCTTGAAGTTGGTGGACATCTGCTTTAATCGAACTCCATTTTCAACTCGGGGGGAATGAAACATCGGAAAACTGGGCGGATGTGTCGACCCTCGCTTGAGAAAATTAGATCCTTCCGCGACGTAGTAAAAACATAACACTCTGGCGATAAAATACGCTCAACCAGCAGGCGATTTATCGTGTCTAGTTAAAGAGGGACACGTATAGTGGTAAAATGCGTCCCCTTGTAGACGTATGCGGTGAATTAGAAGCGTTTCTTTCCAAAGTTGACCTAAAGTAGTCCCCGCACTTCCCAAAAGAAGTTTCCCTTCAATCACGCATTGATACAAGAGGGAAGCGTCTGTGTGATAGCACGCAAAGTAGAAAATAATCTGGAGGAAGGACTTGGGCTGACACACAGACTCGGCCATTAACAATTTCTGCTGTTTTCTTTCATTATAAAGCAGCTTCACCATGATAGACCGCCCCCGAACCATTTAAAAAAAATCTTCATGTGAAATTGTGGGAAAATGCTTTAAATGCACACAGCAATGACTGCTGCAGCACGTGGAATTACATTAGATCCCCTTTCGCAATGAAAGCCAAGACTATTATTTAAAAATCTAGCGGTTTCTTATTATTATTATCTCTATTGGTTTTATCCAGTTATAACACATACACGCAGGGCTTTAAGCCAAATGGTAAGGTGAAAGAAAGACAATTCACAAATTCAGGATATTTTATGAAACGCACATGGATTCTATTCAAGGGGCTAGTTTGAAATAAAATCATGGTTTCAGCAATACAATAGTCTTTAATGGCATAATAATAACCTTTATCACACACAGACAGGGGTTTTGATGGAATTATATATATATAAAGTTGCCCCACCTTGCACCCTAAACTCTCCAGTCAGCTGGAGCACCCTCCAAAATAAAACACCCTCTGAGGCAACCCAGAAAAATACATGTATGCACCTATGAATCTTATTTTCAAATGGTAAGGTGAAAGAAAGACAATTCACAAATTGAGGATATTTTATGAAACGCACATGGAATCTATTCTGAGGGCTAGTTTGAAATAAAATCATGGTTTCCGTGATACAATAGTCTATAATGGTAAATAAAAATTGAAAAGAGGCATAATAATAACCTTTATCGCACACGAACAGGGGTTTTGATGGAAGTATTTATATAGTTAAAGTTGCCCCACCTTGCACCCCAAACTCTCCAGTCAGCTGGAGCACCCTCCAAAATAAAACACCCTCTGAGGCAACCCGGAAAAATCCATGTATGCACCTATGAATCTTATTTGCAAATGTGTTAAAAGCCTTGCAGAGCGAATCGTTGGCCTGGTTGCGTAAGACTTAAATGCTATTGGATTTCTGTGCTGTGTGGAATGGCAAGAGATCAGGCTAAATGATTCTGCCTGGTTGTCATAGTGACAGCATGTTGTGTGAGAAGTTTCTTTGTATTTCTCTGGCTTTCATACAGCTTGTGCCACAGCCTTATGTTGCAGCCATATAAAACATCCCTCTGTGACACTGTATATAGATAGCCCATGCATACAGCAGGACCCCCACATGTGCAGCCCTGACACACATTGTACACTTCCTTATCTGATTAGATTTCCTGTCTGAGGTGTGTGTGCTGCTGTCCTGGTGGCTGCATGAGAGCAAAGGTGAATTGTCTATTGGAATTGTTTCCTCACCCAAACTACAGATGTCCGCTTGATATGAATGTTATGTGAGCTTACTTACATAAAAATAAAAAAAATAACGTTCCTAAAAAGTCTTATATTGGATAATTAAGTTACAGAGGGCTGTCTCTGTCTACTTTCCACTAAATGTGGTCACTTGTCTTCACTTCTTCCTTTTTGAATTGGGTTACCATGATCAAACTCACAAGTCCAAATAAAGTGTCCCTTGTTTCAAATGGAGCAGAAAAACCAATGACCATGAATTTTCCCACTAGCATGCTTGTATCCTTTAGAGTATTCAGAGTTCAGAAAGTCAGCCTTTTTTCTCATCTCACAAATGTGGATGGCCCCAGTGTGCATTTCCTGTGTTTTTCACACACTGAACATAACACACTGTAGTGTACTTAAACAAGGCAACAGGATGTTTAGCTAACAGAGGCATCCCTTGACTTCCCTCACTAAGTGCAATCAGGGTCATCACAATTCTCTTTAAGACGGTAAACAAGCTAACATTCCTGTATTGCCAACAAGCGACCGCAGCATAAAGGATGTGTTTAGCTCAACACAAACCTCATTCAGCAGAGTCCAACACAAACAGAGCCTCACTTGACTTTCAGGAAGATGGCTGAAATGATTTGCAGATCATAATCAGTTATGATTTATGTTTGGTTGTGTTAATTAATTTAAGTAATTACTTTACTGACACTTAAATTACAAACTTAATCTACTTTTTCTTGGATTTGACTTGTTGGTATGAACTTGAGAGCTTTTTTTTTCTGCCTTGAAATAGAAGTTAATACTTGAAATGCATAATTTAAAGCTTACTTGTGACTTTGTTATGTAGACATGATCCCTTATTAGCCTGTTTAGACCTGTAGGTGTGTAAGTTTGGAGAGGGTTGTAATGCTTCTCTTGGGTTGCTGTTTGCAGATGATAAAATGTGATTAAACTGAATTAACAAATTGAAATTTCACCGATAAAAGTTGTTAACATGACAGTATGAAGAGTGAGGGACTAACCAAAGTAGCTAACGGCATAAACCTCCATGGCAACTTTTATTGAGACAGCATGAGAGAGTCATTCCCAGTATTGGATCATTATGACTCGAATCAGATGACGACCTCAAAACACAGGTGATGTGGTCACCAGCTCCTAGCAGCACCGTCAGCCTGGTCACAAGAGAGGAGAAGTGAAGGCCTTTCTTTGTATAGCAACGATGGAAAGGAAATTCAGTCTGTGTAGTTGCCGCCATACAGTCTGCAGAGACCTCAGGGCAACAAGTGAGAAAGACCGGAGATGGCTGACGACAGCTCTTTGTAAATAACCTCATCTCAGGATCCTCCGCCTCATATTTGTTTTACCTCCCTCCTTCTTGTTGACACGTTTGTGACTTTTTCGGACACTTGAAAGTGTTGTTTCTTTCCATTCTTAAAAGCACACACCTGTAGTGTCCCTCTCCAGTTTGTCTCGGACAGTGGACTCAGCAATCTGGGCCAAGAGGTGTGGCTTAAACAAGAGGTGCTGATTTTTAAAGGCCTGGCAGCTGAACACAACAATGCATATACCTATGATTAGTGTGGGCCTGGCCTCGGAAGCCTGCAACTTTTAGGCACGCTAATTGTAGGGTGGTGTGTAGAAAAGGTGTAGCGGCTAGAGGGGAAGGAAGTGTGAGGGCCTTCAGGCATGTTTGACTATGTGCTGTGTAGTCTCTCTTTTTTACTGTGTGTATATGCATATGGCCAGTGTGGAAGGGAAGATGCAAACATTTACTATATTGCTTAAGCGTCCTCAGAATACTGGCTGAGGAATCTTTGATGTTATTTAAGCAGCGTGAGGGGGATTTTCTTTTTCAAGAATTGGTTTCAAGAATGTCTCAGAAGACGGATGGATGTGGATAACTAGATGAGTAAAGTGTGTCAAGCCGGTCTTGTGACTGTGCACAAGGATGTTGGTTCAGATGGAGGGTCATTATGACTGCAAAGCCCTGAGAGAAACTCATCTCTGGGATTGTTTTTAAGTATATATGAGCATTTGAAAACCACACTGAAGTATGTTTTAGAGGGGTTAATACATTGTGTGCAATGCCTTGAATGAGCGGAAACCGAAAGTGTAGCACTATAGTTTGTAGTTAATCTTGTTTTATACGGTACAGTTTTGACATAAATACATAACCAGTGGTGGTAAAAGTATTCAGATCCCTTACTTAAGTAAAAGTACTAATACCCATCTGTGAAATTATTCCACTACAAGTAAAAGTCCTGCATTCAAAACTTACATAAGTAGAAGTACAAAAGTATCAGCATCAAAATGTACTTAAAGTATCAAAAGCAAAAGTACTTGTTATGCAAAATGGACCCACTTAGAATGTATAATATAAATTCTAAATATATTATGACATTATTTTTATTAATGCTTTTATGTAAGCAGTGTTTTAAGTTTGTAAAGACAGGGCTAATTTGATTACCTTATATACTGTTATAAGATTAATTTAAAAAAAAAAGTCTAATCACTTTAAATTGGTCATATATTTTATGTTAAATCTCAACCTGAAAAGTAACTAAAGCTGCTAAATTCAGCGGAGTAAAAAGTACAATATTTGCCTAAAAAGGTAGTGGAGTAGAAGTATAAAGTTACATAAAATGGATATACTCAAGTAAAGTACAAGTACCTCAAAGTACAGTACTTGAGCAAATGTACTTAGTTTCTTTCCACCACTGTACATAACATATGTCATAAGGGTAAGGCAGTGTGTCACACCACTTTAGATTTGCTGTTAGGTTTAAAACTACACTTGATTACAACGCTCAAGATCTGCTTGCCAGTAAATTTGTACCAGTCGCTAACGTCTCAACTTTAAAAATGGGAACCTAAATTGGTTTCAGCCGCAGTTAGCTTTTTCAGCGCTCAAGACTCTGTTACTTCCTATTGTTTGCATGTTGTGCGTGGGCTTGATTGAAACCTGATCTAGCTGGGGAAGCTGTGTTTAGGGTGAGGTGGACAGGCCTTTGTTGCTGCCTGAGGGGTGTTTATTTGGGCGGCTTCAGTTGGCTTCCCTGTAATCATCATCCAGCCCCACAGGATAGAAGGGATTAATGAATATGTTGGAGGGGAAGTTACAGATGACTATTTACCATTCTCATGGGGATGAGTAGGAACAGCATGAGAGACGCGGGAGAAGTTTGTGTGCATGTGTGGGCACATGCATGCTTGTGTGGCTGTGTGTGTGCATTTATCTAGGCTATATAAGACAGAAGAGCAAGTCAAAAGACATATTTTTTTATCTTTTCAAGATTTCATATATTGGTATTTAAAGGAATAGTTGACACTTTGAGAAATATACTTATTTATATGTCTATGGCTTATTCGCTTTCATGCCAAAAGTTAGATGAGAAGGTTGACACCATTCCCTTTGATCTGCCTGTTAGATATGGAACTACAGCTAGAAGGACGTTAGCTTAGCTTAGCATAAAGACTGAAGACAGTGGGGAACTGCTAGCTCTGTCTGAAGCAAGCAGCAACCTTCAAGTCTGAAGAGTGAAACCAATGTGGATGTGCATTCAACCTGCATTCTTACTAATGGCTAGGAGGTGACGACTCCTATGGTTGAAAAAAGAAGTCAAATGTATGAAAGTGTATAAAAAAATTGCCCTCCTTCTCAATTGATTTATCAAGAAGGAATGTTTTTGTCCTACAGTTTTTGCCTGCTGTGTGCTTTCAGTTTATTAAAGTTAATTGTAGCATTTGGTCATCTAAAAGGGTCTTTTTCAGCATACAGTACTAATAGACACTCTAAGGAGTCAGTTGTTCATTTTGAAGTACAGATGTACCTTGCTAACCAAGCTAGCTAGCTAGTAACGGGAGCGTGTCTATGTTCCCCGGGTCCTATGTTCCCGTCTTTGTATGAGACTGGGGAACATAGGACCCTTTTCCCCCGCTTTTCCCCAAAAAGGGTCCTATGTTCCCTGGTCTGTTACTTTTTCCACCATTACGGCAAATAGGCCTATGTAGGCCTACGGGCTGTTTGACGTATGCAAATAGGCCTAGACAAGGAAAGATTAGGTCAGGGGTGGCAAACCTGCAGGTCTCGAGCTAACCCTACCCCTAACCCTAACCCCACAACAGTGGGGAACATAGGACCCTTTTTCAGAGAAAGGGTCCCATATGCTCCCCGTTATGTATTGCTACAGGGGAACATAGGACCCTTTTTGGGAAAAACAGGGAACATAGGACCTGGGGAACATAGCGATGACCCCCTGGTTAACTCATCGTCCTCTTCCCCAGCCTCACCCTCTTGTCCAAATATGGTTACTTCTGGCTCCAAAAAACAAGATAGTGTTTATGTTTATTTCATTAAAACTAGTCTATGGTCTGAAGATGAGAATGTCTTCAACCGACAAAGAATTAGTCCACTCTTTCATTCTTAATGTGAAGCTGAGCTAACTAACTCCTGGGTGTAGCTATATGTAATATACATGTTAGCAGCCTGTTAGCTTAGCAAATAAACTAGAAACAAAAGGAAACAAGGGCCGGATTCACAAAAGTGTTCTTGAGATAAAACATTAGAACATTCTTAAGAAAAAAATAAGATGTTCCTAAGAATGTTCTAAAATGGTATTCTCCATTTTTTTTCTTAAGAATTGACGTATTTCTTAGGAACTTCTTAGTTTTCTCAGCCAAGAAATACTATGGCACATAATCCCCCATGAAGCATATTATTTTTACAGTTCTATTTTTGTACACATTAAACAAACGTGATATGATGTGTTTATGAGTAAGCTTTCCTGCTTTTAGGCAGATTTAGTAGTTTCCAGTTTATGTGCAAAGTATCTAAGATAAGCTGCTGTAAACAATGCATATGATTTTAATGTAGGGGCTTGAATGTTAATTTTTTTAAAACAGTCTATGGTTTGAAGATGAGAATGTCTTTTATCGACCAAGAATTAGTTCACTCTTTCATTCTTAATGTGAAGCTAAGCTAACTAACTCCTGAGTGTAGCGATCTCTAATATACATGTTAGCAGACTATTAGCTTAGCGAATAAACTAGAAACAAAAGAAAACAGGACAGCCAAGAAATACAATGCCACATAATCCCCCATAAAGCATATTATTTTTACAGTTCTATTTTTGTACACATTAAAAAAATGTGATATGATGTGTTTATGAGTAAGCTTTACTGATGCTTTTAGACAGATTTAGTAGTTTCCAGTTTATGTGCAAAAAAACAAAACAACTAAGCTAAGCTGCTGCTAACAATGCAAATATGATTTTAATGTAGGGGCTTGAATGTTTATTTCTTTAAAACAGTCTATGGTTTGAAGATGAGAATGTCTTCTATCAACCAAGAATTCACTCTTTCATTCTTAATGTGAAGCTAAGCTAACTAACTCCTGAGTGTAGCTATCTCTACATGTTAGCAGACTATTAGCTTAGCAAATAAACTAGAAACAAAAGAAAACAGGACAGCCAAGAAATACAATGCCACATAATCCCCCATAAAGCATATTATTTTTACAGTTCTATTTTTGTACACATTAAACAAACGTGATATGATGTGTTTATGAGTAAGCTTTACTGATGCTTTTAGGCAGATTTAGTAGTTTCCAGTTTATGTGCAAAAAAAAAATAAAACTAAGCTAAGCTGCTGCTAACATTGCAAACATGATTTTAATGTAGGGGCTTGGATGTTTATTTTAAAATATTAAGATGACAAGAGAAAGATTAATTTCACTGTGTTGTTTTCACTGCTGAGTTTCCATTCTGCATCAAACGAGAAGGAATCAATGACTGTAAAAACCTCTGAGTCAGACATGACTCCTCATATTACTCTTTGGAACGGTGTTCAGATGTCTTCCCTGTTCCCAAAACATCCTTCATGCAAAACTACCTACACACACATACACATATATTGCTATGAAAATCTAGTAACAATAAATTGCCCCCCTCTCCTCAGCTGTGTAGCCCCCATCCCCATCCCCATCCCCATCCCTCTCTTTCCTATGGCCTCCTCCACTTAATCCTCCCGCTCATCTGGGAACCACCAGCACCCCTCCATGAAGAGACGCATTGTGCCCAGATTATTTGATTGTTTTCAGATGTCGAAGCTTTCCTACACAAAAGGGGAAGAACAGGGTTTGTCCAAAAGCCCTAGGCCACTTGGCCAATGGATGGACACACAGGGAGGAGGGGGGGTGGGAAGGGATCGGCGCGGGGCTTAGGGAGCGGACACACGAGTCAGGAAGTGACCCCTGCAATGCCAGATTACAAACAATGTGCTCTCTCAACTTCTGCAGTCCTTGCTGTGGAACATACCACTTCTGCGACAGCCAAAGGGGTGGCGCTTGTAGGAGGAAGGAAGGACGGTTTCAGCCCTCTCTCTCTCTCTCTCTCTCTCTCTCTCTCTCTCTCCCTCTCTCTTTAATGCTGCATCCATTCAGTGAGTGGCGGAGGGAGTAGGTGGGGTGGGGGTAGTCGGGCCAGGAAGGCACTTCACTGATGAAAAGTCGCCACATGGAAATGGATGAGAAGTGGGCTGAGGGGGGTGGGAGGGTGAGTGGGAGAAGGGCGGGAATTGGCTCGCGCTACCAGCAGACATGAACTGGGATGTAAAGGGGAAGAAAGGGAGGGAGGTGAAGGATGAGAGACAAGGAAGGAGAAAAAGGATAAGGATAGCGATGGGGAATACAAGAATAGGGGAAGTAAGCGTAACTGTGAGGGAGGAATGCCAAAGAGTAATGGTCTGATTCAGGGCTTGTCAAGCATGGAGTCCCGTGCCTGTCAAATAGCATGTAACCAACAACCTTTTTCTCTGTCTGATGGTGGAATAGTGTGGAAGGGAAGCAGCGCGTTAACACTGAATGGAGCTTTTGTTCTGGGGTCGTCGTGCCTTTACATTTGACCAAGCCTGCAGATTAAACTGCCTATGCATGAGGCGAGCATCCCATTCATTCTTACATCAAACCATCCGTCTCTCCATCACATTTTCCTCCAGTTGTCACCCCTCTTACCCCCTTTACCTCACCCTTAAGAGGAGGTGGTTATTGTCACGTTCCTTCTCCCTGCGCTGTGTGTGTTCACATAAAGACAACCTGGCGTTTTTAGTTTTATTCTTGTTAAGTGCAGAGAGAAAAGAACCTAAGCAAATCTCCTGATAAATGAAAGAAAAAGACCCGGATGGGGACACGCACGCACGCGCGCGCGCACACACACACACACACACACACACACACACACACACACACACACACACACACACACACACTCCACCCCCGTCTGCACTGTCATGTGTGACTCACAGTGCATCGCAGCATCGTATGAACTTCAAAAAGAGGCTGGCTGTACATTCACAGTGTATTCAACCCCTGCTCTTTAAATAGCTCAGCCTCCTCCAAACAGAAAAGTCCATGCATTAAAAATGACTGAATCATACAAGAATTAAAGAGGCAGAGGACATCTTTTCACATAATGTAGCAACACAACAGCAGCACTTCACACACAATGCTAGCTTGTCTTGGTTTAAGCCTACATATATTCATGTGACCGAGGCTGCATGCACATGTATGTATGTATGTACAGAGAACACAGATTTATGTGTGTAAGTGTGTGTTTGGAACAATGTTAGTGTTGTGAGGTTATAGGTTATTTCATATTGATCGTGTCTGTTTTTTTAAAATGTCAAAATACAGAGTACACTGTACTGAATGACCACCTATAAGATAAGATAATATAAGATAAGATATGACTTTATTTATCCCGCAGTGGGGAAATCTAGTTGTTGGAAGTTGCTATAAGTCAGTGTGTTTACATGCACAGTTTAATCAAGCTATGCTTAAAAATCCATTTTGGCGTCTAATCGGACTTCTGCACTTGTCCCAGTTTACATGCAACTGAGAAAATCAAATAACTGACGGGAACGTGTCCTCCTCCTCAACACTGGGTGGCGATATGCGTCGTTTCAGCGGGTTAATGTGGCGCCCTTTCCGGTTGACCTCAGTTTGACACTTTGTGCCGTCGCTACTGACCGGCTGACGCGACCGGCTAATGTGACCAGCTAATGCGACCGGCTTCCTTGAAGTTTTTTGTTCTGGGGTCATATGCCAGCGCGGGGTTGGAGAGGGGTGGAGCATGCACACATGCGTCGTCTTGTCAAACATGCTGGCTAAAATCCTTTTCCAATCGCATTATCTGGGTGTCCTAATCGGAGTTAGAGAACTCCGACATTAGTCGGACTAACACGTTTACATGCACTTCAGTTGTCCAGTTATAGTCAGATTAAGGCAATAATTTGTTTTTTTCAAGTGTCATGTAAACGTACTGAGTGCTTGTATTCACACATGGGTACCAATGTACATGCCAACACATGCTGCAAATTGTAGCATGTAGTAGATTAAACATAAATGGGTGTCCCTAAAGTGTATGTTGTATGTCTATAAATGTGTGTGTGTGTGTGTGTGTGTGTGTGTGTGTGTGTGTGTGTGTGTGTGTGTGTGTTCTGGAATGCACCTGGCCTGATAGGCAGGCAGAGGAATGCTGAATACTGTCTCTCGCCCAGGGAGGCAGGGCTGGAATGTGGCCCAGGCCCTATTCTTCTCTCCACTGCACAGCACAGGAGAGCTGCAGGTTCACACACACACACACACACACACACGCACACACACACACACGGTTGCACATCCAGTCCTGAGGCCTGGTTCTGCTCACAGCCAAGGTTCCACACGCACCTGTGTGTCTGTGTGCACATGTGTGTGTTGGTGGGGGATGTAAAAGTGCTTTCCTGCCTGCCCATGTGTGTGAATGTGTGTGTGTGTGTGTGTGTGTGTGTGTGCACATGCACGTGCTCGAATGAACAAACTTCTCTGGAGTGCAACCTGAGAGCAATTAATTTTTCCTTTCGAGCAGGAGCTGTGTAATTTTCATTGCTTCACGCATTGTTATTAAGTCGTTCCATGGTGCTGCAAATTCCAACCAACAAAGTGAGCTTACAGCTCCTTTTAAAACTTGCCAGATCCACTGTCCCCTTCACTTCAACCCCCTCAAATCCAGATACACTCCACTGGCGGTCAAGTCCTCAACGCAAAGCATCTGAGTAACCCAGACTGTGTCTTGTAATTTTATTGTGTGGCACCAAAATCTAGAATTTAGATGCAACCACAATGCAGATTTGACGGTAGAAACAAACTATTGCATCATAAGTTGTATCTACATGTATAGAGATGACCTTAAGTGCCGCACACAGTATAGTAATCAGTGTAAATCCCTTAAAGCCATCCTGGATTTACACAATATAAAACTAGAATCAGAGTAAACAAGAATATAAACTTTCATTTGGATCCAAACCGAAGTGTGTCAGCATTTCCTCTCTTCCTGCTGTGGTGTGCTGTATATGAAATGCTATCCATTCTCTCCTTGGCCCTCCGAGCTGCCTCTGGCCTGAGCTCACTGCATAGCACTCAGATCAAAGAGTTAATTAAAGAGCCTAGGAAGTATGGGGGAAGTTGGCCTCTATGGTTTATATGTCTGTCACCCGCCAGCACACATGCAGACCGGAAAGCAAGGTTTCTTAATTGATCAGGAGTAATTAGTCTGTTTCCTACAGCGAGCATGGCTTTTCAGGGTCCTGACAAATTTGACTATCATGACAAAGTTCAGCTCTCTTAGGAGCCAAATGCATTAAATGATGGTTGGGTGGATTTGTACAGAAAAGAAAGTCGATTTAACACAACTATTATTCATTCCCGTAAGCATCGTTGAAAACCACAGTAGCTTGGTTTCTGCAAGTTTGGCCACTTGGGAATAACAATCCCACAAAACCAATCACATGCTTCAGTCAAAAGTCCCTTGACATGATTTTTAGAGAAAGGAAGACAGTTGGTCACTCTAAATTTGCCAAAGTTTGCTTTTTTTTTTTTTTTTTTTTTAAAAAGAGGAACTAAAAGAAAAAAAAAAAAGACGGTCCACATAGTGCCGTCATTCAGAGCCAATTTACTGCATGGCAGTCTTGAGACTTGCAGAGCCAATTGATTTTTGCATTGCTTTTTTGATCTCTTACACAGCGCCAGGATCTCTGGACTGTTTTCTCAAATGGGGCAAATAAACAGGGTTTGTATGTTTATTTGAAATGGGGAGAGGGACAGAGAATACAAAGGGGAAGGGAGGAGAGAGAAAAAAGGGACGTGGTGGAGGTTGAATGGAGAGAAGTGGGAGACGAAGGGGTAAAAGTGGTGGGAGTAATTCTACTATTAGAGCCTGTTGCATTGACTCTGACCGTGGCCTGAAAGCCAAATCAAAGCGTTTCCATTCACACTGAAAGTGGCTTTATGTGGGCTGACAGTAGCACTGGGCTGTATGACAGAGCTCTGGTGTCACATGGACACAGCTTCTTCCTTCCACTGCTGCCTGGTATATGTATCTATAATGATTTCCACTTGTTTAAACACCATTGTTTATTGTTTATATATGCAGAAGTCCACTGTTTATCTGCATAAACATGTTAACATTAACAGATGAATACTGTTTTATGTTCCGGCCTATATGTAATTGAACCTGAGCTGGTGTGCTTGCATGTACTTGTGATGGATTGTTTGTACATGTGAAAGTGGAAGGGCATCACGTGTAACCATGTAGGTGTGTGAATGAACAAGCAGCAACCCTGTTGCTAGGTGAAATTTGAACCGCTTCATTGTCAGAGCTTTCTTTTGGTCTATACTGCCATCAAGTGGGTGAAAGGAGGTAAATATTGTTCCTCGTGTGCAACAAAATGTTTCAGCACACGACCTCGACCATCCTTATTACTTACAATACTCTTCTCTAAAACTGACATGGAGTGAACCTGCAAATTTATGAAACTCTTTAACTGCAAGTGTTTCAAGAAATTATTTCTGGGTATGTCATATTTACAGACCAATTGATCAAAGGTCATTAGATTCCCGTCTATGTGTAGGTCAGTTATTTTACATATCCTCTGTTAGTCCATTGTTTAACCCTTTGGAGTTTGGGGCTATTTTGTTGGTTTTTGACTCCTTTTCATTCTGCCTGTATAAACGACTTAAAAAGTGTTCACCATGCCATGTTGGTATTGTTTTCAGCACAACCTCACCTATATGACCTGATTATTATTTTTTTCATTTTGATTTTGGGATTTTCAACACAAAAAACACACAAAAACACACGCAAAATTACAAAAACCCACTTAAAACACACAAAAATACACAAAAATGACAAAAAGACACATAAAACACAAAAAAACCCACAAATAAAACCCACAAAAATTGACAAAAATCACCCAAAAAACATTAAAGACAAAATATTGCATTAAAAATGCTGAATGCAAACTGCAAAACACAAGTCTGTGAACCACACTGTTTTAGTCCAGCTCTTCTCTGGAAGGAGGCCAAATAGAGACTGAAAGTGGATCTCAATTCTCGATTTTGTGCCTCCTCATCTCCCTGATCCTTCATCCTCCAGCTTTTGACCTGGGAATCTCTTTCAACACCTTTATTTGGACAGTTATCCTCTTACTATTCGAAGACCTTTTTGGTGGTTGTGGCCAGTGGATGTTTTGAACATTAGGGTACGCTTTCTAAAGTCCAGTCCATGTTCAACTGTGTCCCATAAGTTGTTGCAGCAATTTTTGGGTTGATACCATTTGCTACACACATTTGGTGCTCAATAATGCAATTTTATTCATATCGAGAATGGATAAAAACGGTCATAAAAACCCTCCAGAATATAACATCAATGCCAAGACCTTTGGAACAAAATATAAGAATCGATGCTGAGATTTGGGTTCAAAAACTTTGGTCATTTTGGAGATTTCTGTATTTTCAGTGATTGGATGACGAGCGCTTCTGTTCTACAAACTGCCGAGAAACCCTCTTATTGTCAATAAACCTAGGAAAGCTCCACATCCTACAATTACAAAGATATAAAGTTGTAATAAAAAAGATAAAAGTTAAATAAACATCTTGTAGCTAAGAGTTGTTATACATTTTAACAGCTTTTACTGTTTGTACAGTGCTGCAGGGAAGGTATTGTTTAGTATAGACCGTCAGCACTCTAAAGTTTCATTTGCTTATTGCTTAGGAATGTGGATTTGTGAATATAAAATTTAGTTAACATAATAAGCAAATGAATCAAATAGAACCGTGAACAGTATAAAAGAGGTGTGTCAATGGTTTGATGATGCAGCTGAGACATATGTCATATTAAATTGACAACAGTGCTTTACAATGATATAAAATACATCTTCTGTGGACTTGGATGCAAGGACAGGAATTAGAAATGTACAATCTGGGACTTGGGAACAGTCATGCTGAGACCACAGAAAGGTTAAGTGATGACTCAGGTGTTGCAATACATTGTTTAACTGTAGTATTACTATAATTTCTAATAATAAGATTATTTTGCATTGGTATGAAGGTGAAGTGCATCGTTTGTGAAACATGGCTTAAGCGCAGGATAAGAATAAGAAGCAACAAGCCCACATTTAGACAAATGTTCTTATCTATTAAATCTAAGTGTTTTTTTGTTTTGTTTTTTAGCTCCCCCTGGTGGTTAATGACACAATGTTCAAGAAACTGTCTCAGCTCAAAGTATGAAGATCTTTTCATAAATCAGCCTGCACATATGGCAGAAGTTTGATAATAATCGTACCAGATCATTTATTATTTTAAAAATGAAATAAGCCTGATAAGTTTTTCACTTTGAAACTGTCCAGGCAATTCTGAAACTCGGACATCCAACCCTCTATTTCTGGAAGTGTGGATGGGCTTTCTGTTAAAACAAACAAATCAAAACTGTATGGCAAACTGTAGCTGCAACCCTGATTTAATTTAGGCTTTTTAATGATATTATGTTAAAGGCTTTACAATAACACCCTATAATAACTTCCATATTCTGCATTTTTCATCTAACAAGATGTAAAATATGTTGACCTTAAGTGATTCTTTAATGTAATTATTGCACCTGTGTGCATGAGTGTATGTGTATTCACACAAAACACATTATATCACATGTTTTTTAACTCATTATATTTATTAGTTTATGTTTTGTTTTCCAAATTCTGCCAAAGAACTTTCTCAGGGCAGATACTTTAACTTATGGAGGAAAAACCACACGTGCGACTAATTACATTAATGATACCTAACATGCACAATAGCAGGGCTCTGGCATTGGCATACTTGAATGGAATGCAGCCATTATCTTTATTATTTACACCTGTGTATGCATTGCAAAAAAACAACAATAAAGGCTATTCCCAGCCTGCCCACCAGTAGGCACTGTGTCCTACATTGGGCCTCACTTGTAACTTATCTCTTTATCCTCTGTGTCTTTCTTCTTTTTTTTTTTAACAATATGTTTATTGTTTTTAAAGAGAACATACAATCACATGGACAGTAACATCACGGACATCCCTCCGCCCCCCACCATCAACAGCACAAACATTCTAGGAATGAAACAAACAAACAAACCAAAAAACAACAAAAAACAACAACAACAACAACAACAACAACAACAGCACACTGCAAAAAAGGTGTGTCTAAAAACAAGATAAAAACACTAAATCTGAGGGAAATTATCTTGCTGCATGGACAGATAATTTTACTTGACAAGATTTCTTAAATTAAGATTTTTAAATCTAGAAATAAGCATGTTGAACGCTTAAAATAAGAAATTAACTCTTAAAACAAGATAAATTAAAGTTGCAAGCAGCGATGAACTGGCCGGTGCAGAGTGCACTGACACTTTGTTTCTTACCAAGATAAAAAAAACAACTTTAGATTTTAATTCGTTTTTAAGAGTTCTTTTCTTATTTCAAGTGTTGAAAGTGCTTATTTCTAGATTCAACAATCTTAATTTAAGAAATCTTGTCAAGTGAAATTTATCTGTCCATGCAGCAAGATAATTTCCCTCATATTTAGTGTTTTTATCTTGTTTTTAGACACACCTTTTTTGCAGTGCAAGAAAAGAAGAAAAAGAAGAAAAAAGGACAAAACGTGCGTATAAACATAAAATAAAACACAAATTCAATAGTGCTCCTATTTATTTATAAGAGGCATGCCAGGTTCCACAAGTTCCGCCCTTCAAATTTTAATCATGAATTTCAGTCTGATCACTTTCCAGGAATTGCATAAAAAAGTGTCCCATATCTCTGTGAACTTCCTTTTGGCAACATAAGATAATTTCTCCAGTGTCAAACATGACGCGATTTCTCGTAACCACATTCCCTGTGTAGGGCTGTCCATACTTTTCCACCTAAACGCAATCACTCTCCTAGGATAGCTCAATCATTGGAGCAGTTTTGCGGCCTGGTACAAAGTGATCAGGATAAATACCTAATATACAGAGCTTTGCCTCAAGTGGAACCACCATATTAGTCATACAGGAAATCATGTGGGTTACATCTTTCAAAATGACTGGATTTTTTGGCATTCCCACATGCAGTGCAGCAGAGTGCCCACACTATCATTACATTGAGTACAGCTGTCAGGAATGTTGGGTTGTATCGGTGTAGTTTTACAGGTGTCACATAAGTTCTGAATAGCCAGTTGTATTGAATGAGTTTTAGTGCTGTGTTTATATAATCGCTGTGAAATCTACAGTTATTTACTGTATTATTCACAGTTCATCACTGTGTTTGATTCTTACAGTATAATGGTCCTTGTGACAAAATCACAGTAGTTAAAACATTACTGTAGAAAAAACACAGTAGACTGTGTAGAACTGTGAATAGTAAAGTAGATTACTGTATTTTTCAATTTTTTATCATAAATTTGATCAGAACCAGTCCTATACAAATGCTGTTTAAATAATTAACTTAAAATAAAGTTTTTCATACAAAACATAGTATGGAAATCAATTGTAAAACAGTAAATGTATTAATATTATTTTCTTTAGTGTATAGAGTAATTACTTGCAATTACTAGTTATTTCTATAAAAAGTAATGATGAAATTATTATCAAATTAACAGCATTGTTTACTGTGCCGTATTGCCATATACAGTACCATTAAAATCACAATGTTTAACTGCTTTTGTATTCTTACAGTAAACAAATCATAACTGTAAACACAACTAAAAATCAGGGTTTCATTTTCATTTTAAACCAAAGAAAACAGTATTGTAAATAAAACTAAAACCACAGTGTTTAATTATTTTTTTATTTTACAATATGACAACAGTACTGTAAATAAAAATTCAGTAGTTCTAATGTAAATAAAACTTTAAGTAAGTTACTTGTTAATTGTTGCCAATAAGTTACTGTAAAAATCACAGTAAATTCTTTACAGTGTGGTATTTGTTTGTGCCTTCAGACAAGCATTTTCCCACTCATTTTCTGTAATATTTATTCCTAAATTGTCTCTCCATGCATTGAGTCTACAATGGGAATTGTCCTTCGATTTGGATTGTAACATACTGTACAATACTGACAGCTGGCCTCGACCATCCTTATTACTTATACTCTTCTCCATAACTGTCATGGAAGGTCTATGCAGGGAGTGAGCCTGCGATTTTATGAAACTCTTTAACTGCAAGCGTTTAAAGAAATTATTTCTGGGTATGTCATATTTACAGATGAATTGATCAAAGGTCATTAGATTCCCGTCTATGTGTAGGTCAGTTATTTTACATATCCTCTGTTAGTCCGTTGTTTAACCCTTTGGAGTTTAGGGCTATTTTGTTGGTTTTTGACTCATTTTCATTCTGCCTGTATAAACGACTTAAAAAGTGTTCACCATGCCATGTTGGTATTGTTTTCAGCACAACCTCACCTATATGACCTGATTATTATTTTTTTCATTTTGATTTACTGGATCAACATTTTCAACACAAGAAAAACATGCAAAAAAAAAAAACAACCCACAAAAAAATTACAAAACCCCCACATAAAAACACACATAAAACACACAAAAACACATACATTTTTTTTTTTTTTTTTACAAAAAACACCCATAAAATGACAAAAAAAACCCACACATAAAACCCACAAAAAATGACAAAAAGACACATAAAAAGACACAAAAAACATAAAACACACATAAAAACACACAAAATTTGACAAAAATCACACAAAAAACATTAAAGACAAAATATTGCATTAAAATGCTGAATGCAAACTGCAAACTTTGAAAAACCTCTGCAAAAACTTACATTTGGTCGAGGTGTTTTTCCACCTTTGCTGAAAAAGGGTTGATGCACTAAATTGGCCTTGTAAACTTCTAAAAAAGGTGACAGCAGGGCTCGATGCTGCTTCGTTTTTACGTTGCAACGTCATGACGAAGTCTCGCTCCGGTGCTTTCGTGGAATCAAACGTCCACAGGTGAACCGCGCGTCTATAACCTGCATCCATTGAAACTAATTTAACAGTACGGAGCGTATTTGTTAAAATACGGAAGCGCCATTAACACTAAAGTAAGAAAAAACAAGGGAATAAAGACATTTTGGCCGAAAGAAGTTGTGTTTTGTCGTCGACAGCGAGCGAAGAAGATGCGAGCTAGCAAGACGAAGCTCCGGCTAACCGGTAGGTTTCAATGACGTCACCTGCTTCTGTTTGTTGTGTTTGTCTT
Source organism: Centropristis striata (assembly GCF_030273125.1). Classification (NCBI taxonomy): domain Eukaryota; kingdom Metazoa; phylum Chordata; class Actinopteri; order Perciformes; family Serranidae; genus Centropristis; species Centropristis striata. The sequence goes on along the minus strand of NC_081532.1, from coordinate 5,032,774 downwards.
CATGTGTTGTTGTGGTGATATAACTCTGCTGTGGAGTCTATAACATGTGCTTATTGTGTATGTATGCGTGTAACACCCGCCGTGGTGTCCACTTGAATGAAACTATAATCCAGGTTCAGGTTGATAGTAGGCTAACTGAAGTCAGGCTTGTAACCAAGGTAACTGAGCTAACGTTAGCATGCTCCGCAGCAGGCTAACTGTTTAGCTTGATTTGGCTGAAAGTGTAGCATGTACACTCAGTGGTGGTTCTACACAGGGGCCTACAGGGGCCACTGCCCCATGTGAAGAAGCCCTTGGCCCCTGCTGTGGCCCCTGTGTGAAATTAATAATAAAATGATTAATTTATAACGATGAACGGAACAATTATTACATATTTTTTGTTCAAACAATATCTCATTGTACACAAAAGGGACCCAGAATGTGTACATTCTATCTATCTATCTATCTATCTATCTATCTATCTATAGATAGATAGATAGATAGATAGATAGATAGATAGATAGATAGATTACTTTATTCATCCCCGAAGGGAAATTCGGTTATCACAGCAGTCCGGTATTCAAGTACAATAAAATACAATAGAATAAAATACTGAGGTAGCATAAATAAAAACAACAATAGAAAAAAACACAGAATAGAACAAGGACACTTAAGAAGTTAAAAAAAGAACATCAGTTGGTAGGATGGTTGGCAAGATGATGGTAATAATTAAACTGGTGATATGATGGCAACAATGCTATATTGACTAGACGGTATATAATAATAATAATAATAGTACAGTATATAATATAATATATATAATATAATATGTAATAATAGATAATAAACAATATAAACATAAGTAAAATGATATAAAAATAAATAAAATGGTATAAAAATAAATAAAATGATATAAAAATAAATAAAATGTAAATATAATAGTTTATCTATGCAATAAAAGCTTGTGTATATAAAAAAAAGATCATTCTCACTGTACTGCACTTTCTAAATAAAAAAGTAATTGTAATAATAATAATATATTGAATTTATAAGCACCTTTCTAACACTCAAGGACACTGGCCAATAGTTTGAACAAGACAAAACAGGGAATGAAAACCAGACACAACAAATAAAACACAACAAAGAAAGTGTGGTGCAGTTTCAGAAAATAATAAAACAAAGAAAAAAAAGAAGTGCAGTGCAATTAAATGGAATTGTGCACAAAAATGCTAAATGTCAGCGTCGTACAAAAATAATTATTGTTGGTAAGTGTCAATGTTTCAATCAATGTATATGTACCTTCCATATACTTAAATGAGATTTTTAAATAAGCTAAAATAAAGTTTTGAATGCTTAAATATGATCGTTGCTGTTTTTTAATGTGCTCTCTGATTAAACACTGCAGTAACTATAGGTAAAGGGTAAAACTGAGAAAAACTGCTTTAAAGTTTTTTAACGTTGTTTAGCTGGCCAGCCAAATGGGTTATAGGTAGATAAGTGATATGACACTTATTTCGACATGTATTGATAATGTCATTTTTATGCAAAAAAAAATCATGATTTGACCTTTGACCCCAAAAATGTAGTTACTCTACTCTGGTTTTGCTGTAAAAGGTTCTAATAGTAATGATAAACAGAATGCAGTAACTACAATGTTGTTGTCTTCTTTCAGCTTTTATATTTTGTTTTCAGTGAATAAACATTTTCAAATTTATTTTCTTTGAAGTGTATTTAAGTTATTAACAACTCTATTCAAAGATTTGTGTATTATAGACTTAATGTTATAAAGTAATGTTGTATTTTAGTCTTAATATAATTATATCTTTTTTTTTTTTTTACTTAATTACTATCTAGATAATCATTTCCCTATCAAATAAACTTATAATTTCTATAATTCTTGTCTTCACTATTCAACACAATGAAGAAATACAAGGCTACACTGTATCAGGCCGTCTGCTTTGGTTTTATGTTTAAATTCGTATATATATCCAAAGCAGACCGTGGTAAGTGCAATTTGAGTTGGATTTTGTAGTTACTGCAACATTTTATATCATTATTTCTCTGAGATAAAGCAAAATTAAAATCTAAAACTTTGTCACAAGATAAAACAGACATCAAGGAGTTCATTTTTAGTTGCAACTCAATTTCAACCAAAATTGTAGTTACTGCAGTTAGACTTTGTAGGGCAGTATAATTAAAGGAAGAAAAGTGTGCCGAGGTTATCTATAAGTTATTTATTAGTTCACTAATTTGGTTAAGCTGTGGAGACAAACAGAACATTAAATACAGTTCAAAACATGACCTTCTCTAGCCTACTGTCATCCTTCTTCAGTTTATTTCTCTACAACGAGAGAATATGTGTCAAAGAATAGCTGAATAAATAGTTTGCAATAGTTTCTTATGTCCATATACCTGCATTCCCTGATTCAAAGATTCAAGATTCAAAGTGTTTATTATCATATGCACAGTACAAAACATGTTTCCCTGTCCAATGAAATTCTTGCTTTGCTGTCAGCAGAATGCTAACCGATGTAAAAAATAAAAAATAAACAATACTAAAAAAAAAACAAGATAACAAAATTTAGGGCAGCATGTGATAATAAAAAAACAACAATAAAAATGATAAAACAGTGCTAATATAAGCAGTGCAATTCGGCATGTGCAAGTGCAAACTGAAAATGTAACAGTTGGGTTCAGTTATATGAGGTAGTCCATGATTATAATCTCCTATGCATTGTTGAGGAGCCTGATGCCAGCGGGAAAGAAGAAGTTCTTTAGTCTGGTTGACCTGCATTTAACACTTCTGTACCTCAGCCTGAGGGTAGAAGTGTAGACAGTCAGTGTTGGGGGTGGGTGGGGTCCTTGAGGATGGAGGCGACTCTCCTGTGGACTCTGCGGTGGTAGATGCTCTGCATGATGTATGTCTTGTTGCCATCTTGTCCTGCAGCAAGGTGCATGGGTAGACATACCGTTCTTTACCGTCTAAGTGCAATAATATTATAGTCCAATACATTTTTATTCATTTTATCTAATAACTTACCTCTACATGCTATCACTCCTCCACATTCGCCTTCTTTACATATGGCTATTTATTCTAAATTCAATATTTTTTTGCCATTCAATTATTTATTCTTTTATACATCTATACCTTATTGTCCTTAAGTGTTTGTGTGTTGTTGTTCTTAATTTGTTTTATGCACTATGGGAGCTGCACTCTAGTTTTATTCTATTCTATTCTATTCTATAATTGTAGAATTCAGACACATTCAAACATTTCATATTTGCTTTTAGTCTTACTACTGGCATTTCAGTGACTGAGGACATTGTCTCCTCATTAAAGTCCCCAGAAATGCTGGCACCATTTTCCTGCAGATAGAACACTTCCACTGTTGGTAAAGCAAAAGAAGAATGGCATAAGATGTAGTGTTTTTTTTCTTTTCTCTTTGTTTTTCAAAATAATATTTACTCACACATGGGTATGGTATTCATTTTGTTATCATGAGTTAGGGGATCTAATATGCATATAGTATCTCTATGAGTAGGGAAAAATATTCAAATCCCTTACTTAAGTAAAAGTACTGATTGTACACTGTGAAATTACTGCACTACAAGTAAAAGTCCTGCATTCACAACTCACTTAAGTACAGAAGTATCAGTATCAAAATGTACTTAAAGTATCAAAAGTAAAAGTACTCACATACAACACATACATTGGTGCTAGAACTATGCTAGCGCCAAACCGAAAGATTGAATACAATTGAGTTAGAATTGGAACAAAAAAAAGGTGAATATATAGTTATGATTATTCAAAACCAGAAAATGTATCAACAACAACACAATTGCAATCAAATTAAAATTTAACTATAAAAACAATCTGTCCTCTGAGAAGGAGCAAGATACTTGTCAGGCTCTTAGAGAATCAGTATACTCACTCTCTTTTAAGTGTTCTTAAAGCTATGAAGAAGTTAGGGAATGAATGCATCTCATTACTGTATGCTTAGTTTGTGAAATTCAAACACGTATATCATTTGTGTAGGATGACATTTTTACAGCGGCTTTGTTGTGGCATTATGCTGTTATAAATAAACATAAATAATTTGATATTCATCCCTACCTTAATGATCTCGATGACAGTTATAAGCTCAGGCTGGTGGTGTATCTTTCTGCTTCTATTTATGGGCCTGGACCTGACCTGCACTTTGAGTGTGCATGCTGTGTCTTGTGTTTCACAAACAACATTTAAAGTACAAAAGTATCCTTTAAACTCATGATTTGACACTTTTCTACCTTTGCTTTTCCTGTCTGCTTCTGTCTGATGGTTGTACCTTTTTATAGGCCTACATAACTGTTTTTATTATTTTGTTTTTTGTAGCATTACATAAAAAGAAAAATTAGACTTGTTATAGTGGTACTACTTCATAGTTACAGTACGGATGGACGTGATTTAAGACTTTATTTTATGTTTTATATAGATTGATCAGTTCAGATGAGTTGTGTAGCTTTATGTGAAGAAGTCTAAACTAGGGTTGGGCGTTATATCGATATATTTTTAAATGTGATATGGAATTAGACCATATCACATATGTCGATATAGTTCAGTTTTTTTCCTCCTTATATATATAAATACTGCTACCTTACTAGGGTTTGTCATATTTAGTTATTTTGTAATGTTCGTTATTCTTTTCTCATATAAATATATTCATTTCAGAGAAAGATTGGCCTATTTTATTTCATAGGCTATTTTTATTTAAGATATTTTTTATTTAATTGTGCACTTTATGGAGCTTTGATTTAAAAAAAATAATTCTAATGTTATACAGTATGTACATGTCATATTTTGCTTTGACTGAACATTTGCTCTCACTTTGCGATAAAAACTATCGTGATACATATAAGGGCTGCAACTGACGATTACTTTCATTATCGATTAATCTGTTGATTATTTAAACGATTAATCGTAATTAGTTGTTTGGTCAATAAAATGTTGAAAAACATCAATCAGTGTTTCCCAAAACACAAGATGACATCATCAAATCTCTTGTTTTGTCCACAAACCAAAGAGATATTCAGTTTATTGTCATAAAGGAACAAAGAAACCAGAAATATTCACATTGAAGAAGCTAAAATCAGAGAATTTGGACTTTTTGTCTTTAAAAAACTGCTTAAACCAATTATTCGATTACCAAAATAGTTGACAATTAATTTAATAACTGATTATTGTTCGATTAATCGAATAATTGTTGCAGCTCTAATATATATCGTATATCGATATTAAGCCTAAATATATCGGGATATGACTTTTGGTCCATATCGCCCAGCCGTAATCTGAACACACTGTAGCAATACACAGATTTTAAAAAGACAGGAGAGTGTGTGATAGAAAGATGACTTTATCAGAGACAAACAGATGTTTATTGATGGGGAAACTTTATTTGAATTGTTTTCTGGATACCAAACCCCCACCCTAACACGTAAAGCACACGTCTGTCTCCTCAGGGCGTGTCACCAGCGCTTTGATCACTGTGATGCGTTCATCCCGTCACCACGAAGGGATGAGTGTCACTGTCATTTAACACACCACCTCGGAAACCAACCCGACAGTGTGTAGCCCAGAAATCTACATGTGCAACCGCACATATGTACAGGAAATATGATTCCACCATCAGTTCTGTCAGTATGTGGCATCTTGGCAAAGCATTTGTCCATCGCATCAACATCTGGTGTCAAAAATGATGCCAAACAAGCACTTGGTAAGAACATCCCAACTTCCTCCGTAGTGCTGTGGATGTTTGTTTTGAGTATATTTTGTCAGCTTGATGAGTGAGTCTTGGTGTAACTCTTTTAAACTCGATCACCCTGGAGTTAAGGAGGGCGAGGAGCAACACGTTAGATGTAGAGTAACCTATCATTGCCATTCAGAAAAGATGAAGGGAAAAATGTAAGCAGGTGAACTATTTATAGAGGAGGTGCAGAAAAGACCTTTTAAATGCTGCCTGTTATCTGTGAGTGCACTTTGATGTCTGAGTCATCCCACATCAACATCATTCTGTTTTATCCTCAGGTTTCCTTTTGGTCTTTGCTTGAGCTGCAGGTTAGTGAGGTTATAACTGCAGAAGAAAGCATTGCACGTATAAAGTGTTTGTTCATTCACATAGGAAAAAGGGGCTGGTGTTTAATTATGCATACAAAAACTGAATAATGTGTAGACTTGAAATATTTTCTTAGTGTAGTAGCAGAAGAAACTAAATGAGCAAGATTTTTTTTCAATAAGTAGACTAGATGGATAAATCAAGCTGATGGTAGCTTTCAGCAGATATATTGATATCAGTGTGTATGTTTCCCAATATGTCATATTTGAAGGATTTTTCTTGCTTTAATCTCTGTGCCTAAGTGTTTAGTTGTAAGAAAAATAACTATCAGCCAATATGTCATCATCAAATATTTTAAATCCCATAATTTCTTAAAATTGCAGCATAAATTTCTCGTAAAAAAGGTTTTCACATACAAGGAATTGCCTTGGTATTTTGTTGTACAGCCGTTTAAATAAACAAAGTGAAAGAAAAGAAAAAAAGTATTGGAAAGGTCAAGAAGAATGAGAAAAAGTAATAATACAATATAATAGAGGTGTAAATCCCCAGAGGCCCCACGATATGACTTCATTCCGATACTTGAGTCACAATACGATATTATTTTTGCATTTTGGGATATGGCGAGTATTGCGATACAATATAATGCGATTTAACTGTTTAACTGCATTTTGTGTCCACAAAATTAAATTAAATCAAGAATATTTTTTGTTAAATTAGAGAAAATTCTCAGTCTGTTCATCTAACTTCAGTCTTTTTATTTGTCCACAATGAGAGTCAAACCCACAGACTGACCAACAAAGTATTCAGTCAAACTGAACTGAACTGATATCAAACATATTTGCATGACAACAATTGCAGCATGTTCTCAAATTTTCCTCAACTTTAAGCTTCACTCCTCTGAATTTTTTTGAATGAAACATAAATAAAGCCTAAATTTGCAGCGTTATGTTAACAACTTCACACGATATCCTGATGCACGTGGGTGCCTATAGATTCCTTAGATCTTCTTGTTTCATATGATATCAGTATCTCCAGTATATTCCTAAAAGTGTGCCTGCAGTGGCCTCCAGAAAAAAAAGGCGAACGCTAAATATCGATACTTGGCAGCCATGAATCGATATTATATTGCCACGTAAAATATCCCAATACTATGCTGTATCGACCCCCCCCCCCCCCACCTCTAACACCCACACGGGGTTATTTTACTAGTTCAGGGATGGGCAACTTAAATGCTGCAGGGGGCCACAATTTTTCATGGAGACTACCACAGGGCCACATATAGGATCGTGCACTTAACCAAATATGATGAAACTGCAATTTTAAATATGTTTACAGTGCAGTAACTTAACATATTTCATGCTCAAATGCATGTATAACAGTATAAATAGGAATACAAAAGGTTTGAAGCAAATAAAAAATAACCACTTACTGTGATTTTTTTCAGTGCAAGAACAGCAGACCAACATTAATTGCAAGAACTAATGTTGTGCATTTCTACACTGCACTTTTAAGATTTCATGCTCAAATGCATGTAGTTGGACTGAGGGCCACTTCAACTGAGAGTGTGGGCCGTATGCGGCCCCCGGGCCTCCAGTTGCCCATCCCTGTACTAGTTGTATTGGAACTGCAAATTATTTTCTTGATTAATCAGTGAATCTGGTGGTCTAAAGGTCCTTGGTGACATCATCAAATGACTTGTTTTTCACAGAGTCCAAAATCCAAAGATTTTAACGGCACAGATCCTCACAGTGGAGAAAATGCAACCAAAGTGTTTGGCATTTTTGCTTTACAAACTTTTCTGTCGATTGATTAATCATCTAATTATAGCAGTTGGAGAGACATCATGCAGTTCCCTGCAAGCTCTACGCAACTTTTCCTAATCAGCCACAATAATTAAAAACACCTGTGTGTGTCTGATAGATATTTAAAATGAAGGACAGTTGAGAAACTTGCTATTGTTGTGGTGGGGGGAATCACTAAAAGAGCCTGCAGTTTATTTTATCACTTAACTTATTTTGAAAAACCAACCGCGTTCATCATTGCTGACACTATTTATGACTGACGCAAAGCAAATGTGATGTCAGTTTAAACACTGCAATAAAAAATGTAATCACAAGTAGGAGGGATTAACTTCTTTCAACTTCACCAGTAGGAGTTGTTGATTTAAGTTGAATTGTGGTGGAGAATTTGGTTGCCAAAAAAATATGCAAATATGCAACTTGGGTGGCAGTAGCTTGGCTTCATTGTTGGGATAGCTTCTCTGTATGGATAAGTATTTGTTTATAGAAAGAGAGATTTAGACTTTTGAGTCCTAAATGTTGTTTTGTTTACCCCTGCGGCATCAAAACTCAAAAGCTGACATATGTTGGTACAGTGGTTCTGCGATTTTGTACTTATCACTTATTTCTTGTTTAATTTTTACGCTTTTCAAATAAGCCTGGCAAAGTTTTTGTAACATTTTTTTTTTCATTTAAAACCTTTGTTTGACATTATATGTTTCTGCATAGAACATTAACACTTCATATGCAAATCTTTCTGTTAGGGTTGGCTAAATTAGTTACTGAATTGGCATATGACGATTTCCACAGCAAAACATGATGATGGACAATGATTTTACCACACAAGAGTCATTCAAACTGATCAAACCTCATGGGCACTGGACCCACTAAAGGAACTATAGCCATCTTATGAATCGTGATCGCCAGAAATGTGTGTGTTCCATGGACTGTATGTTTTTGGTGCGGTTCATTGGTCTGTCTGCATGTCAGCAGGATCAGAGAAAAACAACTGAACTGATTTTCAGGAAACTTGGTGGAATAGTGTAGCATGGACCGAGGAAGAATCTAGTACTGTGTGGAGTAGATTTGTTTGACGGCGTATTTGGTCCAAGTATGAAAAAAAAAATGGACCCGGGGGAGGGGGGGTAACATTTTGAGAAATCGGTCACAAATTTACAAGATTAAAGTGGCAAATCTACGAGAAAAAAAGTTGCAGATTTATGAGAAAAAAGTGGTAAATCTACTAGAAAAAAGTAGCAGATTTATGAGAAAAAAGTCGGAAAAATGATGTTTTGTATTCAAGTGTATTTGTATCCATTATTGAGCCAGTGAGGCCCAGGTCTTAGAGGGCTGCGCCTATACTCATAGAATCTGGAGTTACAGTACGTAACTAATGTTGTATTTTGTATAGGATTCACCCTCTAAGAGCTATCGCTATTGGATTAAGGGCGAAGTAGGATATGGTCGATGCCTCAATGGGTCCTTCTGGTAGCACAAGTGCACCCACACTTCAGAGATGAATAAAGAATCCCTAACCCCAGCCACCATGGCACGCGTAAAAACGCATCACATGAGAATGGGCCTAATTACGCCGTCGTAGATTTGAGTCATGTGGTGGCTACAGAAACTATTTTTCACTTTCCTTAACATGATGAGATGGATCATGACCTTTATAGAGATCTGTGGTCTCCAAGTGCCCTTCAATATTTAGATTATGTTTATGTTCATTTTACGTTTGTATTCTAAAATATTTTATTAATTCCTTTGGGGGAATGTGTCCTCGACATTAGGCCTAATCTAACTACTGGGAGGGCACAGTAAACCACTGACCAACTATTGTTCTGAACCAGTGATGTGATTTTGAATAATATCAGCATTTAAAGTCAGTATTTGGTGGTTTTGTGGTTTGACCTTAGTAACTTTCCAGAAGAGGATATTTGGATAAGGTTTGACAGCTCATGTGTTTGTTGCCCTGAAACATTTCTGGCACCCCTGACCCAGCAGTTACTGTAACCAGGTGCTCCAGGCCTGTTCACTCTCATTGTAATTGGCTTGTAACAAGATGGTGACAGGAATATATATGCTGGTTAAACTGTTATGCCAACAGAGGGATAGTATTTTATGGAACATTCCATGTGTAAACACCAAACGTAGAAGGGGGCAAAGAATCTGGACTCACTGTTGTGTCTTGAAGATATTTTGACACCTATCATCATCATCATCATCATCATCCATTAGTTCATAAAGGCCACGATCACGACAGCTGCTTCTTGAAACAAACACACCCAAGGAACCTCTGTAGTTTTTTTTATTTTTAACTTATTGGTGAACATACTGTGGCAGTGATGTAAAGTGTCCACTAGAGAGCGCCATTGATACTGGATTTAATTGCTCTGTTGTTAAGACTTATCCTCTGAAGATGACTGTTGTTGTAGCTCAACCCTCATTCTAAAAAAAGTTTGGACACTGTCAAAAATATTGAATAAAGGTAAATGCAATTATTTGCTGATATAAATAAGCAAATTGTTTTTTTTTTAAATGTACACAGAATTTGTTGCATTCTCTTTTTATTTACATTTTACATAATGTCGTCTTTGGAATTGGGTTTTTACATACAGTTTATTCAGATCTCACATTGTTCTGTGATTGAAACAGTTTATCTGTTGATGTAGAGCTGATATGTTTTATCTATTGGGTGATCACATAAGAAAAGGTGGAGAAACAATAACTAAGATTGCATAAAGTGTAAGAGCTTTGAATTGAAAATCAGGTATTATAGAAGTGTAAAACATACTCTCAGCAACTGTTATTTTGTGGTATATTATTATTTAAACCAACTTCCATTATTTTTTTTGTGAAAATACTGGTGAAAATGTCTTTAACCACACTGACACAGAAAAATAATACAAAAAAATGACTATAACCTATAGCTGGCTCATAGCATTTTATGCTTTTTTTGCAGCAGTGAAGCACGCAGCTTAGTGGGAATTATTTTATCCAGACATTATGACACAATATTAGCTGATTATGCTGTCTGTAAGATTAGCTTGTAGCAAGGTAGTGATGCCAACTGTCATATTTATGTTCATGTTAGTGGCCCTTTAGAGTTTCATCATTAATTATTTCATTTCCCCCGGTGAAAATAATCAAGGTGGTTTCTAAGTTGCCAACATGATTCCCAAACACAGATACTATGTAGGTCACGCTCATATAAACCCTATATTATAAAGCATCATACATTTTCACTGCTGTAAGTGTGCCACAGCGTCTGCACAGGGACAAAACCCCGAGCTCCCAAAGAGCAGATCTCTGTGTGACTCAGGCGACGGCTGATCCTTTTGCTCTCTGAACTCGGGTGCTTCACCTTCAACTACAGTCTGAGAGGAGAGGGAGGGAGGGAGGGAGGGGAAGGAAGGAATAGGGAAAGGAGGGAGGAGAGAATGGGGGGAAAACGTGCCACATTAAAAGAGGAAGTTCATCCTCTGATAAACACATAGCTACACATCCCACTGGACCCACTGTCTGAGATGGCAGCCAGTGCTAAATGTGAGCTTGTCTGAGCTGCACCACTACAAGGGGAGAAACCGCATGGAATTCATGTTTTGTCCCTAGGTTGTTCGTTTGAGAGCTTTAGAGGATTTTAATGTGCCTCTCTGTACCTCACAGTTTCCATTCAAGGGGCTCTCCAGACGCAGTGCAGCTCTTCACAGAAGACATGCATAATCATGGCAGAGGGGAGGGGATGAAACAAAGAGACGTGTAAAGCATCATATACATATGGCACTTTATATTGTACCCCTTTCAGGTATTCTTATGGGTGTTTTGGTTTTAGGTTTGATTTTTTGCGTTGTTACACACAAAGGAAACAGCCGCAGCTCAGTACTTCAAAGGGGCCCCGGCAATCCCACATAGACAGACCACATTTCAGTGGAGCATGCTGTGCCGTGCTGCACTGTGCTACAGACAGACAAGAGCTGTTATGAAGAAGAGGAGACCATGCCTTCTCATTAAAAAACACCACTGTTTCCTCCACAGATTAGTCTGCTACGGGAAAACTACACAGGGAAGACACCCTTGCCACATCTACAGCTGAAAGATGCAGTGTTACATGATTGAAACTGTCAAATAAAGCATACAGTTGGAGAAGTCTCAAAACAAGTGTTCACAAAAAAAATGACAAAACATTTTTAATGGAAATGATTGACAGGTTGTTTACAGAGAAATCTCAGTTTTGTTGATGTTTAGGAATGTCGAGCCTTTTGTGAGGGCTTCTTACTTTCTGCTTGTTGTTGCGCCTTACGATTGGTCAAGGCCTCGTGATGATTCTAGTGGTTAAAAGGCCAGAAAAGTCCACAGTCAAGTACAGCATATGCACATAGATGAGGTTGTCTTTGGGACCTTATTGGGTTTCTGGGGCCCCTTTTAAAGGCTCTTGATGCACACCAAAATATGGGACATTATACGCTTATATTTAGCTTAAACAGAGTTCTACTTCACCTGTCCGGAGAGTTGAAGCTTGGAGATTCTTTCGTCAGTCAGCTGTGCAGACACAACAAATTAACAACAAAGTGACAACAAAATTGAGCATCTGATAAGGAAATTTACGTAACATTGACTCGAGTGGATCCTCGCATACTTATGCGCAGATGAGAAAAGTATAATTTTGGATTTTGAAGGATGGCCAATTTAACCTGCCAGTCCTCATGGAAATAGTGGCATGTTTTTATGTAGCTTTTTGTTGTCGTTGTTGTTGTTGTTGTTGTGAGAGCCACAAATTTAGCAAAAAAAGAGCTTAAAACCCAAGTTGCTAGTAGTAACTGCACTTGGAATTTGCACGTTGCCCCCATAAGTTGTATTTACTTAAGACGTAGACCTAGACAGACTTTATTGTCATTCAGTTCTACGTAAAAATATGCATATAGACTTAAATATTATGCTACTATTACTTAAATATATAATATATATGTAAATGTATCATAATATTTAATGTATACTTTCTTAAATATATATATATATATATATATATATATATATATATATATATATATATATATATACAGTACTGTGCAAAAGTCTGCAAAAAAAGGGTGAAAAAATCGAAGAATTGATACTGGTTTAAAGGTAAATGGTGGTCACACCAAATATTGATTTAATTTATGTCTGTTCTCTCACTTTGCATTTTGTTAATTGATAAAAATAAACTATTAACATTTCTACTTTTGAAAGTATTCTTATTTTACTGCATTTTTTCAAACCAGCCAAAAACCTTTGCACAGTACTGTGTATATGCTCTTTAAATGACGATTGGTCGAAATTCTTATTGTCAGTTAATGGTTAAACGGTTAATTATTAATATCCTTGTGGGTGACCTCTGACCTTAAAATCAGCAGGCTCTGTGCCCCATAGAGCAGCCCTTCTTGTTTTAAGGCCCATGCTTCTACTTCACACCAGTCTAGTCTTGAAGCTGTTGAAGCTTGAAGCAGTTAAATAGTTGCAAGTTTTGTCACATAAATTCAACCCAGGAAATATTTTATTGATGTAGATATTGAAGTAGCAAGAGTCTTAGGGGTCTTGCATGCATATAAGCTCTCTCAGTCACATTTTATTTTGCATTCTGAACATAGAACTTTTTTGGTGTATCCCTTGAGGGGGTAGATCAGACCTAGGATGGCTAGGGTGTATATTGAACCTCCAGCTAAGAGTTTTTTGGAAAGTGCAGAGACCTTTATTAGTAAAGCCAGGGGTGGTAAACTTTCATTTCCTGGTTTTAATGGAGAGACTCTCTGGGTCCTCACATGGGTCAAAATGATCCTTTATTTAATGTTTTTTTTCTGCAGAATTTGAGGACAGTAAAAAACAACAACTAGGCTGAAATTCCTTTCTTTCATGTTTTATTTGGAGTTGTTTGTTGCTGCGGTTTAAAGGTGTAATTGGTAGTTTCAGAAATATTTTTTTGTCGTTTTCACTGTCATCTGATGAAGCTCAGCCCAACACATGAAAAAAGAGGACCGTGTCCTACATTCAGTCTTTGTTGAAAGGCACAGATATAAGACAGCGTCTAATCCCTTTGGTCATAATGCAGGTTCTCTGTATGTGAGCAGGTTACCAATCACTGTTTTCCCTTCTACTCAGATAAATGAGCGAGTAAAGGTTGTCTCCTGCGACTCAGGGCTGAGTCGTGTGCATAAATAAAATGCTGTACCATACCGTGACATTATCTAGGGCAGCTCTGCTCTACAGCCAATGTCGTCTTACAGTTACTGTGGCGCCTGCAACTCGTCACACAGTGACCTGAATTACAGGACCGTGTGTGAGAATGAGGTTGACACACACACACACACACACACACACTAAAAATATAAAATCACTGTTGCAATTCAGATCACACTTGTAAACACAGACACACACCTCAGAGCCCACATACACAACACTATAACTGCTGTGTCACTGGTCTTTTGTATTGAAGACATTAAAAGTTAATGGTTTCTGTATAATATTTTTTCTCTCTGATAATCTATAAGCAGCACAATTTAGTACACCATCAAAGAATCACAGAAGTGGAACAAGTGTAAACATGGTAATTGACCACCATATTTAAGTGGCATTACCCAGAGCAGCCTCTGGATGGCAGTGTCAGGCTGTGCTACCCACCGTCAGCCTCAGCTCTCTCATTAGTGAGGTCTAGCAGGCCCCCTCCGACATGTCTCATAAATGTCAACACCAATACAGCAGGGGACAGTGGGCCTGGATGTAACAAACACAGACGCCATGAAAGTCCACTCTGTCTGTCAAATCAATCACCGAGGCAAGCCACAAGCTGCATGTTCACACCTCACATGGAAACTACCTGCAAGTTGGCATTTGGTTAGTTTAAAGACACAAAGAATAAATCCCTGTGGGGTTGCTGGGAATTAGTTTGATCTCAAATCGAAGATGAAATGTGTAGCATAAAGTGTACAGACTTTGGCATTTGTCGTTTGAAATTCCTATATGTACGGATGGGTGTTCCTGTAGTGTGTCTCTTGAAGTTATTGTCACCTTGCTGTGGTCAGTAAGTCCCCTTCACCATACCCTCCATCCCACCCTCTCCCCTCTTCATTCTCCTTTCTATTCTCCTCTCTTTCCCATTATCAAGCCATGTGCTGCCTGCACTCTTTTCCATTCTCTTCCAATCGGGCCACAGGAGCAGGTGGATTGGAGATAACTTGCGCTGTGCTTTGTTTTCGCCCTGACACTGTCATTAATCATTGCCCAAGCCACACTTCAACATATAATAATAAGGACTGGCTGCTGTGTGGGGGCTGCCGCCCAATTGCCTTTCATTGCGCGGATGCCAAATTGGAGGTGAACGGCCATAGCCAGACACTACTCCCCTGTCCCCAGACTGTCTCATCATTTAGGTATTTATCCATCTCAGCCTTGTCTGTGGAGCTTCTCCCTGTCCTCCCAAGAGGCCCAAGATTGTTAGGGGGAGGATCAGATTTGTTGCTCAGGCTTTTTGGCTTTGATTCTGTGCCTATAAGTTAGGGATTAGAAGCAAATTTCCCACAGGGCAGTGCTGGATTTGCTGGTGTTTAACTGTTTAACCTGTCTTAGTCTTGTGTGGCAAAAGGGGTTGTGGGGGTGGCCCTGGGAGGGAGAGGAAGCAGGGTCTGGTCAACAGGCCCAGAGAGACCCAGCTGGACTTAGCCAGAGCCAGGCCTGAATTGATAAGAGAGGCGTCCTTATCCATCACATCTACAGTGGAGTTGTTAGGGTAGTAGAGTGTGTGTGTGTAAGGCAGAGACTGAAAATGCATAAGAAGCTGTGTGTGTCTGAGAGTGGCTTCCCCTGGGTCCCTCAGACTAATAAATCAGAATCCTGTTGGTCGTCCTTTGGTTAAAACCCTCATGTATTGCTACAACACACAACATGTGAGAATAGGTAGCTACAGTGTATTTTGCAAATAGGCTAGTGAGTTATTCATTATATGAGGGCCCAGACGTATTCCGTGATCTTTGGATCAAATTTCACCTTAGTATTTATATTATAAAATTTAAAATAATCACCTTGTGAAAAAATGCTCATATTTATTAATTATTTTGTGCTGCTGATAATTGATATAATTAAAATGCACATAAAATATAACATTTACATTTAACATTAAACAATGCACACAAAAATCAAAAAAATGTTTAATAGCTGTTGCATTATTGATATTTAAATATTGCTATTACACTGTACTGAACTGACCTGCAGGTATAAAAGTGATGACAATTGAGATTCCAATTCTGTAGTATCAGATCAGATAAACCACAAAATACAAAGATCTTTGTTCAGTTATTTTAATATGGCATTTTCATAAAACTGCATAGTATGTTAAAAGTCAAATACTACAGTAACAGACTAAAAACGGCGGCCATATTTTCAGTTTCGGCAACCAAAAGCTAATGCCTTTTAAAAGTTTAGTGTTGAACCCTGATAAAAAAAAAAAAAAAACCCTCATAAAATCATATTTTTTCCCCCCTCTAAGCTAATTGAAAGTGGATTTTGACAAATAAAGGTTCGTGTTCACAAGCGTCTTATGGCTGGAGGCAGGTTGGAGCTTGGTTTGGGTCTGGGGGTTAGGGGTTTTGGCTGTAGCCGCCCTTTGTGGGCTGTACTCCGGAACGGACAGGGGTGCAGACCAGCAGGAGGATCCCTGTCCTGTCAAACATAATCCAGGCGGATTACGGTGATCTGAGAGGAACTTTGGAGCCTTGAGCGTGAAGGTGTGCTCTTTGGGCCCTGCCATCTTTACTTCTACAAACAAGGACTAAATCGTAAGGTGTGCACATCTGGATGGCAGTTGAGAGAGTGGTCCGGGCTTTGATCTCAGCCATCACCATTGCTGCTCACCCCCTTTGCACAGTGCACAGGTGTATTAGTAAGTGATGTTAGACAGGCGAATGTCAACAAAGACTGGAAGATTGGCTGGACATTGTTGCTGCACCCATTAGCTCTGATCCTAATGGGTTTGTGTGTTTGGGATCGAGCTCAGACCTGCAGAAAGGTGAACTCCCATTATGGCCACAACCATAACTCAATCCATAAAGACGGTGTTAATACGTCTTTCACACCATCACTTCGGCAGTTTGACATATATCAGCTCACTGTTCTATACTTGCAAATGTTCTCATTTTGCACTTTGAATCTCAGTCTATACATATCTTGTGAACTTCTATATCATTCTGACGTGTAGACAGTAAAGAGCTCCATGTCTCCTTTGGTGCTGTAGAAATATACTGCAAAACCGTATTGATCTTTAATTAAAGAAGCTCTTAACCTTGGCTGGGCAGAGGACCCCCAGGCCAGTGAGTTAATTAATGTACTAATAGTCATAATATTTGTGCTGTGCACGGGAGGTACATAAAAGATTATCTATTGTATGAGCAGTTTATCAGCCCAATGATGCTGGAGCCCCGTGCTGTGCGTATATCAATATTATGGGCAAAAATCTGCAATACAGACAGAAGACGAGGGAGAGTCGGTCTTTTAATATCTCCCTCGGTTCATCAGCAGTTTAGCAAGGCCCCGTTTTACCTCCTGGGATTCTCCTCTGATCGTAACCAGGCGGCATCGATGGGCCTTTACAGGCACTAATGCTCCGCTACCTTGACAACACACAGCAGCTATAAGCCCTCGAAAGGATCCACTTCTTCTCCAGATGAGTCAGAGGTCCCACTCCACCGTTTACCCCACGCTCCCAAGGAGGGCGTCTCATCCCTGGATCAAAACCTCATACTACTGACCTTTCAGTTGCTCCCACCAGCCAGCAGACCCCCTCATAAACAGGTCCCACTGAGAGAGGGAGTGAGAGGGGGAGAATGTGTGCGCGGGGGCCCAGACGCACTGTGATATCACCCTTTATAGCTTTATTGATTTCCTCTCAGGATGCAACTATTAACATTGAGCTGCTACGGTGGCTGCTGCTGTGTTGTTCTCTGCAGGTAAGAACGCTGCCTCACACCCCCGGCCTTGTGGATTGTATATAGGGGGTGGGGGTGGGCTGGTGGTGGTGGGGGGGAGAGCACTGGGGAGGCACATGCTTTTATAATTAAGGTCAGCTGGGATGCATTACAGCATTTGGAGGTGTTAAAACGGGCCCTCCTCAGAGAGTATGTTGGCATTGCCCACGCTCGTAAATTAGCCACGCTCCCCGCTGATGTTAGGAACAGGAGATGGAGGGGTGGAGGGAGGTATAAGGGGGGGAATTAGGTAGATGACTGGATGTAGACATGAGGCTGGATTTGATTGTATTGTGTTTTTATTTGATGTCTTGTTTCCCAAAACCGCAGATTTTATGTGTTTGTAAAAAGGAACCGTAATGAACATGTTGCAATTAAAAGTCCGATGAGGTCTTGTCTGCTGTATGCAGCCTATAAATTCCAATTAATTATGCACAAGGTGTTTTATTATGCTTTGTGGTTTACTCAGAAAATACTGAACTAATTGTACAGTTTATATATTAAGAATGTTTATACATAAAAGATCAAATATCCCACATGTTCAAACTACAGAAAAGTGAAATACATTTAAACACCAGTGGTGCAATCGATCGGACAGATGTAACCGGACAAACAGGATTAACAAACGCAAATATGTAAAAAAAAATGTTGCCGTTTGTGGTTCCTCAATCAAAGTAATGACAAACGGAGTTTTACAAGCTGTGGCCTGTAGCACCTGCAGTCAGCTTCTCCCCTGTTAGGATTCCTGCAGTGTTTATCGTTCAGCAGGTTTACCTGAGCTGAATCATCCACAGACGTCTCCTGCTCTGTAAAACACACAGACCCGCTGAATTAAACAGGTAAAACCACTAAATAAAGCAATTTCATGTTGAAAATCAGTATTTCTCTGATGCTTTCGCTAACGTTTGCTCAGCTTGTTTATCTGATAACTTAAGATCCAGACTTCTTACTGAAATCTGTCTTCTGGTTATAAAAAGTCAGTTTATGACAACTTCTGGCACAATGGTAAAGCATGCATATCAGGTTCAGCTGTTTTTAGACATTTTAATAAGAAAAACATGCATATTATACAGTTTATTATTATGTTTTTCCCTAAAAAGTGACAGAATCATATTTTACTGTAGCATGATCATTCCACCCCCAAATATTTTTCATCAAATATAAATATTAATGAACAAAATATAATTTTCTCTGCCCTCTGCCCCCACATGTTCTGAACATTGACACCCCCCCACCCCAAAAGGCACCAGCAACTTTACAAAACTCTAAAAACTCTCTGTTTATACTGTAAATTCTGCCATATTTATATTTATACTTATAAAATCTGTTTATACTGTGCCATATTGCCATACTGATACTATTCGCCATATTTATACCATTAATCTGTTCATACCGTGATATTTATTTATATTATTTATACTATTTACATCTCCCAGATTGCCACTGTCTTTTTGTCTATGTCTTCTTGCTTGTACATGTATTTTTACATTTACATTTTATATCTTTTACTTATATTTTATATTTCATGTTTATTGCTGTTTGCACTGGGGATAAGAGGGAAACGCAACTTAATTTCTCTGTATGTCCTGTACATATGGCAGCATATGATGAATAAAGTTGACTTGATAACATTTCAGGTGTAAAAAAATGAAACTGCACATTAAACCCCCAAAAATCTGTGTATCATTCGTTCTTTCAATTTTCAATTAGCAAAAATCAAATAAAAAAATTGGTTATTGGTTATTGACTGGTTATTTTGTTATTTGTTTTTATTATAACACAAAAAAATGCTTGTTTGTTCATATTTCAATATTAGGCTCAGATCAAAAATCCGAAATGGAAAAACGGGCAGCAGGACTGAATTTGATTCTAATATTTAATTGGTCGGGTTTACGTGACCCGGAAGTTTGACTGTGGTCAAGTGAGCCGTCATTCGCTTCTCAAACCAGTCGTCACTATATAATGTAGTGACCCGTATTGTGATATTTATGGTAAATTCATTGCCAATAATATCATGCAATTAATCTTCTTTCCATATGTATCTGGTATTTGGGCCTGGTTCTGTAACACTTTATTTTGAAAACTGCACGTCGACACAACAAATACATTTTCAATGCTACACAATTTAATTATTTCATGGTTAATACTTCATCTCCTCTCTGCGGCTAAGAGTTTTATGCTGAAAAAAGTGAGAAAGAATGACAGTAAAGTGTATATCCTTCATATCAGCCCACTCTGAGCAGTCTCAATGAATTTACCATAAAAATCACAATAAAATGATACACAGATTCACAAAACCCCAGAAAAGTAAATTCATGTTCAGGTAAGTCGCCAGATGCTCTCTCAGAATGAGCAGAGGTGTGTGGGAGTTCTCTTCGGACCAACACTGGCTCCAATGAGGCGGGCAAAACAAAGCAGGGCCCTTCAGATTCACAATGGGGACACTGTCAGCAAGGACAGGGGAGGGGAGAGGGAACAAACAGAACACAAGAGTTTCACAAACAACCTGTCATAAGGCATTCAGTAGGACAGGTCTGACTGGGACACCCAGCTCACACCCTGCGCCAGGGGTGAGGCAGGGGTCACCTCTCTGATGCATAGTGGGAGAGATAGAGCGGAGGAGGACAGATCAGGGCTGGGCTGCATGGCATCTTCATATTGCTGACTTCTGACATTTCAGCTCTATTGTCTGAGGTTGTTTCATGAGGTTTTATTATGTCAGAGGTAGAGAACATGTTGTGTAACAGTTTTTACCTGGAAGTATATGTGTTTTTACTTTCTAATAAGGTTTTACATGTGGAACTAATGGATTTATTATGATTATTAGATGATAATTAACTTCTTAAAAAGTCAAGTCAAGTCAAGTCAAAGTTTATTTATAGAGCACATTTAAAAACAACCTCAGTTGACCAAAGTGCTGTACAGTTATTACAATAGAATAAATCATACACAACTGGGTATAAATAAAAACAATAAAAAGAATAAAATAATAAAAACTCAATCCAAAACAGAGTTAGAGATACAAAAGACAAATAAAAGGGTAAAAAAGTAAAAAAGAAAGCCAAGGAAAATATGTATTTTAACCCATAAGAACCCAGACTCAGTAATCCTTAAAGGAAAATGATGGGGGGTATACAACAGACCAAGTGGACCACATAGAACACATTTATGATTAAAAAAAATAAAAAAATACTAGCCTTAAATGTCAAAGATCTTTGATCTGACATATATGTTACATTAGACGTTTATGGAATTTATGTTTATAATATTTCTTATTTTTAGGTGAATAAACTAGACACCTTTTCTGCTTACTGTGATATCTGTACAGCACTTTGGTCAACCCCGGTTGTTTTAAATGTGCTCTGTAAATAAAGTTTGACTTGACTTGACTTACAAAAACACAAATTTGCCTTTTTATTTGCATCTCCACAACATATATAAAAGGCAAGGAGGACATATCAGGGCTGGGCTGCATGGCATCTTCATATTGCTGACTTCTGACATTTCAGGTCTATTGTCTGAGGTTGTTTTATGAGGTTTTATTATGTCAGAGGTAGAGAACATGTTGTGTAACAGTTTTACCTGGAAGACACAGTGTGTACAAGTATATATGTTTTTACTTTCTAATAAGGTTTTAAATGTGCAACTAATGGATTTATTATGATTATTAAATAAGTGAGTAATGCTTTTTAAATGGGTAGTAAGACATTATTTCAGACAACCTTTGCTTGGATATGAAAAATGCATTTGGATTTGTGTATATCCTGTGCAACATAATTAACTTTGTATTTAGTTTTTTAATTTATCTGGAAGAAGTCTCTAGAGTAGCAACCAGTGATTTATTTTTTATTATTGATTAATTTTTTGGATTTCCTTTTTTTATTTAAAAGGGACCATGTACTGTTTAAAACCAAAATGTCACCTTTTGATGCATTGTAACAGATTATAGCATTAGGTTCTTCTCACCTGTAGTGCCTTGGTCAAGACAAACAAACAAACAAATAAACAAACAAACAGTACAGAGTGAAATTAAGCTTAATTTTCTCAATTAATAAATGTGTCTTTGATCTAAAAAAAATAAGAAAGTATTTGTTAATGCCTTTGATTGTCTTTTTTTGTCCAACAAATAAAGATAAGGCGTAAATTACCATCACTGAAGTCAGCAAATATTACAATTTGAGAAGCTGAAATCAGAGAATTTATGCCAGTTTCAATAAAAATAAAGCACCTTCTACTGATTTTCCAAACATTAATATATGATATATTGATGCCTGAGGAAATATACCTTATTGGAAATTACCATCAAGACAAAGCAGAATTTGAAATACTGCTACACAATGAAATTATTTTTAAAAAGCTGGCTGTAACCTCCATAAAAAACAGCTTGTAGCAATGCCTATAAATAGTTTGTGTCAATAGTTGAGGGGAAAACAGTGTGCAGATGCTAAATCTCCCCTTCAATGACACAGTCATTATTGTCGTTTTGATTTTGTGGTATTGGTTTCAGTTTTTAGTTGATAATTCTGGCCTACTTTGACAGCTTGTAGATACCCAGTCATCACTGTGGCCCTCCTGAGACTAAGCTGAGTGCCAAAAAGCTGACAGAAACAGAGTAATCAGAGCTGTGCCACTGACCGTTGTTTATGTGTGCTAACCAGAACTGACCTAGTCTCTGAGTGTTGCTTATTTTTATAAACAGCTGACATCTCTGTGGATGCCAAAAGGAAACATCATTAAAAAAAAATCACCGTTGAAGAAATATCACAATGCTAATTAACTTCTTAAAAAAATATGTATTTTAACCCATATGAACCCAGACCGATATATCAGATATCAGATAAAATTATGGGGGATAAACAACAGACCAAGTGGACCACATAGAACACATTTCTGATGTTTTTAAAAAATATATATATATTCTAGCCTTAAATGTCAAAGATCTTTGATCTGACATATACGTTACATTGGGCGTTTATGGAATTTATGTTTATGATATTTTTTATTTTTGAATGAATAAACTAGACACCTTTTCTGGTAAATGTGCTCTATAAATAAAGTTTGACTTGACTTAACACAAATTTGCCTTTTTCTTTGCATCTCCACAACATATATAAAAATTGTGACATTAATAGTGCTGTTAGACTACAAATTCCATTTCAGATTTGTTTTCAGTAACAAAATAATAATAAATCAATAATTAATGAATATAAATAACACTGCCTCATTCGATGGCTTCTCAACAAGCTACTGTGGCTGTAGAAAACTGAAAAACACACTTATGTACTTGAGAAAACATACATGAACATTACTAGAACATTTCAAATGTTTGTGACACCCTTGTCACCGTGGGTTCCTATGGGTTAATTTAGTTCCAAAATGTTTTTTTTTGATCTGATCAACATGTCTTTGTGTAGGAAATATTTAAAGGGCAAATTCACACTGAGTCACAGGGCACGGTGCCAAATTTACCTCCTGACAGTTACCATAATTACCATCTTCCAACTAGTACATACCATTCGCTTTGTACTTCAGACTGTGGTATTTTTGTAATAGCCGTGCTGTCGTGTAGTGGGGTTTGGCTTGAACTTTTGAACCAACAGAGAACAATGCGGCAGCAGCAGTTGAATGATTTAGCAGAATTTGCATCTTCATACCATAGTTTCCTATTTTCAAACTCATGTGTCATATAAAACACAAATAGCTTGGTGTTGTTTTGTCCTGAGCTGATTCTAAAATTAAGACTTTGCTGAGAATCATCAAGTGTTAATAGATATTTCTCTAGAGAGTAATGAGTATGCGAGTGATTAGAGAGTATAATGAGGAACTAAGAGTAGACTTTCTCATTATTTTCCCAGATCATTGCATTTCCCGTAGCATCCTTACCTTGCCAGGTTCACTGAGCTGTACTTGCACTGCATCTCCGATTCCAGCATATAAAACCAGAATGCAACCCTCTGCTTTAGCAAAATGGAATGAAATCTGTTGTACACCGCCGAACTGTCACACAAAAAATATAGTAATGGGCCTCAACCTGCCACCGCTGTTCACAGGTGTTTTTTTACAACAGTATTTATTTGACCATTATGTTAAATTGTCCCCATAAAGCCGCACTTGGCAG
Organism: Centropristis striata; assembly: GCF_030273125.1. Lineage (NCBI taxonomy): Eukaryota > Metazoa > Chordata > Actinopteri > Perciformes > Serranidae > Centropristis > Centropristis striata. Next base: position 5,008,824 of record NC_081532.1, on the reverse strand, counting down.
CGCCATCCTCTGAATCTCTTTGTGAGCCACTTAAGTATACCACTGAGGGTTAGTGTGTTCCATGGACCCAATATGGTCGCTTTAAACTGAATAAATAAAGGCACTTTAGAAAGGCTGTGCCCCCTTTTTGGGGAAGCAGTGTTGAGGAAACGGCTCTCAAATTTTGTGGGTTTTCATGCATGTTGTAAGTGTTGCTATAAAGTTGTGGGCTGTACCTCTAGGAGATGGTTAGGTTTAATGCAGTATTTAACGTCTCCTTGCTTTCTAATAAGTGGATCAAATTAATTACATCTGTAAAGGTCAAGATTTGAGATTTAGTATAGCATCTTGAACTTATTTATAGGAACACTTGTAGGTACACTTGTAGTGTAAATGGGAAGCACAGAGCAAAGAGAAGCAGTGTATATACAGGTGAATCTCAATACATTAGAATATGATGGAAAAGTCCATTTCCAGTTCAAGTCAAATAGCCCAAACCAAGTATTGAGTCATATAGATGGACATACTTTTCAGAGGCCAACATTTACATATTAAACATACTTTTTAAAATTGGTCTTTTGTTAAAAATATATTTTTTTGAGCTATGAATTTGAGGTCTTCATTTAATTTAAGCCATAATCATTAAAATAAGAAGAAATTGAATTAATTAAGACATGAAATGTTTCATTCTGTGTGTAATGGATCTATAAAATGTGATATATCCACTTTTTGAATTGAATTACTGACATAAATAAACCTTCTATGATATTCTAATTTATTGAGATGCACCTGTATATATCATTTAATTCTTCATTTCATTTATCGTTTATTTATTTTTCAATGAAACATTGAGGGCAACCCCTCATTTACAATGATGTCGAGAGTACAGACAAAACACATGCAAAAACATTAAAAACAGTTGCAGTGAAAGGCAGTTATTGGTTATCATGGTTTAATTATTGGTTACCATAGTTATAATTGTGTTGAGTTTGAGTGAATGTTATAAGATGTTCCAGGTACATGCAGCAGAAAAACTGAAAGCAGTTTTTCCGAATTCAGTATTTGTCACATCACAAGATATGAGTGTAGAGCTCCATACATTTATGTTATAAGTTGCAGAGTTCAGACTTTCTCTCCTTTTGTGGTGCTGTTGTGATCTAGAGGACTGTTGACCACAGGCAGGCAGCCATAAAATGAGGGGGCCTGACTCTGTTGAGACCACCTCTATTCATGGCCCCGGAGCCACTGGATGCTAAGTGGCAGCCGGAAAATCACAGCTGTGGGATCAAGCACGCCACATTAGGAGAGAGAGTCCGGCCCCAAACGAGGGTACAGTACAGCACGAATAAAATACCAAAGGCAAGTTGATCTTCTCAACTGATGCTGAGTCTGTTTGCTCCTGCTGAGGCACCGGCACAACGCTCACAGCTTAAAACCTGATGACTTGGAGATACTTAGAGCAGTAGAGTGACATTCTCATGTAGAAAATAGCTGTGAGTTCTTGTAGTTTTGCCAAATTCTACACCTTCACTTATTCTGTTCCGTTCTTTCACAATAAAAGCCTGCCAGAAAGCATTTTGCGAAGCAACTCACAGCTCAATAAAATGACTTACAGCAGCTGTCCTCAGTAGCGGTAATGGGATTGGGGGTTCAAATTTTGATTCTTGCGGTTGTTCTGTTGCTCTGGACAGTAGCCAGTCTGCTAGCTATAGCTGAACCAAACAACCAAACAGCTAGAAGACCAGCTTGCCGTCTGTTTTGCAGTCTTTTATTTCTCAAAGCGCTCTAAAAGCAAGGTCAAGATTTACTCTTGTCCAGCGGCCTCTTGCTCGGTCACTCTGCCTCTTCTTTTTCCCTTCCAAGCTTCCTCCGTCAGTGTCGAATTCAGTCTACACCCCTCTGCCATTATGTCTGTAGTTGTATTTTTAGCATTTGGGTATGAAAAAGTCAAATTACTCTTGAAATGATTATTTTTCCAATTGCCAACATGTTTCATGAATATATTTGTGGGAAAAATGGGTCCCCACATATTATACATATTGAACTAATTGCCATTTTTACTCTCCTGTCCTCTCCTCTCTGCTCTGTGTAAACAGATTTTCAGTGAATGTTTATCAATACGTTTCTGCTGGCGGAGGGTGGAGTTCAGAGGGTTAAGAGATCACCAAAACTTGTAATAGTTCATGTTGTGTATGCTATTTTTGAGCAGGTAATGCCAAATACTTAAATGTAGATGGTTAAAGACGGACTGGAATATTGTGTTATATATACTTTCTTTAAATCTGTTTAGTTTATTGCATGGAACATGCCAAATAAGTTTCCCGAGTCTTACTTTTCTGCTTACACAAAGAGACACTTGGTCCTTCATTATACCCTCTGGACAGAGCCTCACCATGCGTTTTCGCTGAATTTCAGAGACAGGGCATTTTTCTACAGCAATTTACACTCCTACAATTATAGTGTTCTGGTGCAGATATGGTGTCGGCCCCTCCTCCTTGACCTCTGCCCTTTGCGAAGCAGGCGAAAGTGTGTTGCCTGATTAACGACTGGCTGAGGTACATGGCTCAGGCTCCAGCACCTTGTCCTCCCAAACTGAGGTGACAGTCTCCTAGGCTCTTTATGGAAATTAACTGCAAAACATAGCCAATTAGACCTGCGTTATTTAGAACGACTCAGCTTTTCACCCTGAATAAAAGCGGGCCCAGATAAGACCGGTACACTCAGACACTGCAGCAAATTAATGTGAAGTTGGTGGCCTGCCAGTAAGCCAGTCCATCTAAAACGGGGACATTAAAAGCATGATGGCAAGTTTTTGTATGAGCTCTAAATTATTGCTGGATAGAACACAGGATGATTAAAGAGCGGGGTTTGTGAATAATTTTAGACTCAATTATAAATTGAACAGTTGGGATTGGTGATGTAAGATGTTTTATTCGGGCTAATTGTCAAAATATTCTGATGCAACACTAGACAATAATTCGTTAGTTTGTAGATTTTGTTTACAGCGTAGCTCCTGGACAAAATTTTCCCAGGTTCTGCACCTTTTTTTATTCCAAATGTGTAACTGGGAATTAAGCATCTGTATAACGTCTTTTCAGTCCACCAGCTAAAGATAGGGCTCTTAGCCTGATACGCTGTCTTAATTTTCCCTTTCTCAGGTCACTGCAGAGAGCGACGGCATTAGAGTGAGGAGGAGGGTCCTTACTCTATGTGCAAGAATACACTGTGGAAGCTGCAAAGGGCAGAGTCTCTAGGAAATCTACTCTTTCTTTGAAAAAATGTCACGGGAGAGATAGGAGATTGGCACCACAAAGAGCCCAAAATAGCACGGGCTGCTACGCATTGTCAGACAAGATTTGGGCTGAGACATTGACTTTTGTTCTGCAAAGTACTGGCCCCTGAAAGGGAGATGGGAGGTGTAAAAATTGTGATTTCTCCTCTTCCCCTGGTTATGTGCAATACATTACCCTCTTGATAATGCATGCTGCTGGGACGGAGGTTGGTAACGTCACAATTATTTTTTTGTGCGCGACAAAAGCGCTGCGTTACAGTCGGGAAATGGGTAACTATGGATGCTAGCGCTTTTATTTTAGGTGAGTGGAATCAGCGGTTACAAAGGCACTTATTTATCAAAGGCATCAGGCCTGCTCCAGAAGATTAGGACAGATCCCTAACCCTTCTGCTTTCCCATAACTCCTGCACATTCAACATTTCTTCCTTCTGCCGTCCCCATGATAACAAAGGCCTCATATATTTTGGCAGGTTTGCCCCTTGGCCACATAATAGGATTATGAATAATTTCTACAAATTTACAAAAACAAATCACATGGCACGGCTTAGAGTTTGCTAATAATTTCTCCATAGCTGATAGATCAAAGCAAGGCGCAGGGACTGCAGAGCCAGGCAGTAGATTGACCCTGGTCAGGCATTTTTAATGAAAGGGTTAATCTCCTCAGAGGTGACTATTCAGGAGCAAGCAGTGTGACCAAATGAAGAATTCAGGTCTGGGATAAGAGGGAGAATAGTGGTCTTGAGGGTGCTGTTGGGTGACAGCGAGGAAGCCCTGAGGTAAAACTGTGTGATGCTGTATTTGAGCCCATCTGACCAGACCTCCTCCCCAATCCGCTGAAAGAGAAAGGTGGGAAATAAGTCCGGCTGTTTGAAGAACCTATGGCATGTAGGCCCAAGGCTATTTCATGGATGGCCACAAACAAACCTGCTCCGTTGGCTCTGAAAGCACATGAAAAGAAACACACAAAAACACACACGGGCATGATGGCGGCTGTGCGCATACTCAGGCATAGAGACCAATGGGGACACGTGCACACGCACACACACATAGAAATCCCCATTAGGACTGCTGTTCCTCTCAAAAAGTACCTGAATGTACTTAGAGTCCTGGCTGTTTGGGATAAACTTTGTTGTCAAGCACCTCTTGTGCTACTGTAAGCACACATGCCCTCTTGTGAGTAATTAGACTTGAATACCTTCCAAAAGGAGAGCGGGAGAGAGAGGGTAAAAAAAAAAAAACCCCAAGATGCTTTTATAAATGTATAAGCCTTGGCTGGTTAAGGAGGTTTAGAAATCTCATCATGACAGTGGCAAAATGGGCCTCTTAGTAATTAGGAACAAATGAAATTGCTTATCACTTATCGAGTTACTGTGCCAGCCATTTGGCTGCGTTCAGAGGGATTAATCAGAAGGCTATTGACATTACATTGTTCCACAATTATCATTCATACGTTTTATGGTAATTGGGCATTTTTTCACGGAGGAATTAAGGTGCCTACGTAATTCAAGACAAAATGAACATACGCAAATACAAACATTAATCAAATCCCTGAAATAACGCTGCAACATTTCAGCCGCTGATAATCACGCAACAAAGTGCTGAAATGAAACGTTAAAAAGAGGGATATCCGTCTTCTCTTTGAGAGGAACTGAAATGCCATTTTAATAATTCATTTATATGGATGATACTTCGTTATATGGAATTATATTTGTGTATAAATTAATCAGCGATTAAAGGAAGGTTTATACACCAGCGTGTAAATGTTTGCAAAGTGGTAGTACGAGGTGTGGAAATGATTTATTACATCTTTAGTCGAGGTATTGCAATAAAAGTAACAGTTTATTTAAGATTTCTTCATAAGCCTGGCTGCTGTGTTGCATTACGGCCTCTTATTAGGACAACAAAAAACCCACAATGTGACATCAACCTAATAAAACCAATAAGAAACACTTTGTTCTGAATGCAATCAAAACTTAGACACGTAACTCCTCCCTTGTGCTCTTTTTCCAATACCTTCCCACCAGCACCTACATGTGAAAATTACATGTCATTGTCCTAATGGCCTGGGGAGGGGGGTTGATAAAGGAAGACTTTGCCTAATGCTTCCATAAACGTGTTAGGCAAAGTCCAGCAGGATGTAATTGCATCTAATATATTTACAGAGGATTGATTTTCCCTCCCACGACCCGCCCACCAGGCAGCAACAAGCTGCGGTCAGTTCAGCCGGGTCACCGCCGATGAGTTCTACGTCCACTCTGTCCTCTTTACACCAAGCAACAAGGCCGAGCCACAGAGACCAGGGAAAGTATTGGAGTGCAGCTTAATGAGGTAATTAGTCAAAGGCCATGACGATCCTGGGAGGCTAATACCTGTGACCTCTTGATCCTGGATTCCTGACACACGTCTCTGGAGACTGTACAGGAAAGACTGCGGCAAAATCCAAACACTGTCGCCTCGGCCAGACACTCTGGCCAATTTTGTCCAAGTATGTGTGATATTACACTTCGAGAACTCGGGATTCAAGCTGAGCAAACCCCCCAATTTCTCTTCTTTTTTTTTTTTTTTTGGTTTAATTACTCCCACAATGCAGTAATGGGTCTGCCCCCTTTCCTTCCCTGAAGAAAAATAAACCTTTGCAAACTTAAACTACTTCACCTGTTTACTTAGAGAAAGAAGTTCTGGGGGAATTGACAAAGGCAGTGAAAAAGCACAAGAAAGGAAAAAGGATGAAGAACACAAAGCAGGTTGATATTTTTTTCCCTCTCCCATCCCTTTCTTTTCTTTTTATCAGGTTACGTGACTGGAGGCTTCATTAATCACCACCTCGACAGCCTCTGCCAGGGGGAACTAACTGCATTTGGCCCAATTAGGCGCTGTAGAGACAATAGGAACAGCACAAGTTGTGCCTCTATGCCAGGAGCCAAGCGTTGCCTCCCTGTCATTACCTACAGAAAGGGAAAAATTAACCCCTACCAGCTTCCCTGCTTTCCTCCATTGATCCGAGGCTTTTGTGGTGTCCCTGGAGCGTGGCAGACAATTACAGATATTATTACATCTGCATTGATTTTTTTTAAAGAGAGCAGAGTGTCTCCAAGCAATTAAAAAAAATTACAGTTCGGAAGTGGGCCAATTAAAATGCCCCCAGCCCTGGAGGGTGGCAGCAGTGTTGGTGGGAATGGAGGGACAGGCTTGACTGTCAGAATGTTGCAGATTTTTTAGAGACAATAACGTGCAAATTGCATCGCACTTGCATTGCTTTCAAAAACCAGGTCTTAGTAAGGTCCAGGAAAACACTTGAAAGCTTGTTTTTACAACAAAGAAATAATGAGTGATGATTTGAAACATAGTGGAAAGTGTCTGCATGGGTAGAAATGCTCATAAGTTATGTGTAATTCTACAAAACTCGAATTAGGCTGAAAAATGAACTTTGATGCTTTTGGGCAGTAACCATTGTATTGTATTGAGGCATTTAATGCAGCATGCACTGTAAAACCCAACTTTTGTTTCAACTTAAATATTTGAGTGTCCATGCTGCGAAATAATTTTATGTCGAGACAACACAGACAATGTAGTTAACTCAAATGAATCTTGCTATTTGACTTAATATTTTAAGTTAAAATGACTTTTTGCACAAATCTTTGTTGTATTGAAAAGGAAAAATTAGTTATAATAACAAACAAGCTACGTTGGGTTTTACAGTGTGCTTGTACCAAGATCTAATTGGCTGTCTAATGTTACTATATACTATGTTATGCACAGAGATGGGGCTTGTGTGTGTGTGTGTTTGTGTGTTTGTGTGTGTGTTTATGAGGCTTGACTACAGTGTGCCTTGCATAGCTGTTAATGAGCTGCAAAATAAAAAATAATGATTTGTACCACAATGTGTAATATTGTAATTCTATGAAGTTTCTTTGGTTTTATAAAATTTGTATCAAAAAAGTAAAGGTATCAGAACCAGTACTGGTATCAGTAAACAAAACCTCTAAATGATACCCCGCTGTAGCCTGCACTGTCCGTCAAAATGATCATTGATCCAAAAATATCTGTTGAAAATGATCTCTTTTATTTGGTCGAGGTTCAGGATGTCTGTTTTAAGCCCTATAGCTATTGTGGAGAGTTTAACATTGTGAGGTTAACTTTGTTAAAAGGATATGATGAAGAGGATGATATGATTCATTGAATACTAGGATATACAGTCATATACAGTCAGTCAAAATATTAGACCACCCTTGTTTTCTCTAATTTCTTGTTCATTTTAATGCCTGGTACAACTAAAGGTACAGTTTAATTTAAGAGCTGATATCTACACATTTAACATGGTTTTCTTGACAATGATTTTGGTAATTATCAAGAAAACCATGAAAAATATCTAGATATCAGCTCTTAAATTAAACTCTTATCAGCTATTCTTGTTGTTATCATTATATTTGTCCAAACAAATGTACCTTTAGTTGTACCAGGCATTAAAATGAACAAGATATTGAAGAAAACAAGGGTGGTCTAATAACTGTTTCCATGACTGTATGTCTCAACTTTTCACTTTCAATCAAAACATACTTTAAGTTCCTATTACATATGTATTCATGTTTTTTTAGAGCACACGAAACTCAGAATTTAAACAATGTCTGTATTTCTATCCTGAAAAACTTACTCTTTAGTTGCATGAGTGCGTCTCCACACTCTGCCTGTTAAATATTAATCTGAAGTCTCTTCTGATTCATTTGTTAAAGTATCATTCCTCTGGCTATCAGCTCCTCTGTCATCTTTTATCTGTCCGACCGGGTGAAACTTATGTAAGCTTTCTCATGCTTCCATTCTCCGTGTCCGTACATCTATGTCTCACTCTCTTTGTTTCACACACATTTCCTTCTTTCCATCTTTCACTTGGGCCTTGGCGTTGATTTCCCCCATGGAGCAAAGTTGGCCTTTATTGTGGCCATCTGACTAAACTTCCTGAAACCACAAAGAAAGGGAGAGTGCTAATTGGAATTACGGCTAGATGGAAGACTGGCAGTGTAGAGATAAGAGATCAATGTGATGCAAATACAGCCCGCATCCAGTGGCTGCACAGCCTCCTAAGGGCCCATTGTTTTCTTGCTCTGCAATTAGAGCTAGGGAGGGAATGACTGTGTATTATTGCTATGCTTGGTAGTTCACAAAGCACACATACTTGCACACACAAACACCTACCTGGCCCCTTTTAATTTTTTTTGGAGTGGTTTGAGTGGAGCAGGTGGGCTCTTGGATTATTCAAACCAGCTTTTGACTAAGAAGGTAAACAATGCCTCCAAATAAAAAAAGACATCTATAGAGAGACACCCAGACACTTAGAAACCCAAAAAGAAAGGGTACAGTTTAAATAAACAGCATTTGGCGCAGGAGGAAAAAGGACAATGAAACTGTGGTTCTGAGCTGCAGTCGTTTTATCACCCGACACGCTGCATGTGTTTGAAGTGGAAAATCGCAGTTTCTTTAATCCATGGAGCATTCAAATAAGTTTATTTCTCCAGGATTAAAAACAGTAACAATAGCAGGCAGTTAAAAACAAACAGCTCCAAACAAATGGCGACGAGGCTCAGGCGCTCGGCACGGGTAAGCTCTCCATACATCGTGGTCTGTTTCATTAGCTGAAATGTATTATTATTGTTTATCTATTGAGCTTCCTGATAAAAACCAGCCATGCTTCCCCTTTTTGGATTACAGAGTTAGAAAGGTTCAGGGGTGGCTTGCCTGTGTAATCCACACAATTCTGTTCCAACAACAACAACCTCCGGAAGATGGGAGAAAAAAAGGAGTTTTCAACACCTCAACACCGTGCCGCGTTTGATTAAAGAGGGCTAATTTCAGAATATCATCAAAGGGGAAAGGAGCTTGGTGTGTGTGTGTGTGTGTGTGTGTTGGTGTGTGTGTGTGTGTTGGTGTGTGTGTGTGTGTGTGTGTGTGTGTGTGTAATGGTCCTGTTCATTGTGAAGTTCTGCAGCTGTTTAAAGAAATACAGGAGAAGTGTCACGCAATCTGAAATTAGGGATAAAAAGAACGGACAACACATATTGTCCCAAACCACCAGAACTTTTTATATTCAGGAAACTAATTTGATGGCTAATTCCATTTTACATCAAATACACTAAAAACTATTTCTTACCAGTGTGATGCAAAAGTGCACTGCAGGAATACAGATTTTCAATTTTCCACTTTTTGCTCCACTTTCTGCTCCACACAACAACAATCTATCTAGACAGAGAAGCTAAAATATATGGTTTGAGATAGCCAAGCAGCTGGGAGATACTATCAAGATGGCAATGCAGCTTTTATGTGTTTGCTAAGGTTGTATGTAAGTCATGGAATGGGGCTAGTCGCAACTGCATATTAGTTTCTGATATCTAGCTATTTTCCATGGTTTTCTTGATAATGATTTTGGTTATTATCAAGAAAACCATGGGAAATGTCTAGATATCAACTCTTAAATGAAACTCTTATGAGCTACTTTTGTTGTTATCATTATATTTTTTAGAAGAAGTCATATTATTATGACTGTATTATCCTTTATTCAGTTGTTGAGGTAGTCTTAGTGGTGTTTGTCGTACAATATTGAGGTAAAAATAACCAAATTGATAAGACGTTTCCCCATTTTGGCAGCAAGCTAGCTATGACCTGGAGGAATGACATCAGTTGGAACAAAGAGTTTCATTGGTCAAATATATATTTCCACTGATGGAAATCTGCTGAAATCAAGGTCTGTCCAAATGTTTTTCGCTTGAATGTTCAGCAGGGATGTGCAAGCATTCATTCAAGGAACCACAAAACCAGTTTTTATAAAATTCCGTGCAAGGCTGTAACTGCTGAGTTATAGTCATTGGTGCTAAAATCTCACCTTTAAACATTCTATAAAGCAATAAAATATACTTGAATCTCATGATGCCAAAAGTTTCCCCTCACTTTAGTTTTTCTTGATGTACTTTTGCAGAGAAAGCACACTTTCTTGTTTTCCTCATCTGTTCTTGCAATCTGAGATCCCCACAAATGTTTAATAATGTTGTCTAACTGTCAGAGTTGCAATTCATCAGCGGTGGTAAATATGAAATGCACATCAGAAAGACAGGAAAATATGGGATGATAACCAGATGAGCCGGGTCCAAGCAGATCAGACAAGCCTCGCGTTCCACCAGGGGCGATGCAGGGACGGGGAGGGCTGCAGTGATTTTGGCAGAGTGAATACTCTGAGATATAGATGAGACAGTTGGCTCGTTTCATAATGAAATATCAAAAATTCACCTGGAATAGTCGCGTTGGGTCCTTTTTAGGTGGCCGACTATGAAAGCTATCGGTTACAATTCAGCAGTTATAAATTTATGATGAAGGAAGTGATTTTTAGAGGAGCCTAACTAAAAGTGTGCAGAATATTCCTTTGGGTTTTATTCACACTATAAGCTGTTATCAGACAGCTATGACTCACATTTACACTTTGAGCCCACAATCATTCAAAACAGTCACCTCTGAGAAAGCCCCCCACTGAACTGAAACGCCCAAAAAAACATGAAAATTTAAATGAAATTATGGGACCTGCCTCTCCTGACAGTCAGCGTGATGACCCGCTTTCAGATCCTATTTGAAAGGGTTTGAATGTGCTGAAATGTAAATGACTGGACGCATGGAGGCCCAAATGGGAAGCTAGATTCTACATGGGTCAAAGACAGGAAGACTATAGAACTAAGATAAACGGAGGGAAGAAGGAGGGAGAGATTCTCATGCGGATCGTTTAACAGCGGACACACCGTGCCACTTGCATTATGGTAACTGTTGCATCAAGGGGCAACGCAAAGGGGCCCCTTTTATGCAGTGCACCCCAGGGTTTTTGGTCTTCTCTGGAAAAAGGAGCCAACCAGATTTCAAATTGAACTGCTAACTCATGTTATGGAATCAGATTTCAGAGTTGCCAAGCAAACATCTTGCAAAACCCGAAGCAAAAACTTTAAAAATATGTTCCGTGCATGGAAATGAGCTAAATTACTAACATTTCGAGACATTTTAAAGACTGTATTTAAGGATTGCTTGATGTTAAAATAGAAAAATGTGAAAATATGCTAGTATATTAGGCATTAGTATTAAGGTTGGGTGCAATACAAAGTATCTGATTAATGCCTGCAGCTCATGTTTATGTCATGCACCTCACCATTTTACTGCCTGTCAATGTCATTATATCTTCCTGTGCAGTTCATTCATGGTGTCTGACATGCCTGACTCTATCAGTCTTGTGAAATACATACTGCATCCTCCCTGGAAGCTCAAAGCAGCCTTTTAATAGCAGCGATGCCTTCTTGTTAGCCAGAAAAAAAAGGTCACGCAATTGGATTTCCGAGTTCTGGAAATCCCAAGATATTTACCTCAAACATGGTGCGCGCCTTGCCCTCTCTGCTCACCCTTCATTTTCCTCTAACTGCTCTCACGCCGACATGTCAACCACAGATAGGATCAATTAATCTATTGAGTCTGAACAGCATGGAAGATTTAAATTGTCCATACACACACCCATGTGGCCAGAAAGCCCATTTTGTCTATTTATAGTCCTCATCAGTTAGTGCTGCTAGTGCTATAGACAAAAGGCTGTCAATTAAAAATAAATCCCCCCGTCGTCTTTTTGGAGTCTCTGGGAGAAATGCGTATCATTTACCTTGAATCTCACAGTGGCTGTTTCCTACAAGGCAATGCAATTAATGTTCTTTTTTGTATTTCACAAAAGCAGAGATGTACCTTAATCTTCCAAAGAAACTCATTTAACTCGGCATACGTTTCAAAAATCATCCCATTCTTTCACCCCGGTAATAAACAACTCTCATTGTACATCGTGACGGCTTTGAATGTTCAGCACCAACACTGTGTTGTTTCTTTCAATCTTAGAGGATAAGATGAAGATGAAAAGGAAAGCAGTGATTCTCGACTCGTTTCCTTTCTTCCGCCAAGAAACAGGCAGGTACTGCAGCAAGAGATTCATGTAGAAGTTTCCCCTGCAGCCAGTAAGTGCCAAGCTGTGTCAAAAATGACATGAATCTCTTGTTTCCATGTCATGCCATGCATGTGATGTGATGGGCGAATGAAGGCAGTTCCTGCATGGAGTAGTAGGGGGTCATTATTAAGCCTCTTAAATTAGCGCCCCCCCCTCCGACACAGCCCTTGCAATTTTCCAAGACCCACAACCACACACACACACACACACACACACACACACACACACACACACACACACACACATGCACTGAACTCCACACATTAGACTTGACAAAGAAAATCATTTCCAAAGTTTACTTGCTGCAAACTCATTTCATATGTGATTGAATTGTACCTGTATGGTATGACCCATTTAAACCCTGAGTCACACATGGACGCTTTGAGAAGCTATTTGAGCAGAACCGTGCTGTTAGTTAGCTATAGTGTGTGCCAATTGCATGTCCTATGCAATGCAATTTACATGTCTCTCCATCACACTCACTTATATGGTTCAACTCACAAGAGCTACCATTTAGATCGCTTATGGGGGAGGGGAGCGGGAGCGAGCTACATGCACAGCACTGATATAATGCTATATGTATGTAGCGTGGTGCTATAGAGTGGGTGGCAACAGCAGCAGAAAGCTTAACCTCTGCTGCCCCTGAACTCCATCCTCAGTGGAACACAAATGACACCATGACAAACCCGGCTCGTGCCCCAGCCGTGGAAATGGACTGCTTCTGCTGCTTCTCCCATTTTGATAGGCAGGCCCCGGCACTCCAGCATCTGCCTGGCCCATCTAAAGGCTCTTAATATCCCCAGATTAAAGAGACCCCAGCCCCAAGGTCAGCCTCCGAGGAAATGACTGCCTCTCCTCCAGAGCCGGTTTTTACCGCACCCTTTGTCTCACTTTTATTCCACTCCCGTTCACTCGTTCTGTTTCCGTCTTCCGATCCGCGCATCGCAGCCTTTCCCCTCTTCCTCTCTCCTGCTATCGTGTATATGTATATTTACAAGAGTGCACATAACTGGTGTCTGGGGAAGGGTAAGGAGCAGTGGGGAAGGGAAGCCATTAGGGGAATAAAGAGAGGTGCTGCCTCACAGCCGAGCTTCACAGGCCAGTGGAGCAAATCAAATTGGGTCTTGTTCTGCGGCAGGACACACACGCACACACACACAGGCACACACACACACACAGGCACACACATACATACAGTATACGCTCAGTGACAGTGGTGGAGGCACACAGCTGACAGGAGGGCCTTTGGGACACAGCAGGGCTGGGCATGTCTAGGGTTGGCCCCACTAAGGGATGCATTCATGACCCCCCAACTCTCCTGAGCAAACCAATTTTAGGATGAGTTTATGATTAGTTAATATTGCTATTATATGCAAAAGGACAGTGTTTTTCCATATAATTTCACAGCTGCAGTGAACTTTCAATTTATGTGATTGTAAATATTTGAAAAGTCACATAAAAACACAGTAAATCCTCTCGCTTGGGGTTATTTTTATGGGATTTGTTAACAATAACAGAAATATAGAATATTTCCGGCCCCATCCGTTATGTGTTAGAGAAAACATTTAGAGAGAAAGGTAAACAAACAGGCTCTAATATCATAAAAAAAACACTCATTTATTGTTGCTGACATCCCCTGTGACAGTTTTTATGGCAAGTAGCAATATCCATCCACCCTCTCTTCACTAATACCTCATTTATAACTGCTCAAATCCTCTGTTCCCATAATGTTCTGAATGAGATTTAAGTTATTAGCAGGCTCATCGCAAAGCTGAAGAATTGGCAGAGGACTCCAGGTAAAGGGCACTAAAGCTAATGAAAAATGAGACAGAGAGTCATTCTTAAGGCTTTAGTTTTATTAGAAATACATGGTAATAGCCACCAAAACCTTAGTCAACATAATGTTCGCTGCCATCTATACGATACCAATGCCTATAGGGCACTATTCATCCACAGAGAAATAAAGGGAGATGGGTAAAAAATACATGCAATGCTTACACTTCATTCAGTTTCTCGAAAGGATTACCACCACAAATCACTTTTGCTCAATTCATTACACGCCTGCAGAGAGGGGGCAGATGTGTGATGGATGCTTGTCTGCAAATGGACTTGTCGGTAACAGAAAAATGCACACGCTTTAATTAAAGAGGGCTGGACAAGTGTTTCCAGAGTGGATTTGGGTGTCTCTCCACATCTGTACAGGCAGGGTCATATATCAGAGGGTTCTCCAGGCATAGGGCAGTCAGCACAAGCTCATTCTGAATGCTGGTAGGAAAAGAAAATATACGTCATACTATAGTTCAGTAATCACAAAGACAAGAGTGTGAACCAGATTGATATAGTATAGAAAGGAGTGAATAATAGACTGGATATGGGATGCACTCCCTTTGTGAAGGGCACGTGGCTTCTGAGACACAATTTTATTGTTTGTGTTGCTTCTGATATCCTCCTGTCATTACTGTATTAAAGGTACACTATGAAACTTTTCTGCATTCAAATTAGGGATCGGAATAATTAATCGATGATGGATTAATGGCCGTTAAGAATTTGGTTGATCATGTGGACTTTTAATCGATTTGTGTATTTTTTTATTTTAATTTTATCTATGACTCACTGAACTGAAACACGGCCGAGCGTTCAGTTCTGCAACCAACGTCAATAAACCAATGAGCTGAGAATTAAGTTGGATAAAGCTACAGTTTGCAAACTGAAAGTTGCGATAACAATTTTAAAACACACAGAAATACAAGAGTATTAATTAGAGCAAAACTAGCTTACTGTATCAAACCTTGCTAGCATGAATTACTGAGTTTAATTTGATCCAAAACTTATTTAAACACAAAACACATTTAAATATGCAAGATTACTGCGAAAACTAACCTCATGCCTCTTAAAAATAAAACATTGAACTCCTTGACGTTATCTTTACAATTTAATCTCACTAAGTTCGTTTTATGATCGGCAGGAAGTTTTCATCCTTTCAAAATAAAAGTGTCTGTTATCAAAACAGGCTTTTGTATAGTACTGTATATATATCTTTTAATTTGCCCATGTATGCTAGAGTTGGCAGGTTTCCATCCCTAGTGTACACTGTGCTTGTAGTGTAGTTGTGTCTGGTTTCCAACCTTTTAAAAACCTTGCCATTATTAAGAATTTGGGTTTTGGAGACCTGCCCAGGGTTGGTTGGGTATAAAGTCTTACTTAAGTATTTACTTTAAGGTGCCCAGTGGAGTTTTTGACCACAAGCAGCACCAATAAGGAATTTATTTATGATTAAATCCTCATTTCCTTTGTTTCTCGCTGCTTATCTACACAAACACACACACTCTTAATAGGCCTGTTGGTAATGAGCAAGAAAATAAAAGTTCTCTACGGAGTTACTGCAGTTTTTTGTATATTAGTGTTTAAAGTTGGTACTATTTCTTCCCTTGCGTAATGATATTTACCTTATGAGTGGTGAGGTTTTGAATCAGAATCAGAATCAGAAAGCGTTTATTGTCATTGCGCGGGGTAGTACAACGAAATTTGCCATCAACCCGTCCAAAACGTATAAAAACACACAAACAATATGACAGAGGTGAACAGGACAGGAATACGGAGATGAAGAGAAAGAAATACAGCACAACGTGAGGAGAGGAAAGGAGGAAAAAACAATGAAAAAAAACATGGTCACATGATTCAGGTTTGACCAATCAGGTGGTCGCAAGAATCCAGGATGGCTGCAACCATATCGACTAGCGAAGATGAGGAAAATACTAGAAAACAAACTTCGGGTATCAGGTCTTTTGTATAGAATGACTGATACTGGATTTTGGAGGCTGATATTGATGTCAATATTTGGGAGTTTACAAAAAGTTGATCACAGTATAATGGCGAAATGTCATAATATAAACAATCTCTCAGGGCTCTTGGAGAGCACCGACCTCCGCCAAAGTCATGCTCATATCTCACAGTGTTGATTTGGATCTACTCCAAATTTAGTGTGTTCTCGTTACACCCTTCCACAAAACAATGCACATAGTTTTCAGAGGTAGGGAAAAAATCGATACAGCATAATATTGCGATATTTTGCACAGCAATATTATATATTTTTTTCTTTTTTCCTGAAGCTGTAGCGGGCTCTTGTTTAGAAATATAATGGATATATACTGGTATCATATGAAACTAGAAGGTCTAAGGAATCCATAGACTGGGGGAAGTTGTCGAATAACGCTGCAAAGTTTGGGTTTTTTTTATGTTTCATTAAAAAAAAATTCAGAGCAGTGAAGCTTGAAGTTGAGGAAAATTTGATTAAATGCTGCAGTTGTTGTCGTCCATACATGTTTGATATCAGTTCAGTTCAGTTTGACTGAATACTTTGTTGGTCAGTCTGTGGCTTTGACTCATTGTGGAGAAATAAAAAGACTGAAGTGAGATGAATAGATTGAGAAATCGCAATAATATTGTATTGCAATACTCACCGTATTGCAAAATGCTTAAAATCGCAATAATATTGTATCTTGACTCAAGTATTGGGATAAAACTGTATTGTGGAGCCTCTGCTGATTCACACCTCTAGTAGTTTTTCTGTATTCCTGCTGACAAACAAACAAACCGAGCCAAAAACATTACCTCCTCAGAGGAGCTAACAGTCTCGACATGGATCCCTCAGATCTTGTTTATTTCAGCAATTGTGAGAAAATACAAAGTGCTTGGGCCATTTTACAGTTAGCTGGTTAATTAACTTGTCAGATATCTCTGTTGGACAAATTATGAAATGGTGGCACTGTTTCTAAATAATCCCAAACATAGTTCAGCATTTCTCTACTGCAATTTCTTTTTGCTTATTCGTCAAACTGATACGATGTGCGACTGCATAGATGTCCAGTAAGTTATCGGCTGATATCATGTCCGAGCTCTGGTTTTATGATATTCTAATGATAGGGAAGTTGCAATGCAACAAAAAACGTAACAGAGGCAGAGAAGAAGACTGCGAGCGGATGTATGTAAATAATGATGCTTACAAATATTTTAAAAATCAGCTCTGCAAATGTTTTATAATGAAGAAATGTTTGTACCCATAGAGGTCAATGATAGAAAAGCAGTGTCTTTTTATGAGAAAATGTGTAAATATAACTTTCATGTGTTCATGCCAGCATTCCACAAGGAACTTTCTTTTTTTAAACATTTAAATGTGAGCCATTCTCATGTATTTTATTTCTGTATTATTTGAAGTTGGAGTTTGCCTCTGGAATAGTTTTTTTACGGCAGTAAAGTGGCGTAGTGATGAAACTAGAAGCTAAATATTCCCTTTATGTTCTCACCATGCCTCCTTCTATCATTCACTTGCATTTCACTCCAATGACACAAATCCTATGCAGCTACTTTTGTTTAAAGCAGGCCATTAATGAAGAGCTCTCCAGCTAAATACATCTTTATTCTGCGATTAACGATGGTGCTTGAAGTAAGCACTGGTGTGAAAGGAGGCTGAGGCCCTTCAGCGTCCAAGCCTTTACAGCCACTCTGCCATCAATCAGGCCTTGTGTCCAGTAAGTGCTGCTAACATTTATGAAATATTCATCAGCCATTCACTTTTGCTTTCCACTCACCCTAATCATTGCGTTTAGGCAGCATTGTGTCACCTCTCCTCTTAAAAAAAAAAAAAAAAAGAAGAAAAAAGGCTACAATCATCTTGCTGAGGGGAGGTGAAATAGGGAATGCGTTCTTGCTTTTATGCCGAGCTTTCCACGGGTGGACGTTTTCACTCTGGAATAAAAGTGTCAGTCAAAGGTTTTCCCCTCCCTCCTATAATGTTGCCTTATGTTTCCAAGCACAGTATGCATCCATGCTTTGATTAACCTACTGTGCTGACACTTGGATGTACAGTCATGGAAAAAAATTATTAGACCGTTGTTTTTCTTCAATTTCTGATAACTGATATCTAACCATTCTCCATGGTTTTCTTGACGATAACCAAAACCATTATCAAGAAAATCATGGAAAAATGTCTCTATCAGCTCTTAAATTGAACTTTTATGGGATATTTTTGTTGTCATCATTATATTTGTCCAAACAAATATACCTTTAGTTGTACCAGGCATTAAGATGAACAAGATATTAGAGAAAATTGTACGTTTAAATTTCTTAAAATGTGCTACTTTTGTGAAAATATAACTTGTCTCTGGGTACAAATTGATAAATAAATAAGAATTAATTCACACAGTAGCCCAGTTTGGTATGGCAATATATGACAGCTGCCTTTTCTTAAAATCCGGGAAAAAAAAGAAATAAATAAAATACAAATTATATCACCTGTATTGTTTAAAATGTATAGTTTTTGCTCCACAAATGTGTGGATAAATAAAGAAGTGTATCCTGTGAATATTCTATTTCACCAGCATATAATTCAAACAGTTCTTTAGTTTCTGTTAAGTAAAAAAAAAAGATTAATGAGTATTAGACCTCCGCTCTTTTTCCATGGTACTGAAATATGCACCAAAATAGATATTTGCTGAAACAACTTTCCTGCACTATTAATGTTTCATGCAATCAATTTTATGTGCATTTTAAAGTATCACATCAGAAAATATTAATGGAAAAAGCAAAACTCAATACAAGTTTAAACATCAGATGTGCAAAAATTGTTTTTTTTACACTTGCATGAGGTGGTTTTTGCCTTCATCAAACAAAAGTTCTGCAGAATGAGTCGGTCAAACATTTATCGTGCATGAGAGATCAGCTGTTTCCATTGTTGTCGTCTTCCCAAATATTATATACATTTTTCTTGGGACAGCACAACATGGCTAATTCTAGAGGTGTGAACCAGCAGAGGCCCCACAATACAATTTTATCCCGATACTTGAGTCACAAAACGATATTATTGTGATTTTTAAGCATTTTGCGATATGGCGAGTATGCGATACAATATATTGTGATTTAACTGTTTAACTGCATTTTGTGTCCACAAAATTCAATTCTATCAATAATTGTTTTGTCAAAATAGGGAAATTCTCAGTCATCAACTGAACTAATATATCAAACATGTATGGACAACAATAACTGCAGCATTTTATCAAACTTTCCACAACTTTAAGCTTCCCTGCTCTGAATTTTTTTGAATGAAACATAAAAAAAGCCTAACTTTGCAGCGTCATTTCGACAACTTCCTGACAGGATATCTATCTTGATATGATAGATCTTCTAGTTTCATATGATACCAGTGTCTTCAGTATATTTCTAAAATTGAGCCCGAAAAAAAACCCAAAACGGGCAAAATACTGACGAATATGCCGGAATGCTAAATATCGATACTTGGCGGCCATGAATGGATCTTATATTTCCACGTAAAATATCACAATACTGTGCTGTATATATATATTTTCCCCCCACTTCTAGCTAATTCTGCAAAACAAATTTAAACAAGGCAGCTTGTTTTGTTTCTAGCATGCAGCATTCGGTTCGAAACCTTAATGTTTGCTGAACAGTCGAATTCAAACACAGATATTGTTTCAGTTGGCTATATTAGGGCTGTGTGTTGGCAAGAATCTGCTGAAATGTTACGCACCATGATGCAGGGGTTACTATTTCAAACTTGCATATAAATTGCATGAAGAACACACCACCATATGGATAAAATCTCAGTAAAAAACCAAAACTTTTTGCATGCAATCAGAACAGTAGGATCAGCATTTGCATTAATCACAGGCCCTGTAACATCCAACATCAGAGCTCTACTATTTGTGCAATCCAGCTGCTTACTATAATTAAACTTAATATTTGTTTAACAAATTATAATGCCGCCGTATAATATTTTCCTACACCCCCACAGTAGGGTGTGGTTAAAATACAGTGTGTGTGTATGAATGCAGCTCACTGCTGATAACACCAGTAAAAGCACGCAACAAGTACGCCATAAAAAGCCGCCTTGAAATGAAACTCAGTGAAATAGCTACTTTGACTCTTTTGTATCTTTAATCAGTTTTGAATATGACCCACTAACACAAACCAATTTCAGATTTTGCTGTTAACCTCTGTCTCTTTCTCTCTCTCTCTGTTGCTCACTTACCTTTGACTGTGATTAATGTCATTATAATACAATGAGTATGATGTTCCCATCACTCATGTTCAACCAGTCCAGGACCCAGCTGATGAAAGGTTGTGATATTCATCATCACCATCCACTGACTGCAGTCAAACACCCGTCTCAGCTCACAATAGCAAAGGGAAATTCCACCTTATTCTTTACCCAATTTGCAATTCTTATTGCTGTGAGAAAGTTAATCTATCCGCAGCAATAACTCATTGGATGTAACAGCTTAAGCGAAGATGTCCTCAGTTGCCCATCTTGCATTTTAAACAGGGGGCAAAGAGCCTCGGTACAATTTTCCAAACACAACTGAGCTAACACTGATTTATTGCTCCAGTTTATATAACTCATATTAGGAATTCATGGACCTGGCAAAAGGGATTAGAGCGTTTATTTCAGGCAGGGAGATGATCCTGTCATTAATGGTCGATACTTTCATCATCGTTTAAACCAGAGGAATTTGCCCGGTGACGAATCGTGGCGGACATAGCTATCAGAGTGGTGCAGCTGTACTCGTTATCTGCCGACGACCCGCTCCGCTCGGTGAACGTGGACCCGCGCCCATCAAACTTGGATTAGGCTGTCAATCAAGCGTCGGCCTCGTATATTGTGTTACAATTTCTTCCAAATGTCACCAAGATCAGAGTAATTTCTTGGCTAATTGCATTCCGTCTCCCTTTAATGCTGCACGTTTAATGGTTTTGTTACATTGCGTGACAAGATGGTGTTTCTCTCATATTGGCACGGTGATGAGCATAAAGAGGGCCACGCTTTTGTTTAGAGAAGGAAATGAAAGAATAAATGACTGTTAAAGTTCAGAGGGCGTATTTCTGAAATGGCAGCAAACAAAGAGAAGAAACTGAGAAATGATCCCAATCTTGCCATAGCGTGACATCAATTACACAAAATTCTCATTAGAAAAAGGCTCCGTAAGTCTGCTTGCTTTGCCTGGGTTGCTTTATTCTGGAAGTGGCAGCATGTTACGTTGAAGATCTGTGTCAAAGCCAGCTCAGAGCAATATTGAGGATTTTCTCTCTTCTGACACCTACTTTTTTTTTTTTTTTAACACGCCGCTGACTTGGTTTAAACGTGACAAATACAATTTCAAGCATTTTACTATGTCCGTGTGCTTCGCCACAGCTAACAATAGTAGCCACAATACACCCATTAATTTCCTCCTCTTGGAAATCTCTGCTAGGGGAAATACTATTAACCATGTTAAATAAAAATACTGAAATACTAATTCCACCGCACATCATCGGTCGGATTACATTTACAATACATGTCAAGTTGTACTGGAGGGAGCCGCACAAATAATTACTAAAACTCTGTTTCTCAAATTCCTCAAAGGCCAAACATGCACCATTAATATTGCTCCATTAATATTGTGTTGCCATGTTTCCAATATGACGTTGCCATGTTCTAAATAAAGGCCACTGAAGAGCCTTTTAGAGAGTCTTTTACATCTTGCATGCCTAATACTGATTCCAAAAAAGTTGGGATGCTGTGTAAAATGTAAATTAAAACAGAATAGATAACAATCAGAATTCAGACTGTATATTTACCAAAAAGTGTATCAGTTTGAACATAAAATACAGTGTATTTGTACAGTTTTCAAGATTTTTTTAGGTTTGTACAAGCCGAGAACATGGAAAATATAATATATATAATAATTTCAAATATTACATTACATTTACAATACATGTCAAGTCGTACTGGAGGGAGCCGCACAAATAATTACTAAAACTCTGTTTCTCAAGTTCCTCATAGGCCAAACATGCCTTTATGGTGATATTGCTCCATTAATATTTTGTTGCCATGTTTCCAATATGACGTTGCCATGTTCTAAATAAAGACCACTGGCAAGCCTTTTAGAGAGTCTGTTTTACTTCTTAATTAATACTGACTCCAAAAAAGTTGGGATGCTTTGTAAAAACGTAAATTAAAACAGATAAAGATAATATTCAGAGTTCAGACTATATATTTACAAAATAGTGTAACAGTTTAAACATAAAATACAATGTACACTGTAAAAAATGTTTGTCGAAATGTCAGTAAAACACTGAAAAATGGCATCAGATATCAGGCGTAATTGAAGTGAAGTTCTGGCAACCACAGTCAGTTGCACCAGTCAGTTTCTCCGTGTTGATTTCTTCAGTTTTCTTGACACAGGAGGATTTTTTTTTACCTCGAAAACAAACAAACCCAGTAATTAAAACAGGTAAAAAATACTGAATAAAGCGTCTCTCTGACACTGTGAAGAGGACACAGGTTGTGTTTGCAAGATGAGCTGACGGCAGCGTTTGCTCAGCTTGTTTCTCTGACAACTTTCAGGAGGATTTTGCCAGACCAAGTTATCTGCAGAGGTCTCTTCCTGTCCAAAACCAACGGATCCGGTGATTAAAACTAGTAAAAACCCTGAGCAAAGCTCTGAATACTTAAGATCCAGACATCTGATGACGAAAAATCCTTCTGGTTAAAATATATAGTAAAAACAAACAAGATTTCTAAAGTGGATTGTTAAAATGTGGATTAAAACCGAATAAAATACTGAATTTATGATTTCTGGTAGACAACCACAATGCTGACACATGCTCAAAAGTATCAGCATCAGTACCGCTAACTTGATTAAAAATTCAGATTTCTCTATTATTCGAAAATATTTAGGATAATGTCAGACTATACAACACAATTTTTTTTTACCGTAAATTAAACAGATTTTCTTTTTTTTCTTTTTTTTACAGTGTATTTGTACAGTTTTTCAAGTTGTTTTTTTAGGTTTGTACAAGCCAAGCACATGAAAAACATCATATTATTATAATTTCAGATATTTATCTCGCTGAGAGACTTTATACCCTGATATTATGTGTATTCCTGTGTAAGTTTAAATAGCATCACTTCCAGATATCCTGCTGGATGTGATGTACTGTGTACCTGTGCCATCTCACCACCACTTAGATTTATTGTCCGTCAAACACAAGCCAAGCACTGCAAGGACAAGGTAGCTGACGAGACAATGAAGAGCACTTAACAGCACACTCCAGCACCGTTTATTATTGTCTGGATGAATTAAAGAATTGCCATTAAAACATTCCAAAAATTTACATCTACAAATACAAACCATAAATATAGAAGAGAAAAGAAATAACGGAGCAACAATAACAAACACTTAACTGCTTTCCATTAGTGCACTTAACCTCCTCTTCATGGTGAGCAATCCCACTTTACATTTCCTGTGGCTAAATGCGTGTCTCTAATTCACAAATGAGGGGACGTTTTGAGTGGCCCTCTGTCTCCCCAATGAGCAAATGCTGCAATTAACTTTTCCTCCTCTTTTCCAGAGTGAGAAGGTGTTTTTAACGACATTAGCTTACAGTCAACAGCATCTTCTGGTTACTTCTAAATTTAAGCAGACGTGTTTTTTCCCTCCCCATTTTTCTCAGGCACTTAATATTACAGTTGAAGATAATAGCCCATTTATGCTGTATTATTCAAGGATGATTTAATGGGAAAATCTAAAGGAAGATAGTCATTAGACATTACTGTCGTCAATTGAAATGCATATGAAACTTTGAACAAGTTTCTATTCAAAACAATTGAACGCTTTAACATGCACCATTACTTATTTCCTTTTAACAGGCGGCTGTATTAAAGGTACAATATGAAAGTTTTCTGCATTCAAATTAAGGATGGGAATAATTAATCGATGATCGATTAATGGTTGTTAAGATCTGGTCAATAACGTGGAATTTTGAATCGATCTGTGTATTTCTTTGTTTTAATTTTATCCATGACTGCGTATCAGTATCACTGAACTGAAACACGATCGACCGTTCAGTTCAGCTGAGAACGGCTGTAGGTGAATAAGCCAATGAGCTGAGAATTAAGTTGGATAAAGCTAAAGTTTGCAAACTGAAACTTGCAATAACGATTATAAAACACACAGAAATACAAGAGTATTAATTTGAGTATTATTTTGAGCAAAACTAGCTTACTGTATCAAACCTTGCTAGCGTGAATTACTAGGTTTAATTTTATCCAAAACTTATTTAAGCACAAAACACATTTTAATATCAAGGTTACTGTGAAAACTAACCTCATGCCTCTTCGGCATAAAACATAAAACATTGAACTCCTTGACGTTATCTTTACAGTTTAAATCTCAGTTGATTTAGTTTTATGATTTACAGGATCAAGTCTCTTTTGGTCCTTTCAAAATAAAAGCGTCCGTTATTAAAACAGGCTTTTGCACAGTCCTGTATATATATCTTTTATTTTTCTCATGTATGCATGCAGCAATTAATCGATGAATTGATCTTTAAAGTTATAGATAATCGAGTTGGCAGGTTTCATCCAAACGCATATCCCTAATTAAAAAATGTCTATGGTCTTACATTATCCTAAATATCCTACATATTTTTAATAATAGAGAAATCTGTAATTTTAATCAAGTTAGCGGTAAGTTTCATTTGGTCGCCTGTCAATGGCATCATATCTCTTTCAAGCATGTGTCAGCATTGTGGTTGTCACGATATACTGTATAATTGTGATATTCTAATAATGAAATATTTATATTATGTTCACGATTCACATATGATGACATCATGCAAATAATCCAGCACCTCTTAAATCATTTGTTTCTTCTTTTTGTACACTCTCTCCACCTCCCTACACTTGTATTTTGAGCGTAATTAGTTTGCCTCAAAGAGACAAAAATACGCAATAAACAAAACTGATGAATCTGACTGACTGAATATTTTATTTTAATTTAATATTTTCAAATAATCAACCTGGCAAATAATCGTGTTGTGAAAATCTGACGTCAAGACTAGTTTGTTTGTTATTGTTTTGACCCCTAGTGGCAGAAAAACTACACATTGTGCCTTTAATAGAACCACAATATACCACGAGTGAGTATTGCTGCCTGTGTGAATGGTGAGATGAACCACAGGTGTACACAAGGTGTATAGGGGATGACCTTGATGGGGATTAGTGGTCAAAATAACAATAATAAGCAACAGCATGTCTTCCTGGTGTTACTGCTGACATGACACTCTGGTAAATAATAAGCATATGTCAGGATTAAACCTGATTTAGTCCTGTAATGATCTCATTGTATCCACATGTGCATCATGTGTATGTGTGTGTGTGTGTGTGTGTGTGTGTGTGTGTGTGTGTGCACTTGGCTATCCATGCCCATGCGTGTGTGTGTGTGTGTGTGTATGTGTCATTACAACAAGAGCTGGTTGCATCCATGAGCAAAATGGCTGCATAATTGGAGATGTCCATGACACCGTGCTCTCTGTAGGTGTTTTTTCTGCATGTTGCCCAGACTCTAATTACTGGGGTTTCAGCGGGGAGGTAAGGCAGGCGATGGGGAGAAGGCGCCTGTACCGCCTGATTCTGTCAACTGACGGGTTGTTCTGTCTGCGGCACAGCCAGGCAGCCCAGAATCCCTGGAGTGAGTTTGGGAGAGACCCAGGGACTGGTCATATCAACAAATCTTAATCAAAAGGCTGAAATTGTCAGCTGTCATACACTTTTTGTGATCTTTGATACCTTGCCCCTCCTCTGACCCAGACCGCCGAATAATACCTACCTACACAGACGTGCGCACACAGAAAAGCACATAAACAGAGCATGCACTCATATTCACACATGGCTTACACGTGCACTCTCTCTCTCTCTCTCTCTCTCTGTGTCTCTCTCTCTGACTCTCTCTCTCATACACACAGGGCACATGTGCTTTCTCACACATGCTTATGTACACACACCTAGACAGAAAAGCAACAAAAATGCAGACAGGCAGTCAGGTTCAGCATATTAATATATTATTTATGATAGCACTTATGGCTAGGGCTGGCCAATATGGTGATATATATCATCAAAACAATATAAAAATGTAGCATTGTACACATTTTTCAACATTGTTTTGATCGGGAAGTTGGAACTAGTGGCCGAACTGCATAAAGACAATATTTACATCATTTGGACAACACTTTCTGTTCTGGTCTTTGCAAGTTGCAGCAAAGCTAACATGGAATATGGAGTATACCAGGTTTTTTTTTCAGAGTCTGACAATGTGGGCCTCTTCTCACCCGACCCTTAGTTCACTTGCTTCATTTAATTCCTGGATGCCTAAAGGATGATTATGTTCTCTGAATCTATAGACCCAATTGACCAAATATAGCCTAGTATTGCCGTTTGACATAACTTCAGACTATTCAGCCATTATTTTGAGTTGAGTCTGGAACGTGTTAGAAAAATTGCATGAGGAAACCTTGAAAATTGATAATCTGTCACCAACAGAAAAAACCTCACCATTTTTCTGCGCAGATCGTTGATGGGAAATGAAGAGCTGGAGACGTCCAAGTTTCTCAGTTTAACAAAAGTTTTATTACAATACGTCAAAAAATGTGCATTTTACAGAGATTCTCCGGGTTCAAAAACTCATGTCCCTGATACACACAGACGGGTTTCAGTTCGTGAAGTCTGAACCACGACTCTCTCCCTGAACCCATTAAAATACTAAAAAAATATTGGATTTCCTCCAGGAAGTTCCGCCTTCTTGATCCGCTGATTCGCCAGTTTTAATCAATACAAAACGGCACGTCATGCCAGCTGGGCATACGATCTATGTCTTACAGAGCCAAAGGATTTTCACTGTCTCACATAGATTCTAAAAGTCTAAAAAATATGAAACAGACAATGAAATATATGTTATAACATTAACACACAAACATAATCATTGTATCAAAATCATATTGCCTGATTTAATATAAATGCATAGAGATAGATATTACACCCAAGGTTGACCTGATAGTCAGACAACAGAGACAGACACAGGGACAGACACCAGGGAGTCAAACAACAGAGAAGCAGAACTCAAGCATAAAATCATTTACCAATATAGAAAATAATCAATTATTTTAACAAACGACGGATGAGTTCAGATCAGAGTAGAGAGGAGGCTGATCCTATTTTTACCTGTTTTAATTACCTGGGTTTGTTTTTGTTTTTGAGGTTAAAAAAAAATTAACCGTCCTGTGCCAAGAAAACTGAAATAATCATAACACAGAGAAACTGGCTACAGGTCACAGCTAAATCAAACTGAAAACTGCTTTTTGTCTCTTATATTTTTATTTTGGGGAGTCACGCTGTACTGTATAAGAAAAAACTTCAGGTTTTAGGGGGTTATTTTAAAATCGCCTGTAGGTTTTATAGGCATTTTTCCAGGCGTTTTAGGCCTAAATGGGTTAATTACAAATATTTTACTTAGTTTAACTGACCAGTATTTCTAATGCTGACTAGCAACTTTTATTAAACTAGTCAACTTGTCGCTCACATGCCTCGTAAGAATACAAAATGTTTTCTCTGTTTAAGGAAACAGAAAGGAGCTTTTTCTAATTGTACTGCTATAAGTTGGCACGGTAACACCAGTGCTTGGTTCCCTGCAGTGTCCTCTCTCTGAGTTTTCATTATTACACACTTTTCCTGCAGAATTTTGGATGAAGTCCAACACTTTCAACACCAAACCTTTTGGTGTAAATGAATGAAACCAGCACTTCTAAGTTCCACCGTGATGTGCTTCAGCTTAAGAATGGCACATTTTGGTTTACTGAGTCTGGTCAGTGGCAAACAATGCCATTTTATTTTGCCCCAAGTCCCCTTTCAGACAATCTTAAACTTGTGCTTCAGTTCAGGAGAGGATGGAAAGGCTGTGGTGGCTTTGATCGACCGACTGTTACTAAGAAGCTTTGAGGGGGTTTAAAGAACCTAAAATGTATAAAATGGACGGATCAAGAGCAAGCAGAAATTTGACGGTTCAGAGGCAGGTTAAAAAAGTGAGAGCATTCCCATACAATATATATCCAGTTAGGGCATATTAGGGGACGGCAGATGACAAAAGTGGAATCTAAGAGCCGATTAGCACGGTAGTTAAACCTTCACATGAGCAAAGGGTAAATACAGCTCCATACTCTGGACCTCTCTGTCTTTGAAGGGCGAGATGGAGGCCTATTTCTGACTAGAGACAAAATAAAAGTTGAAAAATAAAACTATTTAGTAGATTGTCACTTTAAATCAGCAGAGAATTAAAGAAAAGATGTGGTGTGTGCGATTACTGTGGCCTAGCTTCTTAACTAAACCACCCGACAGCGTGCTATGCTGGAAGGAGGGAAGTGTGAACGTGTGAAAGAAAATCCTTTGTGATAAGTGCAAAACACAAAGCAAACAGAAATACACAGGGTTTACAGGCTAATTCCATCCTGAATACTGACACGTTTACTTTACTTAAAGGGGACATGTAATGCTAATTTTCAGGCTCATGTTTATTCAAAAAAACACATCATTTTTTTGTCATGGTCTGTCTGAATATACCTGTGTTCACCCCCTGTCCAAAACACTTTATTTAAGTGCCTGTCTCTTTAAGCCCAGTCTGCTCTTGGACAGTTTTTATCGGGTCTTCCACATCTGCGCTGTTGGTTTCTCCACACCATCATTGCAGCCGGGGAATGTCTGCAACTACCTACAGTCATGGGGAAAATTATTAGACCACCCTTGTTTTCTCCTTGCTTTCTTTTTAATTTAATGCCTGGTACAACTAAAGGTACATTTGTTTGGGTAAATATAATGATTACAACAAAAATAGCTCATAAGAGTTTAATTTAAGAGCTGAAATCTTGACATTTTCCATGGTTTTCTTGATAATAACCAAAATCATTATCAATAAAACCATGGAAAATGGGTTAGGGTTAGGGTTAGCTGCTGGGGAACAGTTTACCTCAGATTCTTTGGTCATTTTGTTGGTAATTGTGTCTTTTTTGGTAATTTTGTGTATTTTTTGATCATTTTTACATCTTTTTTTGGTCAATTTGTTTCTATTTCGATAATTTTTTGTCCTTTTTTGGCCATTTTTACATCTATTTTTTGTCATTTTGTGTCTTTTTTGATAATTTTTACATCTACAGTCACAGAAACATTAATAATAACCAAAATCATTCTAAAGAAAACCATGGGAAATACCTAGATATCAGCTCTTAAATTAAATCTTATGAGCTATATTTGTTGTTATCATTATATTTCCCCAAACAAATGTACCTTTAGTTGTATCAGGAATTAAAATGAACAAGAAATTGAAGAAAACAATGATCTAATAATTTTTTCCATGACTGTATATACATAGTATAGTTGTGACATCACAACCGAACAGAAGTTGTGATGGATCATTTAAAGGCACAGTTTTTGAAAATGTGCGCATATTTCTCCATGGATTGAGTCTTTTGATACTTTTACAGTATTTTTATAGCCCCTAGTCTTGCTTTATAATATAAAAAAACACATTGCATTTTCCCATTAGTTGTTTAAAGGTCTCATATTGTAAAAATGGTTGTAAGAAATGTAAGTTAACAATAAGAGAGAGACTGATTTGTTCCTGTGGCATAACAATTTCAGTATACTTGTTTTGTACTGAAAGATAACTAGATTTCTTGTTTATTATCAGTTTAACTTTCTGTGGCTGGTTTGCACTGGCTAATTTTTTTTCGAAATGCTATAGTGGCTAATTAAAGGTCTACCTCTGAAGCTTTTTTCCCAGTAAAGGCTCCTAGTGTCAAAGTATTATTTCCTTTAACTCTAGTGGAAACAAATTCCATGCTCAGAGTGAATAAGTATACACTGTACAACCTGACTAACATTTTAATTAACATTTTTTCCACATTACTTAAGAGCAGTTGCTGTGCCGTGATTGAAAAAAGAAATTATTTCTTGATTAGAACGCATGCATGATTAAGTAATTGTTAAATTAAAAAAACAAATATAAAAGACAGAATGTTATTAGTGTTGTCAGAAATACTATCATCACTTAATTGGCAATTCATTGATAAGGAATTACAGAAAAACATTTCTCTTTTGTTAATAAGGACACATCAACAGAGGCCCTGCCCTCAGTAATGAAACAGGCTTCGACTGCTAATGATAACTGTTATTTATTCCACTGCTACCCAGGTTTATTTGGGCCAATGTGGCACCATGAACCTCTCTCACTTTGGTAATTAAGCGTGTTGATACTGCTCGATGCTTACCTGCAATTATGCCATTTTAATGAGCAGCAGCGGATGGAATAAGGGCAAGGCGAGGTCAGCCAGAGGCAGCAAAGCATTGGTGTTTTAATAGATACTTAAATGGTGTTAATTTAGCTCCCGGTAATGGAGAAGCCCGCTCGTAGAAAATATCTACAGTTCCAGGCGTGGTAAGTCACAGACTTAGAGAGCCTGAGCGCCTTTTTGAGGGAAAGATGAAAATTCTTAAACTATTCAGAGACTTCTATTACTGCCCAGAGGAGGATCTCCACTTCTCACGCTTGTTATCGGAGGCAGCCTTGGCATGTTTTCAGCTCTCAAGACTGTTGATGGGTTTAGGCAAAGGTTTGGCAGGCCCTCACCTGTTCTCGCCTGCAAAATGTGTCAGTGTCAGGCTGAGTGCTGAATTTTTATAGAGCAGATCCAAGGTCTAAGGGAAGAAGAGACAAAAAAACAAAGTTAAGAATGTATAATAAAGCGTATTGTATAGAGTGTGTATAAGAAGAAAATAAGAAAAACAATAAGTGTCTGTTTTTATGTGGATGTTTAAAGACGATGCAGTTCAGAACAGTTGGGTTTACAGTTCGGCTCATCTGAATCTGACGTACGTTACATTTTTCATGGCTCCTCCTTTGGTTCAACACACCGATCTGCCGGTTTTCCCTCACCCGTTGCATGAATCATGTATCACCTGTGCGGCTGTGTAAGCACACACACACACCAGACACTCACACACACACACACACACACACGGCAGTGCTACAGTACGCAGATTATTATAACTCCTGAGCTGGTCTCTGCGAAGGTGGTGTGATAACAGTCATTAGGGTAGCCGTGGGAGGAAACTGAGTCTTATTAGAGGAGCATGGAGATTCATTGGAAAAACAAGCACTTTCATTAACAGGTGTGAAGCTATGCAAATATATAAACACACCCTGGTAGCCCACTGTCCTCACACCTGCATGTGAAAAACGGCTGCTTATTAACACAACAACCCTGCAATTAGTTTAGAATAAGCAGATTCAATTAAACTGGACAAGAATGCATATGCACGTGCATGGATATAATAAGGAAAATAAAGATGCCAGGTTGATTGGGCTGAAAGAAATGCTGCATGATATAAATACACAGCGGCCTGGCAGTAATGCTGATTTGTCTGTTTGGAAATTGACTAGAAGGGATTCATTTATTATTTTTCCCTCAATGTTTCTCCTTATTTAAGAGTGAAAGAGTACCTGCAATAACTACAATGCTAGTCGAATCAGTTTTGTTGATAATTAGCCATGATGGGACGTCGAGCCTCCACCAGTCACACAGAGACATACAACACTACACTGTAGAAAGAAAAAAATTTTGTTTTTACGGTAAAAAAACGGCAGCTGTGGTTGCCAGAACTTTACCGCAATAAATACGGTTTTCTAAAATTACGGTAAATGGATATTTGCGCTGTTGATTTCATGTTTAAGATTGTCATTTTATTCCATATTTACCATTAAAAATAAACGTTTTTCCATCAAAAGAAACGCTGTTCTGCCATATAATTGATCAGAAAATACTTTATGAATGCTTTATAAAATATTTTACCATTAAATATTACAGTATATTTTTGTTAGAGATATAGTGTTTAGTACATTTAACAGTGAGAAAAAGTATTTTTGCTAATAATAAATGCAAAAATTACAGTGATGGCTTGTATATATATATATTACAGTATATTGCCAGTGTATTTTACAGTGGAGTAATGTATTTTATTTATTTTTTTTAAACTGTTTTGGCTGATATATACATTTATGGTGTTTCATTACTGAAACTGAATTAACCCATTTATCATTTCACGTCATTTTTCACTGTAAAATCTACAGACATTTTTTACAGTGTTTTGCATGGATACTTCATACACAAAGTCAAGAAAAAGTGTTTATTTTAGAGAATGCCTCTTTATTTGTTAATTGTAAGCTAAGTTAGTTGTATCAGACATTACTAATGGATTAGAATGAAGACAGCGGCTGCCATGCCCAAAGCATCGACATTATAATGTGGTTTGCGATAACTGCAAGGCCATATCTGATCATTTGAGGGCCACTTTTGCTGAAAACATCTGTGTGCACGGGATTAACTCCTAAAAAACTATTCTCAACAACTGTTAGAGACAATATGAAGTGACCCTTTTACTCTGAGACGGGTGAGTGCTGGCTCTCAATGTATGACTGCGTATCAGTAACACTGAACTGAAACACGGCTGAGTGTTAAGCTACAGTTTGCAAACTGAAAGTTGCAATAACAATTATAAAACACACAGAAATGCAAGAGTATTAATCTGAGCAAGACTAGCTTACTGTATCAAACCTTGCTAGCATGAATTATAGGTTTAATTTAAACACAAAACACATTTAAATATGAAGATTACTGTGAAAACTAACTTCATGCCTCTTAGGGAGCTAAAACATCAAACATTGAACTCTTGACGTTATCTTTACGATTGAAAGGATCAAGTCTCGTTTTGTCCTTTCAAAATAAAAGCGTCTGTTATCAAAACAGGCTTTTGCATAGTCCTGTATATATATCTTTTATTTTGCGCATGTATGCATGTGGCTATTAATCGATTAATTGATCGTTAACGTTATAGATAATCGAGTTTGTTCCAAACACCCATCCCTAGTAGACTACTTCAAAGGTAACATTCTCAGAAAGCAGAAAGCTCCACTCAATGAAAAAGCCTTCATTGCATTATTAAAAATGTAGGCTAAACATTTACAGTTCCACTGGAGATATTCCTGATTTTCCAGCTTTCTATCGTTATTATATCGACCTTTAAAAATACATTATTGCTCGACTTCTACTTTGTTATATACTTGCTGGAACATTCGATGAACATTTGTATTAGTGTCAGCTCTCGTGATGGCTGAGTCGGTAAGTTGTTATCAAATTTTTTCAAAGAGATCTTTGATGGCACAAATATAATCCAGAAAACCTGTTATGATCCTAACAATTAACATAATAAGCAGTTAATAGTTAATGTTATGCATTTTCTACTCAAACTCTTTGTTATGACGTCTTTGTTTACGCTACTGCTTGTTCTTTTCCTCATCTTTTTTGTTTTTGTGTTTTAATGAAACCAGCACAAGTGCATGGCAGCAGCAGCAGCAGCAGCAGCGAGGTCTGAATCAGATGGATCAGACGATACTTTCCTGTGTGACACATTTAATGCATAACATGCTTCCAGTGAGAGCTCTTGAATGGGTAGATTTTTGAAATGTGCCAGAGTGGCTCCCCACTGAGCAGTAAGCTAGGTCTTTGATGTATCGCGCTGTAATGTGGTTGTTATCCATAATCGGCTTGAATTCAGGAGGGCCACGGCTGAAAGAGGTACAACGGTAACATGTTCTTGTGGTACATTAAAATGAGACTGTCTTCCCATTAAAAATCCTCCACCCTTGCCCACCGTGACCAGAACTAAACACCCTGAAAATCCCAATTGCCTAATATGCATTCACAAAAACACTAAGATTTAGTAAAAAGCCAAAATACTGGTGTTTTTACACTTTCCGACAGGATAAAGTATAATATTAGTAACAGAACATTGTATATCATTTAAATCCCGTGAACCCGTAAGATGATGCGCAAATGGAGTTTCTTGATGCTTATGCAAATTTCCCGCTTCTGCACGTTTGTGATACCATAAGTTTAAACAAGAAATAATCCTGACGCTATCACATTAAGCTGTGCTGTGAAAGGTGGGAGGCAGACAAGAGTTTGTGATACGCATCAGTGTAGGGCTTGCAGGGAATATGAAGATGATATTTTGCATTGCATGAATAACAATCAACAGTTAAGGGAACAAAGAAGTGTTTTGAAATATGAACCCTATTACGCACTAAAATGAGACCCCTAGTAATGGAGTTTTAATGTTGCACCACGGAGCAGTGAATTTTGTGAAAAACAACCATGGAAAGTGACTTGGACCATAGAAATCTTAACATATAATAATCACGGGTTGTTTTTGCTGTCATACATTTAGCAAATAATATGGCTGCTCTCCCAAATCAAAACACGGCTCCTCAACAGATAGTAATCTACATTACCTGTAATATGCATGCTGCAATAAAGATATTTTGATGATGCAGTTAGAGCTCCTAAAAACGGTCTGATCGCCTGCCTAGTAAAAAATAAATAAAGTTAAGCACCCAGGTTGTGATTGTTGCTCCGGTGATCTACAATATTATTACCATCTAGCCTGTGCTTAGGGTTTTAATTTAACGGTGATAATTTGCTTATGCAGGCCTCCACTGATTAGAGTTCTTTGTTGCACCAACTGTTTTTAATATAGTGTGAATTACCCACTGTGCTTGTTTATGCCACCCGAACAGGACTGAAAATCAAAAGCGTTGAAATTAAAGATGGAACCAGAGAGACAGAGTGAAAGAGAGAGAGAGAAATGGACAGCCAGACGGAGGGAAATGGATGAGATTGTGGGTGTGGTTGTGGGGGGTGTTGAGTGTTTGTAAAGGAGAGTAATCAAACAGCAAAAAACGACCAAAATATAATATTGAATGCGGCTGACTCTCTGACATTAGCTAGACTATAATAGTTAGGTTTGAGAGGCCATCCTCATTGAGGCTCGCAAGAGTGAATGGAAGTGTACTAGTTATGCATCATTACAGGGGGAAGAGCTGTCCACTTCCTGCTGGGAAGAGATGCCCTCTGCTTTCACACTAAGCGGAGTAGTTCACAAAATAACAGCATACCAAGTGTCTGTCCCCCCCTCTCTTTGACAAGAGGGCTCATATGAAGAGCCCGTGGAAAAGGATACGCCTCCATTTAAACTTAAAAGCAGGCATCTAATTCACAGCTTACAAGAGAGAAGTCATAATAGCGCACGGTTAAAAGATGGCAGAGGAGGAAAGGGTGGCAACAGTACATAAAAATGCACAATTACAATAGTAAAACATGCAATTTGATGTTTTTCATCTGAAAAAAAAATAGTGCAAATGCAAGAGTTTAAATTCAATTATGTGACACAGATTGTAAAAAAAAAAAAAAAAAGGCGTTTTTCTTTTGACTCTGTGTGAGCAGCCACAAGGTTACCCTACGCATCATCAATCTGTATTGTGAAGAGCTCCTGAGGTTTTTTTCATCAAGGTCTTATCCACTTCAGAGGTTCAACAGATTAGCGATCCACTGGGGTGCAATGGCTTTTCAGCGCCGTGCTTTACGTCCAATTTGAAGTGTCTAAGAGCATTCTTGTCATTAGTGTTTACTCGAGACTGTTTTTTAGAGAGCCCAGACTGAGTGTGACATTAAAGACAAATAAAACCACATCAGCCGTGTTGATCTTTTTCGAAGGCTCCGGAGAAACAGGCCCAACATTTTATCTTTGCAGACAGCAGTTTCAGAGGTTATAGATAGGCCAGCTAGCCGACGCTATTATTTACCAATGGAGCAGAATGTCAACCCTCCTATATACCTCTTTGCTTTTCTCTCTGTATTGTTTGCTCCCTGCCTTTGTGAAAGGGGGCACTTTATGGAGGTGAGCGGTGAGAGAAAATATTTCTATCTGGCCATCAATGGATCAATGGAGATGTGTTTACCTGTCTAGGGGCACAATGTTCACTCCATAATAATGGATATTAAACAGCTTGTTGACTGAGTGCTTTTGTCCCGGTCACTTGTCAATCCCTTAAACACTGCTGGCCAGTGGAGGGACACACACACTAATGCTGTGGGGTTACCACCGACACCTCCAGCCACCAGCGTCTGTCGTGGACGCCCCCTCCTTCCCCTCGCTGGACAAAAAAGGACATGTCGGGTCAATGAGATTCTCAGTAATTAAACTGAAAGGGGTCATTTTCAGTGCAAACTCCGAAGCCCTTTAGGTTTAAGTGGCTGGTTGGAAGGTGCTAACCTCTGCACACACTCCCTGAGTAAGCAGACTTGCACAAGTTTCTGAAAGGAGAGACTGATCGGCGCGGAACGTATATTTAAAACAATATATAATCCTCGCCACAGAAGACGGAGCATCTCTTTAGATTAGAACTTTTGATTAATGGTGTTAAAATGGTGATCAACCCATTAAGATTTCAGTAGCCACCAATTATACCTCGCATAAACTCAACTTTACAAATGTTAAGCTGTAGGGAAAGTATTAATATGTTGCCAGAATCATGATCAATGACAGATACCTGCTGAATATTAGCGCAGTCAGCTAAATCCTGCGCCCCCCCTCCAGTTAGACAGAACTCAGAATGAACCACCCCTTTGTTTTTAATCATGACTCCTTGCCTGCTCCATAATCCAAACTGTTCTTCACTGTGTAATAACTGTCTCTCATGTGGAGACGATTTTTCGCTCATACCTCAATAAAACAGGAACCCATGGTCATTTTGTGGTTGTTGGGCTACTTTGGGGAATGCAGAGTCTGGATTTCTAGCTGGAGCGAAGTGGTGTGATGGGAGCAGCAGAATGAAAAGGCTGGGTTTGTTTTACATAAAGGCTGCAGCCATCAGGACTCAGCAGGACAGGCGGAGAGTGGCTCTCTGGGCCCGATAAATCATGACCTGCATTCATTCATTCAGCACATTCAGACCCAGACACACATTTCTCTCCCAGCCATCTCTGCTGACTCCTCATTTCTGCTGCTGTTTAATATGTGACCTTATGCTAGGATTTTAGTTTCACTGTTCAGGAGGATAAAAAGTGAGATGGCTGACAGAAGAGCAGATGTGGGGCTGCTCGATTATGGCAAAAAGCATAATCACACTTATTTTGCTCAATACTGAGATCACAATTATTAAACACAATAAAGCTTTTACTTTGGTAACATCATACATTCATTGAGTTTTAGAAAAAATAATTGTCTTTTTGACAATTTAATTAAATATGATCCAACTGGAAAACAAATAGAAAATAAATGTAAAAAAATAATAATAAAAAAATGTAGAATATTAGAATATGTATACATTTAGATTAATAATATACAAATAATAAATAAATAAAAATTGATTAAAGAATAAGTAAACTCAAGAGCACTTCCACAACCTACTAAAACTACTTAACATATATTTAATAAATCAAAAATAATAAAATAAATACATAATAAATAAAATAAAAATAGAAAAAATCAATTAAATCAAATTGGTTCAGTCACAGTCTACTAAAAACTCATAACACATATTCAACATTTTGGTTAACTATCTTCACAATGTCCAAGTCAGTAACTTAACAAAATCGCATGAAAGGGGTGCAATGAAAAACAGAATTCAGATTATCTTGTTTCCAAAATCGTTGGAAGTCAAGATCTTAATTAAAAATAAAATTCCAATAATTCCCCAGCCCTATTGAGATGCTAGTTTTAGATTTGCAACACTTGGAGAAAAGAAAACATGAGCTGAGAAAACATCTTCACTTTTATTTTAAAGAGGACAAACAACACATTTAAACTTATGTGTGTCACAAATGCTCAGCAACTATTGGTGTATATTTTTCCATTCTTTCAGGTGAATGCACAGCGCTCTTTAGGTTAAATGGAATTCATAGCAGTGAGTGACAGGGTTTGAATAGGCTGCAGAAAATGGGGAGGTAAAAGAGGCATTGGGAGTCGCTAAAGAGGTGGGGGTTGGCTAAGGACTGACACCATCTTCTGCCTGTGACACTCACACACACACACACACACTCACACAGATATTCAATAAAGGGTCAAGGTACAATAATTTGAATACGCTTGTGGTGTGTGTGCACTTGCGCGTGCATGTATATGCATGTTATGTGCAAAAAAAAACCTTTTCACTCTTTGTTTCAATTCCTGAAAAGATCTGCAAGGCTGAAGATGCAAAGCTATTTTAGCTACACACAAGACATCAACACAATTTGGTGTGACTACCGGAAAAAGAAGAAAAAAAAAGAAATAAACTTAGAAAAAAGCACTCCAGTTAGAAATATTGTGGTCAAAGTATCAGCATAAGAGCTCACTAGTTTCCTCTCAGTGTATTGATGAGATCTGGGTAAAGAGGTCAGGGCGGAGGTTGGTTATGGTAATTGTTTGTTGGTTTAATGCTCGGTGAGCTGTGTTTACTTCTCATACAACATTGGCTAATTATGTCCTCCGACCGAAGGCAGAGCTGATTACCACATGACAACCAGACTTCCTCACTTGTCATTAGCAGCGTGTGATGGCAGAGAACATGTGAATGCACTTGCCTTTGTCTGACTTTGGCCAGGGATAATTGTGTCTTGTGCCACGGAAATCACCCCAGCAGCATTCTTAGCAGATTAATGATGCCAATGAGACAAACAGAGGGAGGAATAAGAAAAACGCCACAGTCAGTAACTCCTGAGAGACTTTTATAATGCTTGGAAGAAGGAAACATATCCTTGGATGGAGCTCATGGTTCGGTTTTAACCCTCTGGAGTCACCAATCACACCAACATTTTTTTTAAATTTTTTTTAATTTTATTAAAGTATTTATTTCATTTTTAATTTTTCAACATATAATACAAACACTTACAAACAGCCAAGACAGACACCAAAAACAAATAAAATAAAAGAAAAGAAAATAAATTAATTAAATTTAATTAAATTTAATTAAAAAAATAAAAAAATAAAAAAGGCAGTCAACCCAAAACGAGGACAACAACAAATGCTTACTGTGACAAGTCCTTAATGTATTGAACAAAATAATCCCATACTAAATGGAAATTCCCTTTAACATTGTTTTTCCTGGCAATCATATATTCAAAAGATGCAGTCTCTGTCATCAGTTGGGTCCACTCTGCAAGCCCCGGCGTGCACATGCTCTTCCAGTTCCTCACTATCAGCCTTGCTTCACACCAACATTATCAAATCATATGACTTCTTCATGATGTCATGGCGTAAAAACGAAGCAGTGTGTTTCCCTGCCATCAACTTCCCTCTAAAATACTGGCTTAAAACTCCATGCCAGTTTTTGTTTGATGATGATAGGCCAAGTAAAACCGGAGATACGGTCAGATATATTTAGTATAAAAATATAGAACAAGATGTTATCCTCATTTTACGTCTTATATGAAACTTGTGTCCACATTTGCAACATTTTGTTGTGTTTCTTTGGGTTCAAAATGTGGATACAGTAAGTCAAAGTGAAAAAATAATTATCAGGTCATATAGGAGAGGTTGTGCTGATGAAAAAAAGATACCAACATGACGTGGTAAACATGGTTTTAAGTGTTATATACAGGCAGAATGAAAAGGATTCAAAAACGGCCAAAATAGCCCCAGACTCCAGAGGGTTAAATAAGCATGTTACACTGTACTGGAGGTGTTTAGGACTGGCAGACGTCTGGATTCCTCACACACTAAACAGACAGCAGTGTGTGATAAGCAAAGGCTTCTATTGTTATTAATTTGTTATTTCTCCTCTGTTTGGTTTCTGGCTGGATTATCGTGTTGAACACACAGTCCAAATTCCACTGTAAACATTAACAATTAATCTTCTCACCGGCTCTCCGCCCGCAAATGACTGTTTTACATAAAGCTGATCAAATTAAGTTGTTTGCAGTGTCCAAATTCTGTTGTCAATTCGTCTGGAAGTGCTACAACATTCATTTGCTGATAGACGCTGGTGCTGCAGCTCTTTGTTACAGTCACTAACTGTCACCAGAATGTGTTTTTTTTTTTCTCTTCTTGCATGTGTCATGAGTCGTCGACATTCTCAGTTGGAGCTCTGAACCAAAATGGGCTGTGCACAACAGAAAAGAGCCAGTGCGATTTATATTAGAGTAATCCTTTAATTGCTTCATGGCAAAATGTCTATACCATATTAAGTAATTCAATACAGCCAGTTAATGGAAAGGCAGGCAGAGATATCATGTTTTGCATAAAACCTTTAAAGCCACTGCCTCACCACGTTGGTCTGCCTTTCTCATTTTGATCACAGTGACATATTCACATCCGAGGTAATCCCCAATCTATTTTGGGGTTAGGAGGAAGATGATCAGACTCTCTGAGAAGGCTAGTGCATGTTACCATGCAAAACCACATCATGTTTATGAAAATACCACTTTTGTTGGACGGGAAAGATCAACATAAGGGATACAATAATTCCTTGTTAAAGACCAGGGAAATGTAAACAACCAGTAACCAAGGTACATATAATCTCTTTTAATAGATTCAGCATGAATGTTGCAATATGGCCTTATTGTGGTGCTGGAACCACTTTTTTCTGTCCATTTGTAGTCTGAATTTACTGACTAATAACTTTTGAGTGACTGCAGGTTAGAGATGGGCGTCTGGGAGAAACCTGCCAACTCGATTATCTATATCGTTAACGATCAAAGAGTTGTTTAATGGCTGCACGCATACATAGAGATATATATATATAGAGCGAGAGAGAACTATGCAAAAGCCTGTTTTGTTAACGGATGCTTTTATTTTGAAAGGACGAAAAGAGACTTGATCCTGTCAATCGTAAAACTAAATCAAGTGAGATTATACTGTAAAGATAATGTCGAGGAATTCAATGTTTTATGTTTAAGGTATGAATTTAGTTTTCACAGTAATCTCCGTATTTAAGTTTGCTTTTTGTTTAAATACGTTTTGGATCAAATTAAACTCAGTAATTCATGCTAGTAAGGTTTGATACAGTAAGCTAGTTTTGCTCAAATAATACTTTTGTATTTCTGTGTGTTTTATAATTGTTATTGCAAGTTTCAGTTTGCAAACTGTAGCTTTATCAAACTTAATTCTCAGCTCATTGGTTTACTGACGTACGGCCACAGAACTGAACGCTCGGCCGTGTTTCTGTTCAGTGATACTGATACACAGTCATAGATAATATTAAAATAAAAAAATGCACAGATCGATAAAATTCCATGTGATCGACCAAATTCTTAACGAGCATTAATGGATCATTGATTAATTATTCCCATCCCTACTGGGAACCGATCGTCTATTCTCTGATGACAATTTAACACAAAACATCAACTCTCTTTCAACTCCAAATCTATTCTTGAATCTCAAATTGCTAATCGAACTGTAAACAATGAACAGTTCACAGATGAGGAAGTCTTGGCCCGGATATCTGGCGGCTACCCTGGAACCCTAAAAAAAAAATTAGCCCTTGAACCCAGAGGCTAAATCATCATGAAACTGACAGCTGATGGGTTCTGAGATTTATTGTCCATCACATAGTTGTCATGTTTTATCTAAAGTAAAATCCAACAAATATTTTAAATGATTGCGCTGAAATTTTGGTAATCAGTTTATTTTATTTCACGCTACATCCTGTCTCATAATCTTTGACATGGGCTTGGTCAGAATAGATAACTAATTCATACATAAGAATAATAATAACAATTTTAAGCATGGATTTCTGTGACACCATTGGGATTATTGTGACAGCGCAGAATAAGCGGTCATGGGTTAAAGAACAGTGAATATTCTATATCTTCAATATTCCTATATGTTTTGAAAAATCTGTCAGTTTGTCATGTGCGGGCCCCTCGTGACGGCCTGAGGGACATTTAGAATACATGAAGACATCAGAAACCTATTGACTAATGCCTGGAGTAGTATCTTTACCTAGCAGCCATTTTCCGAGGATGACTGACAAAAACAAAGAATCTATGGGCGGAGCGTCTTAAAAAGCATCTGACCTGCATCTGCATAGCAAACCCTGTCATGTCATAATGAAAGTTTTGACAATATTCAAAGAGGACATGATGGAAAGCAGTAAACCATGAATGCTGTTTGAAGATGTGTAATGCTCTCCTGGGAGAAGGCTGTCTTAGTGGTGGACCTTTTCTTTTGCGAACATCATTCAGAGGGACTGGTGGGCCTGAATGTTTTGGAATCATCAGCTTTTCAAATATATGCGTGTGTGGTGCATAATGAGCTCCAATTAAATCATTCTTTCTTCACTTAACATAGAGAGCTCAGTTTCTCTTGTTGTATCGTGGGAGGATGAATTAAATGTTGTGGAACATTTTTTTTTCTTCTCTAAATGTGTCCATGTATTTATATGCTAAAGTATATCTGTATATAGAACTCCACCAGGAAGATGTATTTGCTGAATTTAGCAGCGATCATTCAAACGTGAGACAATGTCATGTTTGATCAAGGCTTTAAACCGTAATAGGAAACTCATTGAAATACTTGCAAATTCCAAATTTCAACCCTAGAGAATATTGGAAGATATTACATACAGCCAGAATGTGTAAAAAACCATACGGATCCAGGGGAGGGGGGTAATATTTTGAGAAAAATGTTTCCGAAATTAAAGTGGCAAATCTATGAGGAAAAAAATAGTTTTTGCAATTTAAAGTGGTGAATCTGCGAGAATTTTTTTTTGCTTTTTTTCCACTTTTTTCTCGTAAATCTGCGTCTTTTAGTTGCACAGATTTGCCACTTTAAATCTCTTAAAACTGCGGCTTTTTTTCTTGTAGATTTGCCTCTTTAATCTAGTAAATTTGCAACTTTTTTCCAATCCAATCCAATCCAATCCACTTTATTTATATAGCACAATTTTAGCAAACACAAGGTTTCCAAAGTGCTGCACAAACAATAAATACATAACACAATACAAAGAGATGTAGTAAACAATAGAACGGTAAGATGCAATAAGATAAAATAAATTAAAAATGGGATAAAAATAAATAAAATAAAATGTAAAATGTACTGCCCGCACAAAATAAAATATGCATGAATACAATAAAAACAAAAAATCATAAAATCATAAAATCAACATAAAATCAACACTCTTCGTGGTGTTAAAAGCCAACGAGAAGAGGTGGGTTTTAAGAAGAGATTTAAAATGAGACAGTGAGGAGGCCTGTCTGATGTGCAGTGGCAATTCTTGCACAGATTTGCCACTTTAAATCTCTTAAATCTGCATCTTTTTTTCTTGTAGATTTGCCACTTTAATCTAGTAAATTTGCAACTTTTTTCTCTAAATATTATTATATAATAATCATACTGATTGGTGAGATGTCATGGCGTCACTGTCTGTGACGTAGCCTGATCTTTGCTGATTAGGTGGAAGAAATCCATGTGGTTCTACGACCAAACAGAGAGACATGGGGACCCAATGTTATATCCACTGAAGTTACCAAATATAGTTCTTTGCCCAATAAAGGGTTGAGCAAAACTAAGACAGAGTCGGCTGACAATAGACACTGAGAGCAATGGCTTGTTGACACCGTTTGACTGCTGCCACATAAACCGTCCATTGTCAAGGCCAACAGGCGGCCATTGGCTGCACCCATCACCATGTGAAACAAGCTTAGAGGGAAGGTCCAGCCAAGCTTTCTCATCAATGGAGCTCCTCCGGCCCCTGCAGGACTCGGGGTCTCAGGGGTCGCAGCTACGGGCACCCCGGTCCAAAGCTAAGGTCAGTGGGGCTGACTCAGGTTCATACTCTAACAAAAGGATGCGTACACAGAGAGCGAGACTTGCGGGTCAGATGGATTACCAAAGAGTTCAGTCCGTTTGTTGTTTGGCGTCTAATCCTCTGGGAACAAAAAATGGTCAGTGTTGCCCTCGATACAAAAAAGAAACAAGTAAGTATGCCATGCAACTGAGTTAGAAGTGATTCATATGGGAATCAAAGCTGTCAAACTGTCTGTAGGAGTTAAGATACTTGAGCTGGGTTTAGCGCCAGTAGATTTATAGTTAGCTGCGAACCTTTGATAGCACAACCGCAACACTAGACAAATGGACTTGATCGTTCTGTATCTTCTGCTCCTGTGCTTTAATTACATTCCCCAGACTAACTCTGTCTACGTCCTCTCATTTATGTCATGATGTTGAGTGACCCTGGGTACACACAACCAGCCAGATCTGATCAATTCCAGCATTTGTGGTTTACAAATCTCAGTAATTGATGAAGACGTGCATGTTTTATTAATTTTTTTAAGGCTTGTTTGTGGCAACTCTGGCTGTGTGCAGGGCTCAACAATAAGGATTGCCTGATTACCCGGGGCAAGTAATATGCAATGTCGGGGCTAGTAAATCTTACTGGTAAAAAATAATGAAACACATCTTTTTTGACCGGAGCTGACGAAGGAAGTAGCTATGAAGTTAGCCGTCTCCCTTCCATTTCACCGCTTTTGCAAGTTGCACATGCTCAGTACAGATCCGGCACTTGTAAGAAACTGGTGACCGGTAAAGATGAATTTTATGAGCTGAAGTGCAAGTGCATATTTTGATTATTTTAGAAACAGAGGTTTAGTTGGGTGGTATTAGAAGATGCGGGGGAAATTTCAACAGTGTAAAGCAGTTTGAAGTTTTAAAACAAGACATTTTTTTGTTTCATCGCATCTATGACACACTGTGTCCTTGTTCAAATTAATTTACAGAAATAAGAATAAACATGACAATTAACTAGTCTTAGTTGTTATTTGATAAGCGCTAATAAATACAACAACTTGTATCTGGGCAAATTAAAATTTACTCCGCTAAATTGCCTAACCAGCCAAGTAAAAGCAAAAAAACAACCTCAATGTAGAATATTTGCACCTCTGATTATGTAGGCTGTGCTTCTGGAT
Source organism: Centropristis striata (assembly GCF_030273125.1). Taxonomy (NCBI): domain Eukaryota; kingdom Metazoa; phylum Chordata; class Actinopteri; order Perciformes; family Serranidae; genus Centropristis; species Centropristis striata. The sequence goes on along the minus strand of NC_081532.1, from coordinate 4,963,894 downwards.
GCAGAGGCGACGTTTTTATTTCTCTTCATAGCAACACTACTAAAAGCTTACCCAAGACCTTTGCGGATTTCTCTGGCTTGCACAATTTTTGTAGCTTAAAGGTAAAGATCTCAATCCACAGTGGATGAGTAAGGACAGGGAAGGCCAAGAAGACAATGGATACAGGCCAGGGGACAGGGATCTCATATTTAGCTCGTGATTGCACTCAGGGTAGACAATAAGTAAGATTCATTAGGTCATTTTTTACTTGCGTCTGCCAAGATCTGGAATGAAATGTTAAATGTTTCATGGGCTAAGAAAAGGGCAGAATTTGTCTTTGTGTTTGCCACCAGAGAGAGAGAGAGGGAGAGGGAGAGGGAGAGGGAGGAGAGGGAATATGATAGACAGAAAGATATAAAACAATGAAAATAAGGAATGATGGGATGAGACAGAATGTGAGGGGAATACTGCAGAAACGAGGAAGGAAGGAAGGAAGGAAGTGGGATGGGAGGGCAAGAAAAAGAAGGGAAGGAGTGAAAAAGGGAGAGTAAGTGGGTGAGGGAGTCATAAGGAGCAAGGAAAGGAGGGAGCATGGCTGGGTGTTTTGGGCTGTCTGATGGATGAGGGTGTAGTGGGGTTGGTGGGGGCGGTGTCTCCTGAATGATGATGGCCTAATATCATCATCCCCCTGTCAGGCCTAATAGGCTTTCCTTGGTAGAAATCACTCACACAGAGCCGCCATAATGCCCAGGCCCCTGACAGCATCATCCATCCACTCAAGCCAAGCGAACGTCTCCAAACTAATAAGGAAATATATGGTTCAAGGAGATCTGAAAAATTAAACAGGTAGCTTATGAACAATTTGTTTCACAGGGATGTTTATTATATTTATCGAATGTTGTAGCGGTTGAGGTGTCTCTCTCGCTGCCGCCGCGGCTTCATGTTTGAGACATTGGCTCGGAGCATGATATGCTGACAAGGCAGGTCTGTAAAGTAGGAAATAAACACCTCCTCTACCTCCGGGCTGGCCTTGTCCTCCAGTGTTGCCTGGCCTTACTTGTTGTCATTTCTAAGCAATACAGAACAGCTCCTTCATCTTGGTAAAGCTATATTTTCCACCGTTGTTGAATTAACAATATGCGCAAGCAGGGAGGGTCATTATCAGTTGGAATAAAAATACTTTTTTGAATCCTTAATCCCCTGATCTAACAGTCCATTGTTCACATCTTCTAAAATATTCTAATTTTAGCGGCAGAGCTTTGGAGGAGTCACCCATTCTTGTTTTCCTCGCAGCGAGCCTATCTACAGTACACCTGTCATTGCTTTCCCTCATGCAATGGCTGATCACAGCACCCTTTAAACATGGTTACTCTCCTCTTATCTCTTCCCATACCCTACCGATCCTGCTATCTCCCATCGCTGCTTTAATCATGTGGCACCTTCTCAGCAACCCCCCCTCCCTCTCCTGCATCCACAAGAGAAAACTGCCGCCATCAATAACGACGAGAACTTTTTCAAAGTGTGCTCTTAAAAGCCCCCGTCCCATCAAAATGGTCATTTTTCATTATCGACTGCACGCTATGAAAAAGAGGCTCTCTCTCGCACATTAGGCAATCATTGTTTTGGCTTCACTTTGAGAAGCTATACATACATCCCTAACATGGCGATAATACATATACATCACAAGTCCACCACTGTCTTCCTTATGCATATAAACTAATGGCTTGTATACTCTTCACTCTTTCTGACAGTCAATATTTGAAGTTGGAAAGGATGCGCCGGCCCTTATACACATTCACAAACGTACACATTTTCTTTGAGTTATACTTTACATATATGGATTCTCTGGAGTGCTATGACTAGGACTACTTTGTGGATGAGGGTATCTTTACTGTAATTCTTGTCTTTTCTCTTCATTTTTCTGGGATTCTGTATATAGTTTTTGTAGACAAACATGGCAACTAATTTCTTTTTAGGGACCGAGCACCGAGGTGCGAGGACCCTATTGAAATTGGTCCGTTTCTTCTTCTTCTTATTCTTTTTCATAACCAATAGTAATTGCCTTTTTGGGGGCTTTATCATATTCAAAAAGTCATCAAATTTGGAATATACATAAATCTCACGTGAAATTTACGTATTCTAGTTGTCGCGGGAATGGGCGTGGCAAAATGACTCAACAACGCCCCCTTGAAAGTCAAGAACATTCAGCCCCTCGCACAGGAATGTCGTAGAGACACGAAATTTGGTACATACATGTATCATGGAAATACGCACCAAAAAGTCTCAAGAAGCCATACCCTAAAACGTACAGGAAGTCGGCCATCTTGGATCGAAAATGGCGTTTCCTGCTGTTTTGGCCCATTTCCATGTCACATACTTTAACAAACTCCTCCTACAGATTTTATTTTTTAAATTAATATTATACCAAAGCAGACAACTAAATCCCAGTCAACCCATCCAAAAAAGGAAACTGTTGGATTTACTTATTTCAATAATGGAAAGTGGTTGCACACATATATTTTGCTTTGGCATCACCTTAAACAATTGAGTTAAATTAACACAAATTATTCATGTTCATTCAACATGTGTATTTTGTGTTGATCCAAAGTGATTAAAACATGTTGTAAGAAAGTAATTTGACTTCTTTGAACATTTTCAATCTTCATAATTTCATCACTTTACTTCAACACTATTCAATAATTTTCACTCGAATACTATTTAGTCACTTAAATACTACAAGTTAATTTCATATTAAAAGTTAGTATTATATTCTAGTAAAGTATGTTTTGGACATAATATGCTGCAGACTTGTACCAGTTTCACAGCCATGATGCTGCATGCATTGTCTAAAGACACGTGCAGCTATGTCCCCAAGTGTCCTACACAGGTTTTTTAGCGAGATTGTCAACTGTTTGTCTGCCTGGCGTTAGTAGGACGGCCGATTTCACCTACCAGTTCTCATTCATACAGTTTCATGTGTCACATAGCCCTCCATGGTGATGGCCGTCCAGCGGTCGGTTGTGATAGCCCCAAACTTAGCGTCAAAGAGCTTAAAACACAATTTGCTGAATCTAAGTTAGCATTAGAAAGTTGCATTTTAAGCTCTCTAATAAGCTACTCCAGGGATGGGCAACTTAAATGCTGGAGGTGGCTACAATTTTTCATCAACACTACCACAGGGCCACATATAGGACCATGCACTTAACCAGATATGATGAAACTGCATTTTTAAATATGTTTACAGTGCAGTAACTTAACATATTTCATGCTCAAATGCATGTTTAACAGTATAAATAGGAATACAAAAGGTTTGAAGCAAATAAAAAATAACCACTTACTGTTCTTTCTTTTTTTTCAGTGTAAGAACAGCAGACCAACATAAATTGCAAGAAGTAATTTTGTGCCTTTTTACACTGCACTTTTAAGATTTCATGCTCAAATGCATGTAGTTGTACTGAGGGCCACTTCAAGTGAGGGTGCGGGCCGTATGCGGCCCCCGGGCCTCCAGTTGCCCATCCCTGAACTACTCCAATAAAAGGCATGTGCGGTTATACACGTCACCCCCATGAGTTGTATTTACTTTAAAAAAAAAACTATAATGTTTTTTCCTCTTTTGATAGAATAACTTGGGCAAAATTCTTTATTATAGGTTAAGAGTTAATTTCTAACATCCCTAATGGCAACTGATGCTCCAAAGACATGACCTCAGACTCATCACTGCTGTGCTTTTTGGTTAACATCTTATTCTAAATGAACCTCTGTGTATTCAGCTGCATCTCAATTGTGGTCAGCTTTAATGCTGACATGCACACATCTGCAGCCATGTTATCATTGTGCACATGGCACACAGTCCACCCTCCGTACGCCCCTCTCCAGTTGTAGGTTGAACCTGCAGCACGAAGGGTGTGTGTTAATAAGAGAGGGCTTGGTGAGGTGCGTTGAGAGGCCATTGTGGTCTCCACGCTCGCTGGTTTTCTTTGTGCCATGAAAGCCCGGCGATACAGTAACAGCCAGAGGCAGAAAGGAGCTGTCTGTCGTCGAGACGGCTGGTAACACTTGTTTCACCCACCCTTCCAGGGGGCCGTGGAGAATAGAGGAGAGGCAGCTGGTAGGCTTAACAGGAAATGCAATGGTAACAGTGTCAACAGCTGCCCCCATGGCCACGCAAGCCAAACGGCCGGCAACAACAGGCCATATGAAAAGCTACGTGTTTGGATAGCTGGGGGGATTTGCTTCATACTGTATCTGTGTGTAATGCTGCAATGCCAAATGAGCGCCTTTGTGTGTTTTCTCATTAGAGCTTTATACTCTGAGCTTAGTCATTTCACAGGTGATGACAACATGGACGCCAGTGAATGTTGAGTAAACAAGACAAAAACAACAGCTGAAGGGGAGCGGACCTCTGCTGAAGTGAGAGGCTCTGCAGCTTTTGTGGCCGTTTAAACACAAGATTATCAGCTTGTTTACTTAAACAAGCCCGTTTTTAATTTTTCATTTGATACATTTGACATGAAATGTAGTTGTAACATTTTGACGTACGAGTTGTCCTGATATTGGAACCTGGTCTCACAGAAATCCGTGAAATAGCCACAGATTTCGCTTAACTCAAAATCCGTGGAATAGCCACGGAATCGCTCAAATTTCCGTGAAACTGACATGGATTTCGCTACAATGCAAGTTAATGACAGTCATATCCCGTGGCTATTGGTTTGTTCCAAGTCACGTGACTTTCAAGGTCCCAGCGGTCAGAATAAAAAACATGGCGGACAGTTCTCTCATTTTTAGTGAAAAATCAATATTTTAACTTAGTTTCTGCATAAAAATGGATTTTGATCACATTTCTAGCGAGAAATTTATTTTCTAAATATTCACTCAGTGAATGTACATAATCACTTTGTATGTTGGAATAGCCACGGGATATGACTGTCATTAACTTGCATTGTAGCGAAATCCGTGTCAGTTAAACGGAAATTTGAGCGATTCCGTGGCTATTCCACGGATTTCTGTGAGACCATGTCCTGATATTGTGGCACGGTATTTGCATAACACGTGCTGCACAGTTTGTGTAAAGTGAAGATAAGGGCACGAAAATTCCCATTACCCCCGGCTGTTACAGTGACCTCCAACTCGGGTCAAGATGACCCCCCTGAGGAGTCAATAAATCACGATGTCACCTCTGCTGCCCAAACCCCTCTTGCTATCACTAACTTTGAGTGTCCTTAGCATTCTTCCACTTCCCCTGCTCCTTGCTTGACCCCCCCGTCCAAACAAACCGCCTGTCAGCGCCCCAGCGACAGGTACGACAGCTCCAGCTCAACGTGAGGAGTGATCTCCCCCAAAAAGTAACACTCTCCTCGTCCTCGACTCTCTGTCTCCAGCGCTCTGTCTCTCCTTCCCTCTTCCTCCCCCATCTCTCAGGAAACAACTCAAACATCACTTTTGATGTCTTTTCCCCTTTCTCTAAATCACAGTTGAGCTGTGAAAATATGTAATTATCACATGCACACTAAGCTATTTGAAGATGGAATTTGTTTTTGGTCTATATCTAAATTCCATGTGAGAGTTTTCAAATAAGGAACATGGGGAATGGTTGTATAATTTTCAGTCTACAACATCAGAGTCTTTATTTAAGTCTTAGTTACATCCAATTTGCCAGGAGCTTTAATTCACCCTTACAGGATCATTGTTGGACATACATCTTTGAATCTTGTGGTATTATCTACCATTTGCTAACTTTAATACCTTGCTGGGATTGCTCTGCATTAGAGCTTATTCTATGTCTGACTTGAAGATTTGGAGCTCCTTTTATGTACAATTCATTACTTTAATATGAAAGACTCATTGGGGTCATCTTGGAATGAATGTAGCCATCAGTTTACATTCTTAGTCATCATTAGACGAATAAATATCAATGAGATTACCTCATAAGCCTTGGGAAGTTCCCCCCGCGACCCCACCGCTACCAAGTCTCCTCAGACATGGGGGAAGTATTAAAGGGCTATTTCAGTTGGCGTGTAAAATCTTAGCTCTGAAATAGCCTCCATTTTTGAGCCACGGGTGAATTATCCAAGATCTTTTTCATGTTGCGAGAGAGACCAAAAGGCGCTTTTTTTTGGAAACATGGGTCTGATAATAGTAAAGAGGAAGGCCAACAGACAGTGGAAGCTGCTTTCAATGACCTTAAATACCTTATCTGCACCTTTGAAGCCAGGGCGAGGTGATTGGCAGGTCAATTTGTGATAGTATCGGTCGATGTACTTGGCACTCTTAATGCTCTTTGCTGCAGATAAGTCTGCTTAATATGAAAACTGTCATAATTCATCCGCCTTTTCCGCAATATACATTTTCTTGTGGAATCATCAATCCGGTCACCTGTCAGAAAAGACGTGTCAGGATTCCTATTCCGCCATCCGCCCTTGTGTGATTTCACTTTATGGAGATTATCCCACACTATGAAGCAGTTAGGATTATTCCTCTGGTATGTTGAATCAAAGTTAGTTTTCCCTCCCTGAACACGGCGTGGAGCAGAGATAGTGGGAGCGAGCGAGGCGGCCGGGCCCCGCCGCGTGGATGTTTTCACTGTGTCCGCTCTTTGTCCGGTCCGCTGTCAAACCCATCAGAGTCCCGTCCCCGCTCAGTCGGTAGTTTCCTGTGTAAATTAACAGACTCAGTGGTGAAGTAGATTCCAATTTTGAAGCAGAGTGTGCAAATTAGCCATGTTTTTTAATTAAGCCCAGTGCACGGTGCGATGGCAGAGGGCCATTGTTCCGGATGGACCAGGTGCAAATTTATTCTCTGGGGAAGCGCCGCGATGTCCATCCTGCCGAGTCCCATCCTAGGCCTAATCAGTCCCCAGCTTGAAAAATGTCCATGTTTTGGCACCCTCTTGCTGTGAGACGCTGCTGAGAGTGGTCAGAAATTATTCATTATTTGAGGGCCTCATTTGTAACATTTCCATTAAAAGTTGCCACCATGCAGACAGGCTCAACATTTGATTTTTGATAATTATAGTTCGCCGGACAAATGTCTCATTCAGTCTCGTAAAGTCAATTGGCTTTCTGTGCGTTTCTCCGTGGAGGCCCTTTAGGTGTGCCATCTTTTTAGGAGTCCTCTCTCCTGCCAATTTCTATCAGGTCCCTCAGGTACCATGTCCTAGGATGCTGTCAGGGTCTCCCAGTAGGGAGCTATTCATGAAATGTAAAACACTTTGTCACGTTTTTCATGTCTTTTCAGCTGTTATTAAGACATTAACAGTAGAGCTGAACCGATAAAATCATTACTCACTTAGTCGATTGACAGAAAACTAATATCTTTACTATTTTGATGGTCTTTTAATTGTTTCAGTCGATTAGCTGCTTCTCTTTGTCCCACATTGTTAATTGAATATCTTCATTGGTTGAGCAAAACAAGGTATTTGAAGAAGTCATCTTGGCTCTTGAAAGTTGTGATTGGTATTTTTTGGCTTTTATTCAAAGAATAAATTATTAATCTGAAAAGTAATCGTCTCATTAATAAAATAATAATTAGAATGAAATTGTTACTTGCAGCCCTAATTAACGGCAAATTAGTTATTTGAAAAATGTATTTGTTGTGGTCTTCCATTAGAAACAAAAAACCCCTCACGGTGGATAATTAAGATGTTCATGATCTAAGTTCAGAGAAGACGATATTTTAGCCAAAATGAGCAATGAAATCAACATGAAACTCTGTAGTGGGTGGGACCTGAAATCTGAAAAAGGCAGATCCTCTTTTGGGTGACAAGGACAATTGCGCATCTCTTTGGGTTGCACACGTTGCTCTGTGGGGGCTTGAATCAGACGGAGACTAGCCACAGATAATGAGCTGTCTTTAATCATGGGAGACAGTACTTTGAGATGCTTCGCATCGCATTTGCAGGGAAGAGAGAGGGGGGGGGTCTAATTACTGTACTACAGAAAAATCACACGGCTTCCTGTCCGTCGCAAGTGATGCTGAGTCCTAACCAACCTTGACAGGAAGTGACAACAAAGACTGCCTCTGTTCTGAACACCACAAAACAAAGAAAAGTAAAAGACAACAAAACTGAAGACATTTATGATTGGAGGATGTAGATTAATGAATCCTTTCCTGTTTCAGAGCGGAGGCTCTCTCACTTGAGCTTTTCTTTGGAAATACAGATAACTATGTATGCTGATAAGATACAATATACTGCTTACGGTTGACAGCGTATAAGGTATACTTTATTGATGTTTTAAAAATGCAATTCTTGACAGCTTTGTGCGAACATTTCCTATGCATATCCGTGATACACCCCTTCCTGCTGACAGAGTAGAGATGAAACAGTGTACATCAAAATAGAAATGCATCAGAACGAGAGCTGAAGTTGACTTTGACTTAAACCAGGTTCTGACTGAAATTGGCAGGAGAGGATTCTTGTCAAAAATGCTCCAACACAGTGAAGAAGCAGTGAATTCATCTCTGGATCGGTGACATAAAAACAAAGCACACGTCCTGTACTCGCTCACTGTCTCAAACACTAATTGCAGATGACACCTTAAGATGTTTTAAAAAATGAAACATGACTCATATCATTCCTCCTGAGGTTTTTAAACTCGGGCAGCTCATGAAATCCGAATTTTCATCAGACCACACCGATACACACATTTGTATAATAAAACAATCTTGGTGGTAGAATCTACCTTCCTTCCTCACTACCATGTACATTCCATTAAACTAAAATAGCTGCCTGAGATAAGTCCTCCAATCCCTCCACTATTTCATCCTTGTCCATATCCATAAGCAGCAAAAAAGATTTCTCCCATAACCCCGTGTGATCATTTGCATCTAAAACGATATTCGACATTTGTTATTCCATCAATCAATACCATCTCTCCCATTCTCTGTGTGCATAATCTCAGAACCTGCATGCAAAACGCTTAACAATAACATGTATGTTATACACGGAGCCATATATCATCCCTGGACGCATTTACATCCTGTTAACAATTTCTCAGAGCAGATTAGAGGGCGCTGAGACAGCAGCCCAGATCCCATGAGAGGTGGGCTTTGGGAGCTGATAAGGCCAGCCATAGGAAGGCAGGATTAATACATATGACCAGGACACATGGAGGCCCTCTGATTATTCCGGCAGAAAAACGGCCCTATCCCATCGGCCCCCGCGTGATTAAATACAGCCCGAGTGCGGACAGGGAGGCAAAGGGATGGGGAGATAACCGATTTTATTTATGCAAGCCGGTTAGCCTGGCAGATCACGTCTGAGGATTGTTCACGCTACAGGGGTGAGGGATCGCACCAGGGGAGCTCACCCCTGATCACACACAGGGCTGCTTTAGCTGTCACTTCTCCACCTTGCTTTCTTCCCTCTCTAGAATATAGATCAGGCATTCCCAAAATATTTCATGTCAGGGATTGCCAAATAGAAATGTGTAATGTTACAGATGTTTTTTTTTTTGCTGCTGGGGAAGCAAATTTGTCCCATAAAGTAATATTTAGGTAGAGACTAACTTTTATAGTCAAACTTAAATGTGTCATATTATCAAGTAAGTCATACCTTCCTGACATTTCACAGGGGTATACAGTATATGTGGTATTTGTTGAAAAAAAATAAAAGTATGCTATTGGTGATAGAAGTCATTAGAGCATGTGTGACATTGTCTAGCCTACAATGTGTCTAATATGCATTTAACCCACTAAGACTTGTCTTAGTGGGTTAAAATGCATAAATGCATATTAGTCTATTGGTGTTTAAATACTTGTAGGGGGAACTTTGTAGATTTTCAAGTGGCTGTGTGTCAATGCAGTGTTGGCAATCCAGCCAGAAGTGCTGTGTCATCCAGTGTAGCATGAATAGCATGGTGGAATTAGCAAGATAGCTAGCTAACTAGCTGGCTGCTAAATAAGTAAAATTAGACACCCTAATGCTTCATCCACACACTTTTCACAGCATAGGAAAGCACATTGCTATTAGGGATGGGAATATTTAATCGATGCTAGATTAATGGTCGTTAAGAATTTGGTCAATCACGTAGGAATTTTAACACACTTATATATATACAGTATATATGCAAGATTACTGTAGTATGTATAAAAACATAGCGTTTAATCGTTAACGTTATAGATGCTCAAGTTGGCAGGTTTCTTCCAAACGGCCATCCCTAATTGCTATTGTCAGATGCATGAAAACTTAGGTAGGCTCATTTTCCTTAAGCTTTTAGCATTAAATCATGGTGAAATCAGCTAACTAGCCAAATACTACTTGCTGTTGCTAGGAAACGGCTTCATTGGTGGGAGATCAGATGTTAGTTCCAGAGAGGGATAAACTGAATAGCTCTCTAGCCAATAAACAGTAAATACATCAATGCAGCTGTCAAGGCGATGTAGTTTTAGATAGCCTGGTGTACTGTTATAACTTTATATGCCCAAACCTACTATATGGCAAAAAAAATCCCTCTATTTCTTATTAATCTCCTATTGTCAAATAATTTCTGAGGTTGTTAGACCTCACTTTGTTTTGCTCAATTATCAATCACCTTGTCAAACCTGAACAAATTCCCCATAGAAATACAAAGAGTTCCCACCCAGGCTTGGTAAACTTCTTATTAAAGCTCACACTAAACATGCATATACACAAATATTTTCTGATATGAAGAAGTCCAACTATTTAGGCTACATCCTTGACAAGAACTTCAGCAAGTTTTAGCAGTAATTGTAGTTCACATTAGATTCTGTACACAATACTTTGTGGGAGCGGGGATTACCTAATTAACTTCTTCAAAAACATGTACTCATTATAGATTGAATTCCTTTTGGTAGTTAGAGGGGGCTTAATTAATTAATTGTGTTAATGACCCATTAATGGTGGTGCACAAGAAAATTCTAATGAGCCACCTTAATTAAATATTATCTCACTGTTTAATCAATGCGTTTAATTATTCACATGATATTTTCTGTGGAATCAATTTGGTCCTGGGTCGCAGGAGCAAAATGCTGATTGTGTGCTCTCTCACTGATTCATCACTGAATTGGTCATTCAGTTCAAAATCCTCTTTTAATCACAGGGAATATTAGCCATTTGGCTCAGATCCATACGTTTTTGTGTAAGAGAGTAATTCTGATCATTTTGATATCAATTTTAATCGACCCCGGGTCACATTTTACATCTGTTTGAGAGACATGTTTTAATTAGAGATATGAGATGCAATTACATCGCCATGGTCACAGTGTGTTTCTAGCCATTAGGGAAGATAAATGGTAGGATTCCATATATTTTCAAATATTAATGACCAATCTACCTGTAATTTTCTCATTGTACAGAATGCAGTGGTATGTTAAACACCATTATATATGACTTTCTGTATTTCTCTCCAACCTTAAAGGGATAGTTCAGTTTTTTAAGTGGGCTGTATGAGATACTTATCCATAGTCAGTGTATCATCTATAGTAAATGATGGTTGGCACGCCACCATCTTGGATCAGCAGAGAGCTGTCAGAACTCTCAACACCCAAACAGGATAAATTTATTAAAATGTGCAATAAAACGGGCATGTGCAATACAATTGATATGTGCAAAACATACTATCAACCTCAACTATGATTGTGTAGCATTTTCAGTGGTCATTTATTTCTTTTAATATTTATTCATTACATTGCATGTCCTTGTTCTTCTTTCTGTCCTTGTTTAGCTCGGTATTTTTAAATGATTCATCAAATCAAATCAAATCAAATCAAACTTTATTTATATAGCGCTTTTCATACATAAAAATGCAACACAAAGTGCTTTACAAAAAATAAGAATAAAAACAGACAATAAAAATGACAAAACCCACCCCTCCCTCCCCCACATACACATGTGTAAGTATACATACACAAACATGCACACACACACATTTAGTCATGCACGCACACAAACACACACTCAGACTCACACACAGCATATATTGATTGACAGTGTAGAGACATGGCAAGGCACCGAGGATCCAGCCGGTATCCGTGTAGCACAAATGCTAAGATGCTAAATGAGTGCTAAAACACGCCGGTTTGCGCTAGCCTTGGCGGTCAAGTCGTATTTTTTCAAAATCCAGACGTCGGATGACTAAAACCTTAAGCCGTGTTAACCAAGTACAAGAAACAACACGATTAAAAAAAAGTGTATCACATAAGTCGGCCTAAAAATTAGGTAAAAATTTAAATTTCCCACAGAGCTGTATGTGTGGTGTCTCTCACAGAGCCGCTGTCATTTGATGAAGAAACATCATATATATATTCTATAGTTGCCTATAGAATGACAATAAAGATTAATTGATTTTATTGATTGATTTATTTGATTTGAGGAGTACCGCCATGGTAGCAATGTACTGTTGTAGACAGGAGCAGCAGCAGATGAACAAAGCACAGTGGCAGGCCAACAACTCCTGTGTTCTGCAAGGAAAAAATACTGTTTTTGTTAAAAGACTCTGGTGGCTTTATAGACAATGGCTCCATTTCCCTCGGTAAGGTAAAGTGGTGAAAATATTTAAAATCAAGCCGGATTATCCTTTCAACACAGTGTTGCTCCACCGTGTAAAATCCTTCATAGATGAGCTGAGGACAGATTCCATGTGGTCTCCAAGACTCATCTGCATGAAAACTCACAACAATGTGTCATTTTTAGGTGGAAACACATCTGTGAGAGAGAATGCGTGTGCTCTCAAATGGGATTGGTAGCCATGTCATCACCACGTTTCTCTCTCTCCGTGTCGTGTCCGTGAACCTCTGTTCTTCCTCTCTCTCCCTCCTCTCCCTCCCGCTTCTCCAGAGCAAACTGGAAGACCTCAGTCATCATCCTCGTTTTAGCTCAAATTTGGTGGGATCAAAGGTGGCCAGCTGGGTGTGGGCGGGGAGCAGATGGTTGCATGCTCAGGGGGACCAGGCAAAGGCCCTTCAGGTTTTAACACCTCCTCTCCCCTGGGTGCCCGGGTGGGGGGGATCCGGCTTGAGGAACCTACCTGAGCTCAGTGGCATGACCAGCAGGCTTCCACTGCACCACCCCCTACTTGGCTCACATATGGCGCCAGCCATGGGGGCCTTTAGCTGGGGCTCTGACCTGAGGAAATAAACTGTGGAAGGTAAGCCTCACTCATTAGGATGAGTGCAGGGGAATGAGTCCCTTCATTAGCAAAGCAAGAATGAACTTTGAGTTCAGGGAGTTATGGATTAGACTCTGATAGAGCTACAACACTTATTCGATTAATCGAACAATAATCGAATATTATTTTGATAATCGAATAATTGGGTTGAGCAGTTTTTTAAAGACAAGAAGTCCAAATTCTCTGATTTCAGCTTCTATTTCTGGGTTCTTTGTTCCTTTATGACAATAAACTGAATATCTCTTTGGTTTGTGGACAAAACAAGAGATTTGGGTGCAGTAATGTGCTGCCCACTGCTCCTTGCATGGTGTGTTCACTTGTGTGTAAAAAAAGGATGGGTTAAATGCAGAGGTTGAATTTCCCCATTGTGGGATTAATAAAGTAATCTTCTTCTTCTTCTTATTTGAGGACGTCATCTTGTGGTTTGGGAAACACGATTGATATTTTCCAACATTTTATTGACCAAACAACTAATCGATTAATCGTTTAAATAATCGACAGATTAATCAATTCTGAAAATAATCGTTAGTTTCAGCCCTAGACTCTGACTTGTAGTACGCAAAAATTGTATGTTGCTGCTAATATAGTACACCTATATTTACATAAAACAAAAAATCGAAAATGTGTAAAAAGTTTTTGAAACATTTTATAAGGAGTTAGATGACATTTATTAGATGTCAGTAGTTTTACCTCTGCTAACCTGCTCCTGTGGGGTCTCTATGGGCCAGGCAGTGGCTGGTTACAGAGACTGCAGGTGCTGGGGCAGATTAATCCCTTGCCAAATCAGCTCCGCCTCAGCAATCTCAAAGTTCCAGGAAAGGAGCCTGCTGGGAACGTGAAGTGGTACTTGTGGTCTGGGATTATGACTTTCAGACTTGTTGGCCTTGAGAACACAAATGTAGCCTCTTGAATTGAAATTGCAGAGGGAATAAGTTCTCTGGAGAGAGGGGCGGGTGGGGGGGTGGATTCATCCTCCGACCAATGTTTTTTTGGGGATAACTATTTTTCCATAAATCCATCTTAAGTAGTCACATTCTCCCTGTGGCTAATAGGATCATGATGGGAATAATCTTTACAAATCTGACAGAAAAAAAGAATGTCCTGGCCTTCAACTTCTTCCTTTCGGTAAATGAACAATTTCAAGAGTCTTTCCTGTGGGACAAGAGGGGGGGACGTACATTGGCAACGAGACAAAAAAGTCAGAGAAAAACAACACAATTTTCTCAGGAGAAGGTTTAGCAATTATGAGTAAAACTATGTAGGTTATAATGTGTCCTTATTTTAGCTGTGGACTATCGGTATGCAGCTGTAATACAATAAAAAAATAAAAAAATCTTGCAGTGGATAACTCAGCAGTAAACTCTAGAAAGAAAACTACACTGTAAAAAAAATGTCTGTAGATTTTACAGTGACCGTAAAATGATAAATGGGTTAATTCAGTTTTAGTAACAATGAAACACTGTAAATGTATATATATCAGCCAAAACAGTATTTTTTACAGTTTTATTTTTTGGAAAATACATTACTCCAATGTTAAATACACTGTAATATGTTTTAAATATTAAATATATATATATATATATATATAAGCGTCACTGTAATTTTTGCATTTCTCTTTTGTAAAAAAAATACTTTTTCTCAATGTTAAATATACGAAACACCATATCTCTAACATAAATATACTGTAATATTTTATGGTAAAACTTTAATTTATGTGGCATTTATAAAGTATTTTCTTGTCAATTATATGGCAGAGCAGCGTTTCTTTTGATGTAAAAACTTATTTATACAGTAAAAAATGGAATAAAATGGAAATCTTAAACGTGAAATCAACAGTGCAAATATATTTTTACCGTAATATTAAAAAAAGTTCTACCGTATTTATTATGGTAAAATTCTGGCAACCACATCTGCCGTTTTTTTACCGTAAAAACAACAGGTTTTTTTTTACAGTGTATGAATACAGAGAAGTTTTGTTGAATCTGAGAGATTCCTAGAAAATTAGCCATAAGAAAAACACAAGTGACCTATAGCTGTCTGTAGAAGAATCCTTTTAAAATAGAGCCGCATCCTGTTCATAGTGGATTGAAATTGAAATGGTGCCCAATAAGACATTTGCTCCCCATTCTCACCTTGTCACTCACGCCCGGTTCTACATCGCCCCACAATAGCCCTGGACGCACACAATATGACCAAGCAAACCTCTTATTGTCATATCAAACTCTGACAGCGCCGGGATACGGATCTGCTCTGTATTTACCCACCTGCTCCAATGTACAAACACGTTTCATTTTTAGTCCTCACAATTTCAAACAACAAAAATGACCAAAGAGAAACCTGTAATTTCTCGCTGATATGATTTTTTTTTTCATTTGCATGCCTGGCTTCTTAAAGCAGTGGTACTATTGAAATTCAATGATGGAAATCTTTTTTTTTTTTTCTTGGAACATAAGTTTGCAAAAATAATGCTGAGAAAACTTAATCTTAGAAGAGCACACACACAAACAATGAGTCATTTAATCGATCAACAAATTCTCTCAGCTTCTCGAATGTGATGTGCTGTTTTTCTCATTTTTATATTCTTTATAAATCAAGACTCCAACCAGCAATTATTTTTGTAATCAATCGACGTTTTTTCTTATCACAATTTCATCTTCAGATGCCTTGAATTGTGCAAGCAACAATCCAAAACCCACAGATATATTAGTTTAGAAAAATAGAAAACTGAGAAAAGCAGCCCAGAGAGACTGAAATAATAATAAGAAAATCTGATTAATAAACTATCAAAACAGTTACAGATACATTTTCTGTTGTTTGTCTAGCAGCTGTATTGTATTATATTATACATTGGCAAATAACTCTTACTATATTCCATACTATACAAACTACACAGCAGATCTATAAGTGACTAATGATTAATTCAAGTAAAGAAATCCGTCAGCATTGATCGGGCTGTTATTTGCGATGTTTATCGCATGTGTGTGACTCAGACAGTGATGTGATTGGCTGTGTTGTAAGTGAGATCCACAACTTAACAAAGAGCCTCATGCTGCTGGGCCTATTGCATTGTGGGACAAAGGTGGCATCTAGGACCCATCTATCTTACTGGATCTCAATGAAAGCTAGGAGTTGATTTAGCTGGCATGTGTGTTTTCTCTCTATGCCTTTTGTTTGTGTGCCTGTGTGTGTATCTGTGTGTGTGTGTGTGTGTGTGTGTGTGTGAGTGACCCATTGTGGCCAGACACCTGCCCACAGGCTCCTTGTCTGACTGATGAATCAGTGTCTTCAAGGTGTCTTTGAAGAAGTCTATTGTATGCCTTTGTTCTACAGTCTTAAGCATCCTGTCCTGCGTCTCCCTTTGCACACTAAAGAGAAAATAAATCCACTGCTGACACCGCCACAATGAATGGCCCGGGCCACCGTCCCATCAGCCATCTCTTCCAGCTCAGAACAGAAAGAGAAAAGGATAATAGATGTTGGATCAGAGAAAAGAGAAATATATTTAAAAAAAACACAAGAGTGTATACAGAATCTGACAATAGACCTCCATCTTTTTCTCTCAAACCCATCATTTCTATGAAAGAATAAATTAAAAAGAAAGAGAAAAAAAAAAACTCCCCAAAAACTTTTTCCACATTTTTATTCTGTTTTCTCTCTTTTATTCACTTCATTTGATTTCTCTCTTATTTGTGATGTCACACCTGCTATCATTCATGTGCTGCATGGTCTGTCAGGGCAGATTAGAAGCAGGGGCTTGTGCCTCGACAGCCATCGTACAGTATCAATATTGTGACGGCTGAGGAGCCGCCCGTCCTCACATCTCCTCCGAGTGCAAAGACAATTGAAAAGAGGAAGCGTCACAAACCTGACACCCGAGTCACTTCAAGGAATCCCTTTCAAGAAGAAATAAAACCTCACCTGACAAAGCAAAGCTAGCCCAGGACAAGAGTAAATAGCATCAAACAGCAAGGGTATTTCCACTTTTAACAAAAGGAAATGCACCCGCTGGAATCAATTAAGATGCTGCAAGTGAAATTGATTTTACAAGTTTTATTTTGCTACAGGAATTTTGATTAAGTTGCATGTGGTCTCATTCGTTTTTTTGTTGTTTTTTTAATAAATGAAAATAGACAAAAGGAATTTTGCTCTGCTCCAAAACGTGCAGAAAGTAGTTGCTCTCATTGAAAAGTTGAGGTGATTTCAATGGCGAACAGACTCATTAAACCTCATAAAGCATTTTCTATAAGGGCTAATGCATGTTGTGACATTAGGCAGAGTTAGGCAGGATTTCTCTAGTACTATACTAGTTTTCTCTAGTACTATACTAGTTTAAACATTAAGAATAATAGAAATAAGTTGATTTGAAAGACAAATTATTGTCTAGATAGTGATGAAGTAGAAAAGTGACATAAAATGATATTAAGACTAAAATATAACATTTGTTTATAATATTAAGCCTAAAATACGCACATATTTGAATAGAGTTGTTAAACACTTTTAAATACACTGATAACAAATTAAATCTGAAAATGTTTATTTACTAAAAACTAAATATAAAAGCTGAACGAAGACAACAACATTGTAATTACTGCACTGTTTTTGCATTACTATTAGAACCTTTTAAAGCAATGCCGTAACTAGATTTTTGGGGTCAAAGGTCAAATAAATCACCATGATTTTTGAGCATAAAAATTACATCATCAATACATGTAGAAATAAATGTCATATTTCTACATATAACCCACTGGAATCAATTAAGATGCTGCAAGTGAAATTGATTTTACAAGTTTTATTTTGCTACAGGAATTTTGATTAAGTTGCATGCGGTCTCATTCGTTTTTTTGTTGTTTTTTTAATAAATGAAAATAGACAAAAGGAATTTTGCTCGGCTCCAAACGTGCAGAAAGTAGTTGCTCTCATTGAAAAGTTGAGGTGATTTCAATGGCGAACAGACTCATTAAGCATCATAAAGCATTTTCTATAAGGGCTAATGCATGTTGTGACATTAGGCGGAGTCGCCTTGGATTTCTCTTTGTGTAATGCCTGCCACTGAAATTTTTCATACTTGTAGTCCAAATGTAATAATTTCCTCTAATACAGTACCACTCATTAACCCCAATTACTCTTCCAGGAGGCTATCAAAATTACTCTTTTTCCAGCGTTCTCATAACTCCAGCTGCTCTCCTCATCAACCAGTTTAATCTGGGCGAGTTGGACTGGGATGTAAGCCAAATGAAAAAATGTAACATGAGGTTAATCACCCTGAATACATTTCTCCAAGTAGTGTAATTTATCCATTTTCTGCCTTTTCTCTTAGTTTGCTCCCACCACTCCCACCCTGCTGACTGTGTCATTAAAAGTTGGCCATTGCTTTCTTTCTAGCAGATTAGCAGAGTTTGTAACCCGGTGACTTCTGGGAGTTAAATTTGCAGCGCCAGTAACACAGAGCGGAAGGGAACTGTCACTGTGATTTTTATGCTTTTGTTTTTTAAGCTTGCTGCATGTGAGCAGCCTGGTTTTAACCAAATTCCCTACTTTTCATCGGATGTTTAATTGAGCCACTTTATCCCCCTGGTAGTTCTGACTTGCAGTCTGCAGAGCCTGGTGAGGTATGTTTGTGCATGCCACTTAAGATCTCTGCAGAAAGCAACAAAAGGTCCAGAAAACATAAGATGAAACAAAACAGAGAGAATGTAGCAGAGAAAATAGAAAAAATACCAAGCACAAAAAAAAAAGAAAGAAAAAAATCCCAGGGTGATTACAAGATCAGCATGCCACGGTACAATTACCATCACTTTGAATTTGAAATGGCCATTTAAAGGGCAGTAGAGCATCCTGGAAAATTAAACTGGAGCCTAATTAGCACACTCCAACCTGACAACGGAGCAGCTTTCAGCCTGGCTGAGCAAAGCAGTCAAGCAAGAGGAAGTGACTGACTGAAGGACCAAGGAGGCCCTGCCGCTCCTGCTCTGAACCCATCACACACCCAACTGTGAGACACACTTCTACACAGATACACATGTGCAAACACACTCACACACACAGCACTAGCATACACACAAGTTCTTCCTTTTCCGGACACACCCATCTCCTCACACGTACAAAAACGATGAACTTTACTCATCAACTGCATGTTTTTTATCCGCGCTGAAGAGTTTTCTTGTTCTACTATTCTGCCCTATAAAGCATAACTGCATTAACTACATTTTTGGTCAAAATTGAGTTATAACTAAAAATGAACTCCTTGATGTCTGTTGTATATTGTGACAAAGTTTTAGATTTCAATTTTGCTTTATTTCAGAGAAATAATTGTTAAAAAAACACAAAATCCAACTCAAAACCAAGCAGTAATTGCGCTGATCATGGTCTGCTTTGGATATATATACTAGTTTAAACATAAAAATAAAAGAAATTATAAGTTAATTTGAAAGGCAAATTATTGACCAAGTAAAAAATTGAGATAAAATGATATTAAGACTAAAATATAACATTTATTTATAATGTTAAGTCTAAAATACGCACATCTTTGAATAGAGTTGTTAAACACTTTTAAATACACTGATAACAAATGAAATCTGAAAATGTTTATTTACTAAAAACGAAATATAAAAGCTGTAAGAAGACAACAACATTTTAAGTTTTTGCATTACTATTAGAACCTTTTAAAGCAATGCTGTAACTACATTTTTGGGGTCAAAGGTCAAATAAATCACCATGATTTTTGAGCATAAAAATTACATCATCAATACATGTAGAAATAAATGTCATGTTTCTACATATAACTAGTTTGGCTGGCCAGTTAAAACATGTTAAAAAACTTTAAAGCAGTTTTTCCTCAGTTTTACCTTTTGCGTAGTAACTGCAGTTAGACTTTGTAGGGCAGTGTAGTGAAGTTTATTTCTAACAGAATGGTGGCACTCAAGCACGTCTTTTCGCCCTCTCAGCCTGCCAGCAGCGCTTGGGTCAGACCTGTGACCCCTGACCCCTCACTGTTAAATTAACTCGGCCCCCAGTTGGGTGTTGTGCCAAATGTCAGGAGCGGCCTCTAATCCTGTCTCACTGTCTGGTTGGCCACTCAGCACCAGACTACCTTTCCTGTCCAGACCAATCTACCTACATACTAACCTCGGCCCCACTCTGCTGCAGGCTCTGCTACACTGAGAGGAGAGGACCACCTACTTACTTCACCTCAATACTTCATCAAACTATTTTTTTTTCCTTCCCGTTTTTTATCGAACCAACAAAATGATGCAGCAGAAGAGTTTTTAGTTTTGAGCTGAAACTTTTGACCGTCAAAGTGGGTGAAAAGTGGAATTGCAAAATTCTGCCGGAGGGATGGAAAAGTGCTGAGGGGAGGTGAAACTAGACACTGTCAAGACAGCTCTGTCTGTATGTGTGTGTGTGTGTGTGTGTGTGTGTGTGTGTGTGTGTGTTTCACCTCTATCCTTCCTGAGCCCTGGGGTCTTTACTGAGGTCTGGTCAAAGAGAAGGAGAGCCCCATGGCTATATCTGTCACAGAGCACAACAGGTCGACTTTTCTCCCCCAGAAAACTTTGCACAGCGCGACTTTGAGTTTGTTAGTTAGGTGTGACCTAGATAAAGTTAGAGGCACAATGTCAAATAACTTACGATAAAGAATATGATTCAGGAGGATTACCATTGGTATGTTGCTGTTGTGATGTACCTTTTCCCTGTAATGATTGTGGTTTGAGCAAGAGATAATTTCCTCCAGACAGATGAATCCAAACCTGCTCCGGAGACCTCCGCGACCTCTCCATACCACAGTCGTAGAGCACCGGCATTGTCTGAAGGCACAGCTAATTTGATTTGAGTCAAATGTGGGGCTCAATCACTGCCTATTAGCTTAGATTTAATTAACCCAAATCGTGTTATTGTGTTTGATGACAAAGA
This sequence comes from Centropristis striata, assembly GCF_030273125.1. Taxonomy (NCBI): domain Eukaryota; kingdom Metazoa; phylum Chordata; class Actinopteri; order Perciformes; family Serranidae; genus Centropristis; species Centropristis striata. The sequence goes on along the minus strand of NC_081532.1, from coordinate 4,942,880 downwards.
GGTTTCTGTGCGGGAACCTCATTGTCAGATCATTGTTCTGCTGTCTCATTCAGCTCAGTCAAAAGGTTGACAAAGAAAGACCAGCTGCTAATATGGACTCTAGAGGGAAACAAAGGTCTCATATTATTGGTAATGGAGGGCAGATACTGGATACCTGGACAGACACAGCTTTTATTAACAGGCATAAAATAGAGCGATTTGATGTATTTTAAAGATCTCCTTAAATACAATTTAAAATGACGGATAAGGCATGGAATCCTGACTTTAAATAAATGGAAACTGGTGAAAATATAGAATATGAAAAAAGAAAATTGTGTATTGTCTGTATTCCCTCACATCAGGAGGGCTGTTAGAGTATTCTAAATTGAAAAAAACCAACAACATTTATTTGTAACAAAACAAATTCAAACAGTAAAATTAATATTCAATTGAAAAAAACAGCACTACTGCAGCTGTCTACCACATATATCAATGGCTGGGTTGATACGTATACAGTCATGGAAAAGATGATTAGACCACACTTGTTTTCTTCAATTTCTTGTTCATTTTAATGCCTGGTACAACTAAATCATTATTGTTTAGACAAATATAAAGATAACAAAAAAATAGCCCATAAGAGTTTAATTTAAGAGATGATATACATGGTTTTCTTGAGAATTATTTTGGTTATTATCAAGAAAACCATGGAAAATGGCTAAATATCAGCTCTGAAATTAAACTCTATGTAATAAAAATATTTTTTTCCATGACTGTACTGTTTATCAGATTCCTCCACTCCCCGTTGGGAGTAGATCGTGATGGACCGCTGGCTAGTTAGCTAGCATGCTAACCTCGCTGCCTGCTTTTATGCTACCGATAACAGAAAATGACATGAACTAATTTGTCACTTATCTGGTGATACCAATGTGCTTTCCTATGCTTAAAAATAGTGCGTTGATAAAATGAAGTAATTCAATTTTACTCATTTAGCTCAGTTAGCTAGCAGCTAATTAGCTCAGTTAGCTAGCGGCTGGCTAGCAGCTAATTAGCTCAGTTAGCTAGCTTGCTATAGTTCTCAGTTCTTACTCAAGCGCCAACCAGAAAGAGAGAGAGAGGTTGACGGTCTTTAAATGACATTTTATTGTATATGGCATTATTTTATTTGTTTATTTTGTAATTTGTAGTTATGTAGATCTTAAAAGAGGCACTTATGTTTAAATAAATATACCTATACTAGTAGTTATGCCCTCTTATGGACTTGATTGGTGTAAAATTATATTTGAATAGTTTAACTGTTTTTTTTAAGAAGGAATATTCAACCGTTATTTTTGTCCATTTTTGACAGTATCTTGACTTCACTCCCACTAATGATGCTGTACTAAGGATGATAATATATATAGCATTTAAGCAGTTTTAAATGGTCTTGCTGGCTTGTCACAGACACGTCCTATATTTAAAATCAAGTTTCTGTTGCGAGTCAAATTAGCAGGAAAAAAGCCCGACACGTAAAGAATGAAAAGTGCAAATCAATCACCTTCAAAGAAAATGACATAAATACCATTAAATTCCATAAGATCTTATTTTACCTCACTCTGCTCTTAATGCCTTTCTCTCATCTGGAGTGACATGATATTTTTTCCCTGTGACACACGCTGTAATTGACAAAGCCTGGCTGCACTTTGCCAAAGCGTATTGAGCTGCTATCTGGTTGAAGAATACAAATTCATCCTGAATCGGAGGTGCTCAACAAAACTGCTGCCAATTATGTGAAGCCCTGTAAATGATAACTCTGTGGCCACTCGAGCATAAAACAAGGAGATGAAGATGAATCTTACTCTTCCCCATCATTTCATCCCATTTAATTGACAAGCTCTCACTTCGCTGTTAAATTTAGAAGATTACAAATATGAGCTGAATCTCGAGCACCCAATCCAGCCGCTCTAATCACATGCAGAACTAGTCGCAAATTAATCTACATATTTTAATAAGGTGCCAGTAGCAGGGAAGGTGTGTGCAGACATTTAACGGATTATCATCCGCCGTCCCCCGAGTTCAGAAATTGAATAAATATCTTTCATATAAATACATAGGAACCTCGGCTAGGAACGATGGTGAGGAGCTTTTCTCTTTCCAACTTGCTCACACTCTCGTCTCTCTTCGCCTCTTTTTCCCCCTCACACAGACGAACATGTGGACTCGGCTTTCAGAGGCTTTCACTCCACTTTGTGGTCCATAGTGTTATACTCGGGCCGATTAACAGTCCAAGCACTTATTGAACAAAGAAGATGTAATTTCCCAGCCCTGCTAATACCAACAGCTCCTGGGTTTCTTACTTCCAGTGTAATCTTTATGAGCACAGGAGCGAAATATGATGGCTTTATCAAGAATTAAACCTGCTCTAGAGACGAGGAAGCCTTTGAGTGTAAAAATGGCCATGTGTAAAACACTATTATAACTTGCAGTTTTAAAAGTTAAAAGGAAAGCTAAAAGCTTATTGGGGTTGACTCATGCCAGTGTGGAGCACTGTACAGGAAATACTGGAAGCAGAAGCAACAGCCTGATTAAACTGAATCCAATGAGTCAAGACTCCAGTGGAGGACTGTTCCCAACATTTCTCAAAGATTAGCTGCAAATGTATTTTGCAGGTCCTCAGAATAGTGCAAGCATGTCCACAAAAGCAGGCTGGGGATTTTTCTAAATATGTGTTCCTGTCAACAAATCCCATAAAGTCCATCTCTTGAAAGGTTAAAACTGATGACAGACATGACCTCTTTTGCGCTAATTGCAAGTAAATATTTATACCAAGAAAGAACCTAACAGGATGTAAACATTCCTTTTTTTTCTCCTCTCTTTTTTTGTTAAGATAATATTCTGTCCCACATATTGATTCATGGGTCTATTTATGTTTTTATTTATGCATTTATTTATCTTATTTTTTCACAGTTTACTGATTTTTTTTATTGTGCTACTAGCTAATTTTGTGTGCCCAAATGTATTTTGTTTTGTTTTCTTATATTTGTTATGTTACCTATTTTTCATTGATTTTTTTTTAATTACTAAGAACACTCAAGCTTAATGCCCCAAGTGTATATTTTTAAAATAACTTTAATATCTTTTTTCAATTTTTTTATTTATTTATTTATTTTTTTGAAGGCAAAATATTTTCCCCCAAAAGCTGGGCACTGTAGTTTTTTTAGTTTATGTTACTCAAACAGAAGTAAATGGTGTATTTTTTGGGAACTATTTCCACTTACAGATAAATACACTTTTAGTACATTTGTTGGTATTTGTGTTAACAGAGCAGTTACATATATGATGTACACTGTAAAAAATGTTTGTGGAAATTACAGTAAAAAAGTCAAATTGCATCAGAAATAGGTCGTAAAATTAAACATTGTACATCACCGTAGTAGATAGTTTTAATAACTGTAAATCAAAGAATAGTATAAAACTTTAAATTCTACCGCCATAAATTGTAGAAAACACACAGTTTTGCTGTAAAAATATAAAATTTCCATGTAAAGTTAATGGAGAAATACCATAATGACACAATTATCCTAAAAGTAAGGGGATTATTCTGTATAAATTACAGTTTTTGCTGATATTTACATTTACATACGCTCACTGTATTTTTTACGGTGATGTTCTGGCAACCACAGCTGCCGGTATTTTACCGTACGTTAAACAGATTTTTTTTTACAGTGTAGGATTGACTCAAAATAAACTACTTGGGGGAGCAACAATGTATAAGTATATATATATATATATATATATATATATATATATATATATATATATATATATATATATATATATATATTTTTTTTATTATTATTATTATTTTTTTCCTATGGTAGAGGAATTAGCTTTTTGTTTTTTAGTATCTTTCTGGGACTTGTTGACAGAAGGACAATATCACCACACGTATCAATACAATACGTGACCTTTGCAGGTCACTTGCATCCATATTGTCATCACATGTTTTCATTGGTCTCAGCTTTAATCCCTGCTCTAAACAAACACAAAAACATGCACCCAAGAGCCGTAAAAACACCAGCCCTGAACCTGCAGCTTAACCTGCAATTCACCCTCTTAAACATACCTATTTTCCTGCAGAAACACTGAAAATTACAAGCTTCCTCATTCACCGCAAATAAACCGGTGATGGGAGTCCTTAAGTGGCAGTACAAAGAGTTATAAATTGTTTTTTTTTCACCTTTTCACAATGCCAGGAGGAATATAGCCCCATTACACTCTTGAGGGTCACTTTTAGTGTCTGAAGGTAGTGCTTACACAGACTTTACAACGTGTATCATTATAGCTCGCCATATAAGGAAGCGGCTGGGATGAGAAAGGGAAAGAAAGAGGAGGTCACCAAGGCTGTCAGTTTCAGAGGGAAAGGGAGGACCAAAGATCAGCACTCAATTATCACCACTTAACTGAAGGGAATCTTCCTTCTCATTCATCCCACCTGTTTGTGAAATCAGCTATTTGAACCTTTAGCACATCATACAGTAGCCTAATACGTTCTCTGTGTTATTCTCTGTTCTCTGTCAGCTAACTTTCACTTTAAAGTTCCCCTTTGTGGAGAAATTTAAAAACCCAACTATCACACAGAACTCTCAAATATCACTCCCAACCAAACACATATTTATCCTCAATCAGTGATAGACATATCTCAGTACCAAGACAAAACGGTGATAAGCCACCACCGCGACAGTGATTTGTCATTTAGAAGTGATTCGTCTGGTGCTGTCCCATCTCCTGGCTGAGTAAGACATCACATGTCAGCGGTGATTGACAGTTCCCAGTTCTGTCAGTTAGCTGCGGGGGAGCTGCAGGGAAAGATAAGGACATCTATCTGTGTAGTCCCCCATGGCAGGCTGGGGTCACGTGAAGGTCCCCTCCAACCATGATGATATCTGTATCTGTAGGCCTGGGTTTACTCCTACTACAACACCTGTCCCCGCTGACCTTTCAACCCTACCTCACCCCATTTATCTGGATTCATCTCTATGATTAGTTATTGTTAAATACAGTATGAGGATAGAGTCAACATCACAAAGTGGAAACTGCAAAACATCAGTACGACCAGTTGACTATTACACTGCCCTACACTGAAAAAAATGGAGTGACATTTACTTAAAAAAAGCTAGGCAAGTTTTTACACACGGAAAGTGTTTTCGTGTAATCTTTACTCAGGCTGTTACTAAGTAATATTTGTTTAATAGAACCACTATAACCACTTTTTATTATGAAAATACACAAGTAAATTGCAGATTCACTGATGTCCCTCAATTTCATTTTACTTGGAAATATCAACTAATTAAGCTTAAAATGAACTGGTTTTGTGAATATTACTTGGAACGAATGATTCAATTTACATACAAAACTGAGGACACAGTAAGAGCACTGAATCCATATGTCTTTGTAGAATTTATATAGATGATTGAAATAATGATTACAGGGCCAAAATATATTTTTTTCAGTGTACAAAGTCTAACTGCAGTAACTACACAAGGGGTAAAACTGAGAAATACTGCTTTAAAGTTTTTTAACGTTTTATAACTGGCCAGCCAAATGGGTTATTGGTAGGTAATTGATATGACACTTATTTCTACATGTATTGATGATGTAATTTTTATGCTCAAAAATCATGATGATTTATTTGACCTTTGACCCCAAAAATGTAGTTTCTGCACTCTGGTTTTGCTGTAAAAGGTTCTAATAGTAAAGCACAACCAGAGTGCAGTAACCACAATGTTGTTGTCTTCTTTCAGCTTTTATATTTTGTTTTCAGTGAATAAACATTTTCAAATTTATTTTGTTATAAGTGTATTTAATAGTATTTCACAACTCTATTTGTGTATTTTAGACTTAATAGTATAAAGTAATGTTATATTTTAGTCTTAATATCATTTTATCTCACTTTTTTTCTGGATTTTGTAGTAACTGCTATTTTTATATCATTATTTCTCTGAAATAAAGTAAAATTTAAATTTACAACTGTGTCACAAGATAAAACAGACATCAAGTTAATTTTTTAGTTATAACTCCATTTTGACCAAAAATGTAGTTACTGCAACTTTTTTTTTAAAAATTTATTTTATTTTATTTTAACATTTTTTATGTAAATTGCTCCTCTGGCTGCTTCTGCCATAATAAACATGTATTTACCTGCATGTGAACCCTTTACCACTGGAAAAACCCCACTGCCATCTGTTTTTTGTCTGAAGTGTGAAAGGTAACAATTAGCATTAATTCCCAAGACAAATGACTCAGTAGACAGAGGTATTTATCTTCAGCTCTGATCAGCAGTGATGGAGACGTGACACCTGGGTGGACACGCTAATTTTCACCCCTTCTTCCGGCCAAATGTTAGGTCACTTTGTCATCTCAGCCACAAATTCCATTCATCTCTGTCCATGCAGCATTTGAGAAATATCGTTCCAAAATTAGTCAGCACTGAGTTTGGAAGAGAGACTTAAAAAAGAAGCAACCACCACAGGCCATTTTCACAGGCCACCAGGCAACTTTCTACTGTCTATTTATTTATTTATAGTTTATTTTTGGATAGTGACAGTGCACATTAATGAACATCCTAAAAACATCTTTGTAAATATGCCGGATTATAGCAAAGCTGCTAGTTTGCATCCGTAGTCCCTAAAAAAATAAAATTAAATACAAATATAAAAGACAAGTACATAGGTAAGATACAAACACACACATAACACAACACATACCAGACCCAGACAGGATATAACTATGCAATAAAACGTAATGTTCAAGTCGTCTCAAGTCCAGTTAGTGGTCACACTTTTGATGTGATTTGAGCCATTGTTTCAGATTTCCTACAAACCCTTTTTTCCTCCGTGTTTGGGACGTCGAACGTGACTCGCCAGAAAAAGAAAAAGAAAAGACCAGACCTGTCTACTGCCAATGGAAAGGAGTCTATCTTTTACTTTAAATAGGTTTCCCACAGTTAAAAAGCCTGCATATACAGGCATGGAAAAAATGATTAGACCACCCTTGTTTTCTTCAATTTCTTGTTAATTTTACTGCCTGGTACAACTAAACATACATTTGTTTGGACAAATATAACAGCAGAAATAGCTGATAAAAGTTTAATTTAAGAGCTATCTAGACATTTTCCATGGTTTTCTTGATAATAACCAAAACCATTATCAACAAATGTACCTTTAGTTGTACCAGGCATTTAAATGAACAAGAAATTTAAGAAAATAATATTTTTTTCCATGCTAATATTAGTGGGAAAAGGGTGATATTATAGCTGGTTCACAGTGTGACATCCCATTGTATTTACTGTCAATTCTTGTAGGCAATAAACACTAAATTGTTAATCCTATACTTAAACATTTTGAAGAGATTAAAGGAGCCCTCCAACAGTTTTACAATTTTGAACAGAACTGGACTTTACCAGACTGCACGAAACCATAAGTGTGTTAGCAGATTGAAGTGCCCTTTACTTTTATCTCCTCAAATCTTCTTATTTGGCTTTATACAAAAGCAAATGGAGAATCAGGCATTGCAGGGGGCAGCAGAGGGGGAGGGGCAAGCCCTGCATCAACTTAACCTTAAAGTACCTTGTATTTAAATCCCTCAACATATGCAGTCTGGACATAAGATCTGTGTCAAAGTTTGTTCAAATGTGTTTAACTGAATAGCTCTTTCGTAATGTGATTAGCTCAGCATTATCATGTTGACAGTAAAGAGGGTTTGTTGCTCTGTATAGTACAGTACAGTACAGTACATGCTATGCAGATCCATGTGGAGCCTTGTGAGGTCAGATGACTTTAGCAAAGCATTAGAAGGTGGATGAGCTTAGAGAAAAAATAACAGGACAAACACTTTAACAGGAAAAGATTTTAATTACAGTATAGGTTTCACTGTGCATCTGTCACAATGTCAAGACAATCCTGTGTGATGTCTATGGAGGTTATGTGTGCATCTGTGGACATGTGTTGGCATGTTTGACTGTTGTTTGCTTCTTAACAGGAAGGCCCTCCGAGGTCAACCAGGGTACTTAAGTGAACTGAAGTGAACTCTTCTTAGGTAATAAGTCCCCATAAGACCACAGCCTCACCGTGGGGTTATACAGTACAGGCCAAAAGTTTGGACACACCCATCTCATTCAATGCGTTTTTCTTTATTTTCATGACTATTTACATTGTAGATTCTCACTGAAGGCACCAAAACTATGAATGAACACATATGGAATTATGTACTTAACAAAAAAAGTGTGAAATAACTGAAAACATGTCTTGTATTTTAGATTCCTCAAAGTAACCACCCTTTGCTTACTAGAATGTAAGACATGTTTTCAGTTATTTCACACTTTTTTGTTAAGTACATAATTCCACATGTGTTCATTAATAGTTTTGATGAATCTACAATGTCAACAGTCATGAAAATAAAGGAAAAACATTGAATGAGAAGGTGTGTCCAAACTTTTGGCCTGTACTGTATATAGGATACTATTGTCATTTAAATATGAATGTGTGAAATAGAATTTGAGAAGACAAGTCAAAGACAGGATTCTGGTGTTGATGCACAGCAAAAAAAAAGAATAAAAATGGACTGATGCAGAAAACTAAAAGCAGCAGCTCCAAACCCAGAAATGACCTTGTCTGTGCAAGAAGAGAGGGGAAAAAATGCAAATAGGCAACGGGAAATGACAGAGTGGAACAACAGGACATTTAAAGGAGAAACGAGACAGAAAGAGTCAGGGGGGGTGTAAAGGGTAAGAGAGAAAGCCTTGCTTATTATCTCAATCATCGAGCGGAATAATAGGACAACAAAAAGCCTGAGTGTGCCCGAACCTACCAGCCTGCCTGCCTGCCTGCCTGCCAGTCGGGCCTGATGTGGTTAAAAAGAGTTTGGCTAATCGACTAAGCTCTCGCCGTCCCCACCCCAGTGACCCAGAACAGCCATCTTCCTCTCCCCGCGAGACCCCTACAGAGCAAACACTGCAGGGACATTAAACACTCATACACATTTTTAACCATTATCCTAAATGGCAAGGACTGTTCTTTTCTCCTTCCATAAGGTTTGAGCCATTGAATAAACTCAAATGATAATCCATCAATTTATTTCTACTTAGGTTGGTGAATAATGGCGCAATATCAGTCCAGGACGGAGCATTAGGGAGTACCGATAAGTTCATGAAAAATTGACATCATTTGTTTCAGCAGGGACCTGGATTTTCTTTTTAAACCTTGTGCAAAAATCTAAAAAAAAATCCTACATATAGTCTTCCAACTACTTCTTCACCCTGCTTGTCTATTTGTTTCTTTCTGCCCCATTTCACCCGCCTACTAAACACTCACACATGGCTATGTGGCAGTAACACGGGCAGCATGCCAGACCCATTGTTACTGTAAATACTCAAGGGCTAGTGTTTCCCCAGAGGAATAGCATTTGAATTGTAGCTATATCTTAACCACCTGTAACATGTGAACTAAGTTTGATCCCTCAAACGTTTCCTGTCCCAGAAGAGAACATAAGGCTCGTGGTGAAAGGAGGGTAAAATCCCCGTGTGTGGATTTCCCTTAATTACAATAACATTTGCAGTTAATTATGTACAAAGTATTTTAACAGCACAGGTTGCATGACCTTCTGTGTCCCAAACTATTTAAGGATAGCAACATGATAGAATAGTAAATCAAGACAGAAACAACTGAAACGGTTTTAAAATAGCAAGAAGAGATTTAAACATATATTGAATAACAAAGCTGCTAAACTAGTACTATACCACATTGTTTCAATAAAATAAGACAGACTTCCACCTTTAAGACTATCACTTATGGGTCTACATTGCAGTTTGAGGTATTTTTTTTACGTTACTTGAGTATTTCCAGTTTATAATACCTCCATACTAATGATCCACTACATTTGCGTACTGTACTTAAAGGAACGCTGTTAGTTTTTGACCACTAGTAGTGCTGTGGAGTAATGTTTTGTGTTTAACAGATTAGGTTGTTTGGCCACAACTCCCAAAACAACTTACATGACCGCTCCTTTTTTCGTGAAACTGTCGCAGTTTTACACGTGATTAACATTGGGAAACGTAGCTTCATGGTTATTTTTTGGCACCAAAACTACTTAATACAGTCATGGAAAAAATTATGAGACCATCCTTGTTTTCTTCAATTTCATGTTCATTTTAATGCCTAGCTGCTATCTAGCTATTTTCCATGGTTTTCTTGATAATGATTTGAATGAAGTAATGCAGAGGAACCATATCAATGCTCTAGTAACAGCAAAAAAGAAGAAAACTGCAAGATAGCATGCTTGAACGTGAACAAATCCCAGTTGAAGATATTCCAAAAAATGGCTTTGGTGAGAAACATAATATAGTAATTGTTTGTTATATTACATTACATTACATTACATGTCATTTAGCAGACGCTTTTGTCCAAAGCGACTTACAATAAGTGCATTCAACCTGAAGGTACTAGACATAGACCACAGGAATCAAGAATCCATATTATATGCAATATGAGTAGAGAGTAGAATTAGGGACTCCTCTCGTTTAGCGATATGAGTAGAGAATAGAATAAAGGACTCCTCTTGTTTGCGGTATGTGTAGAGAATAGAATAAAGGACACCTCTTGTTTAGAGATATAAGTAGAGAATAGAATAAAGGACTCCTCTTGTTTAGAGATATAAGTAGAGAATAGAATAAAGGACTCCTCTTGTTATGAGATATAAGTAGAGAATAGAATAAAGGACTCCTCTTGTTTAGTGATATGAGTAGAGAATTTTAAATTTAAAAAATATATTTTATCAGCTAGCTTTCAATTTTAAAATTTTATATTTGAATGTACTTCTATATTTTTTATCTGCTTGTTTTTAGTCTTAAATGTTTATATTATAATGTCATTTTATATGTCTCTTTTAAATGCTTTTATTGTTTTGTGTAAAGCACTTTGAATTGCCCTGATGTTGAAAGGTGCTATACAAATAAACTTGCCTTTCCTTTGTTGACAAGAAAACTTCACAGAGTACCTTTGAGTAAAACTGCTTCCACCTCTGGCTGCACACCAGCTGAAACAGTCAGCTAACTTAAAACGTCCACCAGGCAGCTAAGAAAACAATGGCCCATTTTTGTCAGATGCTCTTTTTATTCCCTATTGGAATGACGGAGGGAGCAAGTTGGCGTGCTGACTTCCTGTGTGTGGGTGTGTGAGAGTGTGTGTGCTCATACAAGTTTGTAATCGCGAGGTGATTGTTAATTTACATCCTTTCATTGCCATCCCCTGGTTTTAATTCCACCATTAGAGCATTAAAGGCGCCGCTGGCAGAGGCCCCATTACTCTGTTACTGGGGGATGTTGGAATGAAACAGTGTTATTATATAAATACCATTGCACTTTTGACTCCAGGAAGCTACTTCCTGAGGTGTAACCCTTAGTCATTCAGGGACCTGATTTACAGTAACTAGCCAGGGGTGGACGTGCTTCTCTAACACTTTATTTCACCCCTCTGCGCTCCTTCCCTCCTTTCTCTCCTTCTTCTTCCCACCCTTCACAGACACCCAGGTTTCTCATCTAATTTTAGGGCTGGAAATCTCACTCTTTGACATGTCCTGGGGTTGATTTTCACCTCGACCACCGGCACAGCTGTCCGTCCATGTGATGTCCAGAGGCGAGATGTTCTGCTTTATTAAAAAGTGTGAATATTAAAAAAAAAGGAGCGAGAGAGGGAAAGAGAGTGAGACACGCACATATATACAAAGAAGTACAACGGCAGAGACTGTTAACGTACATCTGTCCAATTTGTACACGCAGAGCTGCAGACATGCACTAGAAGGGGCCGAGGTGTGTTTGTTTGAATTATAACTGGCCATCATGCATGTTGTGTAGTGTACTAATCCATAGAAGAAAGGGTGCTGTTGTGGATCTATTCATCTGACAAACTTCTCAGGCAATTTGAGGTAAAAGACAATAACAATTTACATGACACAAAGAGAGAGAGAGAGGGGAGAAGAGAAAAAAAAGATGCAAACTCCCTGCCAATCAAACTTGCTTTTGTGTACACCACAGCAGATAAAAAAGAACCTGACTTTGGAATCAAAAGATTAAAACAAAAGCTCCCTTGTCGAGTGTCTGTAATAGCACCAACTCTCTGGCTACTGATTATATAGAAAACAACCGCAATTACATTTCTGAGCTCACAAGAGAAAAGGCGAAGAGGCAAAACCAGGCCCAGGAGAGATGATTAATAATTAAATTTTTATTCAAACGCAGCCAGTGCGCTGACAGCCACACCGTCTCACTGCTTCCCTCATCAGCCAAATGCAAAGCATGGCCACCAGGAGAAAAAAAAAAAATAAAGTGGCTGTGTTTTTCTGGCACAAAAAAACACATAAGCGTCCCACTCCTTTTTCTTCTTGTCTCACATTTGATGAGAGAGCAATAGTGGTGTTTTAATTTAAATGTGAAAATCCCAGTTCTCTGAAAGAGAATGATGCTATTTCCCCCCTAGTGAGTCTTTGGAGAAATCCTCAGCTCCCCTGTGCCTCCGTAACTCCTAATTTATTTCAAGAGTGTGTGTGATTAGAAAAACCCTCCTAAATTACTGTATCACACAAAACGGTATAATTAAATTAATATTGGATGTAATAATTACTTTGTGGATTCTCATTTTTCATACACACAGCTGCTTTGTTGCCTGAACCATTAGCATTTGTCTGCTGCAATTAACAAAGGCTCTAATGAGATTTCTGCGTATGCACGTGTGTGTATGTGAGCGTGACTTTATGGGGGCCTTGTTTGAGTGTGTGCGTGCGTGTGTGTGAATGCTTATGCATGCAGATTTGACTGCATAGAGTGGGTTAGCAGTCACGCGCCTCACACTTACAAATATATAACAGCTCTACGTTTCATGACACGTTAAAAGGGTTTTGTCATCGCGGGGTTTTTTACGAGTATCTTTGGACAGAGTAATTTAGCTTCAATGAGAACATGAACTTTAAGGAAAAGGTGGAAAAGTTCCCACTTCTTAATGACTAAAGGTTGAAGAATCTCAGTGGTGCCAAGAAAGGTACATTACTCTCAATCTCAACTGTAATGTATTCCACTACTTGTGAAAAATAGCTACATTTGTCTAATGCATGTCATGGAACCGACTTAATTCTGAATGATGATCCCGTCCACCGATTTCATTCACATTCTCACGCTTTCCAAGGACATGAGTCATTTTCTTTCAACTTTTACAGTTATAATTCTATAGTTACTTGTACAAAGAGGTTGATGTCGAGGCTCGGGAAGGGAAATCCAATTCAGATACGCTCCCCGAGTCGCAACAAATAAATTCCATTACATTAATAACATGGCTAAATATGTCAGCTAGTCAATAACTGTCACATGATGTTGGCAGGTTTGGGACCTGCTCAACCTTCTCCAGTGGTCTTTGAGATAACCCCGTCCATTTGTAATGACTACAGTGCGTGTCACAGTCGTCTCTGTGTATTGTGACTGGCAGGTGAACCTCTCTTTTCTTCAAACAGGACAACAGTCTCCTTCCTTCCCTCCCTCTCTCTCTCTCTCTGTCTGTCTCTCTCTCTTCTTCTGTCTACAACACTTCTGTGCCAGTACTGTCACTGTGGATGAAAATGTCCCCTAGTTATCTGCCTGTGTAATTGCTGTCTTGTTTGGTTAGGAGATTAGAGGGCTGAAACTCTTTGTGTGGTCTTGCAGATTGAACAAACAGGCACCAGTAAGGAACCCCTGTCCAAAAACCACAAGACAGACTCTTGTCTGTGTGACGATAGCGAGCCAGATGGACTGGCGCAGGTGATAATTGTGGAGGTTTGGCGTGTTGATGGGCCATGTTGGGATTTGACGATGTAACCTCATTTGAAAGTCATTCCGCTCCGTGTTGTTACGTTTCCAGATAGAGAGGAGAAGTTTCTCTCTGCTCACCGATACATACACATCTCACACTTTACAATAACCAACTAAGTGATGTTTATAGACCAATTATTAACCATTTACAAAGTGCTATACAAATTTAATCTTTAGGTATTGGTATAAAACAAGGTATATGAATCATTTCAAAATCATTAACATATTTAATATGGTGTTAAAAATGGTAAAATTAGTAACTATTGATAAACTATTAATTAGAATGTGTTTGTTAATGGTAAATAACTATAAACTTACATTAATATACCATCTATTTGTCATTTATAAAAGATGTAGTTAGTTAAACATTAATAAATTATGTATTTACCATTCTAAATGGCCTATATACAGTTTATAAATGATGATTTATCTGTTTACGATTTATAAATGAGGGTTATTGTAAAGTGTTACCGAGATTTATTAAGCAATGTTTGTAGGGCTGCCAATATTATTTTAATTATCAGTTAATATGCCAATTGTTTTTTATTTGTTTAGTCATTGTTTCTGTAAAATGTCAGAAAATTGCAGACTCAAGCCACTATTTTGGTCACATGTGACTTGACAGAAAATAAATGACTTGAGACTCGACTTTGACTTGGAAGTCAAAGACTTGTGACTTGATTTAAGACATGATGACTTGTTTTTGTTGTTGTTTTCAGTTTAAATATTAAATATGAAATCTAAAAAATGTTGAATTTAGTCAGTGTTTAAAAGTGATGGGAAGGGAATATTTTCATTCTTAGAGATAAATAAATAGAGTTAGTTTGATTACACTGTGCTCTGGCTGTCAGTTTTTTAGAGTTAAGCTGATGGGAAGGGAATATTTTTGATTAAGAAGACATTATGAAATAATAATAATATTGCTTCACTGAATATCAATAAAATGAAATACAAATCAAATGCATATTTTTGAACTGATGACTGCAGATAAATTGGCCATTAATATCCAGTAATATTATGAAAGAACATCTAATGATTAGACAGGTTCTTACACCTTGTACTTAGTATTCATAGAGACCATATACTGCTGTATGTTGGGGGTGGGAGTGACTTGATTTGGGACTTGCCTTGACTAATAAATAAATAACCTGTGACTTCACTTACCCAAGAAAAAAATGACTTGCAACTTGCTTAAAACTTGGACCAAATGACTAAAGTCACATGTCAGGACAATAGTTTAAAAAATATCCATCCCAGTTTCTCAAAATCTGGGGTGACATCTTTAAAAGTCTCTTTTCTTTCAGCCAAAACCCAAAGATAATCATGATTTAAAACAGGGAAGCAGGAAATCTCCATGTTTGAGAGTTTAAAAAAAACAATGAATCGACTAAAATGATTGCGATTTATTTTCTGTTGATCGACTAGTCATTGACTGATTGTTTCAGCTCTGAATGATTCCACAGTTTAATTTGTCAAAACTCTTCTGAGATCTCACAGGGCCGCATTCTATCACTGTTAGCCAGCCTGCTCTCTCTTCAGTGTACTGTATACAAGTGGTGCACCTCTCCAAGTGCTGAAGTCTGGTTTGTTCCTCTGTGTGCTGTCGCTAGTCACAAGTGACAGCCTTTATTTCAGCAGCCTGCACTTTTCCTCCCTGTCTCTGAGGGTGGTATCCCATCAACAGCACGGCTTCAGCCTCAGCCCCGTACAATACTACGCTCCCAACGATTAAGGCAAAATTTCCATCCCAGGCTCTCCAATCTCCTTTTGGCCCTGCGTGCTTTTATTTCCCCCTTCTTCTTGCTCCTTTTTTCACTTTCTCTTTCTGCTGTCGTCCCCTCTGTTGAAAAGCGGAGAGAGAGAACGTCAGGCTCCTCTTGTCACGGTGGTTCCAATCAGAGGGGCAAAGCTCAGGGATCATGTTTGATACTGTCAGATGGCCTGGAAAATTAAAAACCCAATTAAAGTGGCAGTCCAGAGGTCAGCTCTTCTGCATATCAAAAGCTCTCCTCTGGCTATTCTACACAAATTATATCCGTTAACAGCTCACTTTGCTTAGGCTGCACCAGCACAGCACTTAGGGAGTAATAAGTGCTTTCCCCTCTCCCTGTTTCCATTTCAAATGTAAACCTCTCCGCCGGCTCAGCCACGGGAAATAGAGACGAACAAATCATTACCAAATAATTTTTTGTTGTTTCTTTCTTTGAGTAAGACACAAAGGTTTGTCATGGCTGTGTTATTAATGGAGCAGGAGGAAGAAAAATACAACCAGGAGTTTATTTTTAGATATGTTGCCACCTAACTCTTTTCTCCTCTTTCTCCTTTGTCCACACATGACATGCTGCTCGTATTTATCTTTTCGCTTTTTTTGAGAAATAGCCGCCGACCGAGCCCCCCATTCCTCTCTCACTTTCTCTCTCTCTCTCTCCCTCTCTCGTTCTTTTGTGTTCCCCTGTTTTACCCACGATTCATTAATTCCTGTACAGTGGTAGGGAAAGGACAGAGAGAAATGGCCAACCAAGCTTAATGGCATGCGTCTCGGGCCAGGCCATTAATATTCAGCTTAATGTTTCTGATAACAGGGCTGGGGGCCGTGAGGAGCCGCTGGCCCAGACAGCCTTATTAAGCAGCTGAAGTGGAATGATGCTCGCTCACGTCAGGGATCAAATGCAAGAGTAAACACATATGCACGCACACACACACACACATACACACACCCACTCACAGTCAAGACAATTGTCTTCGGGACTTCAGACAGCATCAGGATCTTCCCACTAAATCGCTCCCACCATCCGCCCTCTCTTTATCTGTGTGTCAGTGGCAGCCTCAAAGGTTTGGTAAGTTGCAGTAGCTGTTTGTAAATGTATCACAGCATCATGTGACGGCGTTCTAGCTCATTGTCACAGGTTGGTCATCTTATTAAATGTTTATGTTCCCACAAATGAACATAGCTTTGATAGCCTTGACATTTCTCTTTCTTTTTTATCACAGAATTTTCTTTTCTCCCCCCCCCCCTCCTCCTTTTTCTTTTTCAGCAAGCCACAAGTCCTCTGCGTTGGGTCTTTTAGCTCCATCTCATTTACATTTAATGACATGATAATACACATTAGCAGACTATTTCAAATAATTACAGCCTTTCAATCGCTTTTTACCCTCACCTCTCTCCCCCAAATGTTCTTCTACATCCTACATGCTCTTTTCTTTTTTTTTTTTCTTTCTGTCTCTCTAAACTTTCATATTTTTAATGGCAATAATAGAAAATGCTTTCCCTCAGAAACAATGTATAATAATATGGCACAGGGACAGGGGAAAAAGAAAAGATTGAGCAATTTTCAAAACGGTGCAGGGTGGCGGGGTGAATAGGACATTAAGTTCTTTTCTCTGGTAGTGGTGGTGGGTTTTTTTTCCTTCCCTGTCACGCTGACGGGCTTTTACGTTAAAGCTAACAGCGGCCGGGCGGACGGGAAGGTGACAGCTCTCCTGTCAGGTCAGCCATGGCCGATGGTGAATAAGAGCTGCTGTAATTCTCCCTTAAGTTCAAGGAATCCATTCAGAAAACAGGCTGAGAATCCATCGTATTATGTTCTCTCATACTTTTTCTTGTCATATGATGAAAGTCAGACATGCTGTGGAGGATTTTAAACGGAGAGGAAGAGAAATAGAGGAAACAAGAGATAAGATATTGAGCCCTATGTGCTTAGTTATCATTATTTAGCAGAATTTGTTCATCAACAATTAATAAAGGAACTGGCATTAGCAAAATACACACAAAATTAAAGAATCCGTCCTTCTTCTCCGTCCAAAATGTCCAATATTTCCATTATAAAGGCTACATCATGATCATTCTTGGCTCTAGAAACCACTCATGAATCTATTTAGCCGTGTGTATGAGGGTCTTATCAACTTTAGAAACATAATGAGAGACCAGTGTTGGCACCCAGCGGTCCCTGTAGTCCTATAAATGGCTTCATATTCCTGTGCAGTTATGGTACCCTGCAGAGTGATCACTGGACCTAATGACTCTGAAAAGTTGGCTGACCAAACCGTTCCAGTCCGAGTCCTTGTTTAACACACGACAACAGACAGAGTGGGCTGAGCCTCCATCTATTTGCATTTAGACAAAGGTGTGAAAGATGACTCATCATCATCAAGCCATATGAGTTTTTCTATGGCTCCAGGTGTTTATGTGCCAATGCATTTAATATGCTGCCTAATGGCTTCAGATGCAGGTGGTTTCAGGCCATGCAAATCGTTTCTGTTTAGCATGTTGGGTTTGGATTTCTGAGGCTGCTGCTTCTGCCAATTTGTTGATGCATCAGTTATTAAAAACTACAGTTTAGAAATCAACTGTTTTCAGTCTTGAGCTGCAGATCAAAGTGGTCATTGTCAGATGTTTTTTAATTGATTTTTTACCTTTTTTGTTGTGTATCAGCTAGCGATGTGCCGTATCATATCGTTCACGATTATACCGGTATATTTTTTTATGAGTAAAAAAAATCCATATCATGATATTGGCAGCATTCGTACTTCTTGACATAGTGGCCTAGACTACCTAGTCTATGGGGGCCGCCATAGTCTAATGTGCTGCACTAACGTCACATTTCATGCTACTGAAAGTATATCATGCCCCCGGACCCCCTAGATGGTTATTTTTTATTATTTGCTAATACTCAAGAGTACACTTTTTGTATTTGGCAACTGTTGAGATTTGCAAATTACACTACATTTTAGATGTATGATTGATTTTTATTTTGTTGTACATTTTTTATTTATTTATACAGACTAAAAAAATCATATTTTCTATATATTTTTCAGTATTTTGTAATATCGTCGAAAATATTGTTATTGCAAAAATACCCTGAAATATCGTGATATTCTTTTAGGGCCATATCATCCACCCCTATAGTACCTCTGTAGCACTGTAATTGTTTAAACTCTATCCAACATGCCACTGTGACTTCACATCTGTTTAAAGGCACAATGTGTAGGATTCGTCCATTGCTGTTTGTAAACACAAGATTCAAAGTCAAAGCCAACCGCAGATTCTCTCTAATTGTGGAACAAGCTTTGTCTGCTTGGCGTTTCACCTCCCTATATTTGTGTTTTTTTCAACATTGTGTTTTCTAAGCTTCCTCCTGAATGCATGCTTACCATATGGCACCTGGTCTCTACGTTAATGGAATGCAGCCAGTGGCTGGGGGCGACACACCCAGTGCCCAAAGGCTGACACTCTGAAGTGTCAGGAACACAGCAAAATGAAAAGAAAATAGAAAATAGAGGCAGCAGGAGGAGTAGGAGTCTCACTTCTAGTGGGTCACAAGTGACGATTGAGAGGAATTATTGCTATTATTATTACTATACATTGTTTTTTCCTATTCATTCATGTGACATGAGCATCTGTTTAGAACTTCCTGTGTTTCTAATGTCCTGCCAACATGCTGCCTGCACAAACCAATGTAGACTTCACAGTATAACTGAAGCCTTTATTCCTATTATGAACCCATTATTTCGTCTCCTCCCTTGTTTCAGAAGCTCCAGTTATAAATGTGAAACTATTCAATCAATGAAGAATTTCTGAAGTATGAAATCCAAACAGAGGGAAAACCTGAAACATTGTAATTCTCTATTATGTACTGAAGTAGCGTAATATTGTCTTATTAGCATATGACAAACACACCGAATGTTATCTTTGTATTAGCTCGTGCTTATGTATGAATACATTTGCATGTGTGTGCACGTGTATCCTCGTCCTAATGTGTCTTGGTCTGGGAAACAGGATTTGTAAATGAAATCAAGGTTTCTATAGTGTCTTATTTTTTTCTCCCATAATATTGTATGAAAGAATTACCCATGTGGAAGAGTAAGCAGAGCTCCCTCGTGGTGCAAGTATGCATCTATTCCTCGCAGTTGCACTGTACCGGTCAAACAAATTAAATTACCACACCAGTATGTAAGTAATTTTATGTAAATTATGGTGTTAATGTTCTGCGTCGTGCTGTTGATGATTGGCTGGTGTGTTCCTCCTCTGGTGGCTCTCGTCTGCGGGGCCCGGCAGTCACCGGCTGGAAATGAACACGTACATTTGCCAAGAACAGTCGACACTCTGCCCTAATTTTTTTCTCTCTACTGTCTGTACATTCAAAAGGATTTAACATATCTTAGTTGGCTTGAGGCTACAAGTAGTGGGACTTTGTAAGAATAGTGGAGAGGGTGGTTAAGATGCACAGGCCTATTGCTGTCACTACAGATAGATCTACATTTGGGATTTTTTTGTTTTTGGCCAGAAGGAAAACTTCCATTATATTGTGGATATTGTTGGACAATAAATATTATATTTGATCCATTATACTGAGAAGAAATCTATCTTCATTTTGTTGTTTAGTACAACTTTCAAGCCAGGAGTGTCTCAGTGACAGAACCCATTTATGGACTTCCAGGCTCAGTCACACCTCAGCACATATCAACCTCCATCTCCTTCCTCCCTCACCAAAAGTCTCCGCTGGCATCCTCCCTCCCTCACGTCTCCTCCTCTGCCTGCTACAATTTATAGAGGCACAGAGGAGTGCAGGATTTACACTGGGATTTTTGTTTCAGCCATCTATGGAATTAAGAAGTCTATCCTTGCATTTCATTAAATCCTGCCTAATGAGATGACTGTCTCTCCCCAAAGAGCAGATGATAAAGTACCCTATGCCATGGTGCATAAATTAGTATGGTGAGGTTAAATGCTGGAACTGACTCATGTTTCACAAGAGGACCCTATCCAGCAGTTAAATCAACTTGCATAAATACTGCCAACTGCGGGTTGAATTCAGCTGCCTGCTTACAGCTTGCATCCAAAACTGATGGATCATTTGTTGGAGCGTAATGGAAATCAAAAAGCAAAAGAATGGAGTTGACTAGAACATGACAACTTTGAAAGCAGTGCCTTGATTTGGAGTTGCTGAGTAGTAAACACTATCAGCAACAATATTTTTCAAATATGCCATTACAGCATTTGTCATAAAAAAAGTCTTATTCTAGTAACTAGTTTCTATAGCTGTTAATTAAAAATAGCAAATGTAAAATACATTGTAATGTGGAGCAGTAGACGCATAAAATAGAAGTAAGAGCTTATGTACATTATATAAGTAAAGTAATTAGTTACTTTCCACCTAGAATAAAAAATAAATCGAAATAAAACTAGAACATTTCTAAATAATTTTTGAGTGTGCTTGACTCTGGCCCGTGACTCTACCCATACTTTAGATTACAATTTGAACGGGTTACGCCTAAACTATAACTCTGACAGCTTTAGCAGACGAATGTGAGGGAGAAGAACAATTTTCCTACGTTTCTATGTATAATTATTATTATTTCTGTAGAGTGGTAGCTGCAGCCTCGAGCTCAGTTTCCAAATTTATTTTTTGACGATTTTTTCTCTTCCTCTGCACTCTAGCGATGATGTCATTCACTCTAGCCTCTCCATAAGGTAACATTGGGGGGAATTTTTGGCATTTTTTTGCTGAATAATTTGAAAACCGTTTGCCGAAACCCTTAGAAAAGTCACACTACACTTGTCATGGCCGAGCCGGTTTATTTAATGCCTTTTTAGTGTATGTGCGACCAAAACTCTGGAAGGAGTAGTCGACAGAAAAACCCCCCAGGAGAAACGGAAGAATAAGAAGACATAAGCCCGGTGAATAACAATTAGTGTGCTTTTGCAAGCAAGCACACAAAATAAAATTAGGAATAAGCCCGGTGAATAGTTTATAGGGTGCTTTTTCAAGCACACTCAATTAATAGCTCACACCTTCCAAACCCCCCCAAGCATCATTTTCTGCATTTTACTTCCTGTTAGAAACATTTTCATATTGGCCCATATAACATAAAACTTTCAGGACTCGATAGATAGATGTATTTTCTATTCCTTCTGATATTTCTGTGTCTGTTTGAGAATAAACAATGAGTGATGATAATCAGTTTGATATATATTTCAGCCGAAAACCATATCACTATAATGATGCGCCCCACATGGCTCTTGCACTTTGAAGGAGGCATTTCCGATGTATTAGTATAATTACCAGTGATGAGAAAACGAACCAAATCTCCTTTCATGAGTTCATCTGAGCTGCAGCTACACACACACACACACACACACACACACACACACACACACACACACACACACACACACACACACAGAGTGAGAGACAAAGGGGGGAGTGAAAGAGAGAGAAAGAGAGGGAGACAAACCATCAAGAACTCAAGAGTGGGGTTCATGCCTGATTTGATCATCACCTCTAATTGGAAGATAATTTTCATAAAGCCTTTCAAATAGCTGACAGCTTCTGTCCTCCATTTCTGTCTATCTCTACAACTCTTTCACCGTATTTTCCCCCATGTTTTAAAAGATGCCCTCGGCAGTAGTGGCGTGATTGGAGGGGATGCTGGGAGTTTGCTGATATTCCAGGTATTTTAAGCTTTTGGGTCCACATGGGTGTAATGGACTTATTCTCAAGCAGTTCTTGTCTCTCTAATTAGTGGTCCCCCCTCGAGCCGTAACAAGGGCACTGACGAGAGAGGCTTTTTCCCAATGATAATGTGAATGGATACCTGCAGGGGGAGATTTCTGCACTGTTCCTCATCCTGTCAGCCACTCTGGGTAACACAGGGGCTTAATGAACCTGAAAACAAGACACTGTGTGTGGTGAGGGGAGTGTGTGTGTGTATGTGTGTGTGTGAGTGTGTGTGTGTTAATCCAGATGGGGACTGTACACTACCTTAGAGCTGGCTGTGGTGTATTTTAAAAAATACAGTGCCTCTCTGGTGAGAAATACTCACTCCGCGTTATGATGATGAAGTCAATTATTTGTCCGCGTGTTTACGATTTCTTGAGCGATCGCGAGCTGTGAAGGTGAAACAGGCGTCGGCACCTCGCCACATTCACAGAGGCACAGTTTACCTTGTGTGAAAGTGCAAGAATCCGCACGTGGAGCACAAGAGCTGCCGAACATGTAATGTGATATGTGTGTCCTGCCTGCGAGACGGTTTGACTGATAAGTTGACACCGCGGAGATGCATATCTAGGATGCATGCAATGTCACAAATGTCACGTATGATCGATCGAACGCCGCGCTGTCTGAGTGAGAGGTCATTGCTCTCCATATACAGCCGGGGGGTGGGAAACGGGACAGAACGCCTGGTCAGCACATGGTCACATTTTGGACACACCATTTCCCCCCCCTCCCTCCCCTCCTGAGTGGGTAATGAGCTGAGTTGTTGTTGGTGGAGCACACGTCACTCCATGTGACATTAGGCTCTCTCGGTGCTGCCACAGCCGACCCTGTGCTTTATCCCGGACACTAGGCCTTTCCAATGAGGGGCTGCAACTACTTTCTCAAGCTTGCTGACATTGAATGATGTGTTTGTTTATTATGTCTGATAGGTGTCATGTCAGACATGCATTAAGTCCTTGCAAAGTGAGCCATGGTTTTTTTTTTTCCTCTGGTAATAGTGCTGTGGACCAAAGCAGGAAGGCACTTGCTGCAGCATGAAGCGATGGGGAAAGTCTATAACACACTAAGCAAAGTTGAAAAAAAAAAAAAAGAAAAATCTGGATAAAAGCAGGAGAAATATGGACAGGTTGTGTGTGAGGGATGCAGAAAGACAAAGACAGAAAAACAGAGACAGAAAGACTGAGAGACAGAGATGGAGGAAGGGAGCCACAGATGTGGCGGGGCCTCGGGCGATACAAGTCATTATGGTGTAAACTGCTCCAGTGGTGATGTTGTGGGGAGAGCAGAGAGGTCACCAGCTCAAGCAATACATGCAGGCGTACACATAAGTAGACGCGCACACACAGAGGAAATTGAGAGAACATCTGGATATGTGCCACCTGCCTAGAGGAAGTCATCTAGTTTACACGCAGTACAGGAGGGGGGTTTGTCCCTTCCTGGATGTGCAACCTTCATGCTAGCCTGCACCACTGGGAGAGGATGGAGGACGAAGTGGAGAGTGAAGAGCGTGCAAAACCAAATGACACACTTTACAGGGATTAAGTGTTAAAGTAAACACGGATATCGTGAGTTGGGACAGGAAACGGGGAGAAATACACACCGCTGTCTCCCCTGCAGACCCCTATCATGTCACCACAGTTGCTGGTTTTACTCAGCTGCAAGGACCAGGCCCGAGGTGCTGCATGGATGCTTACTGACAAGGGCTTTACCCATTGCAAACCAATTCTCAGGCATTAAATTGAAAATAAAGGCATTTTAACAGAAAATGTAAGCAAAAAAACAACTGGAATATGATTTTGTTTATAAGCCTTTTTAGTGTAAAAGCAAGAGAGAACAGAGTGAAAGAAGAAGAAAAAAAACAGGAAACACAAAACTCAGCGCTAAGTAT
The DNA here is from genome assembly GCF_030273125.1 of Centropristis striata. Classification (NCBI taxonomy): domain Eukaryota; kingdom Metazoa; phylum Chordata; class Actinopteri; order Perciformes; family Serranidae; genus Centropristis; species Centropristis striata. The sequence goes on along the minus strand of NC_081532.1, from coordinate 4,918,648 downwards.
TGACCATCTGGCTCCAGCCCAAGCTAGCGTGCCACAAAACAATTGCATTCATTAGGTTAATTTATCATGGTGGTAAGCTCAATTTACTTTTGCTTGTGCGAGCGTGGCTCATTAAGATTCAGTCTGCCGTTTCCTCGGGCCGTCTTGTGATCATTCACACAGGGTTAACGCATTTTGGACCAGATAGGAAGCACTCCGGGGTTATCTGCCAGACCTAAACTGTTTAAATAAAGGCAGCAAAAGAAGAGGTGGAGAGAGGGATTACGGTGGCAAATGAGAGAATGAGAAAGGGATGGGGAGGGGAGGGAGTGTCAGCGGAGGAGTGATCTGAAGAAGAATGCCGTTGAAGAGAAGTGGGGAGAAAGAAAAGGCTTGGGCTCTCAGTTGACAGAATGGATGTTGCGGGGCCGTGGTGGAAGAGGAATGGAGAAAGAGCGAGGGAAGGGAGGCACGTGACTAAATGTATTCTGATAACTGAACAGCAGATGTCTCGCATGGAGCTCCTTTGTTGCCTGAACAGCAGGACCCTGCACTTCAGTGGGCTCACTTCACACCGCATTCATTTGCCTGCCAGCTGCCAATTTAGGGTAGAGAGAGTGAAAAAGAAGGAGAAAGAGAGGGAGAGAGAGAGAGACGGAGAAGGGAGGGAGGCTCACACCAGTCCGTCCCTCCCCTCCCTCGGCATGTCTTGCAGAGAGGCTGCCATTCCGCTCTCTCTTTCCCCCGGTGGCCTGTACAATTAGTGATCTGCATAACCACCCACACCTCCACGCACGGCTCTCACAGAGCAGAGGGGGAGCAGCCTTTGTCTTTTGGCTGCTGTACAATGAGTCGCTTTAAACTTGGCTGGAAGCCAGGAGCCGTGGCACAAAACTGCATGTTCTTGATGGATGACGAATACTCCCGGAGTCTTGTTTCCTCATGCAGCTGATTTGGCAGGTCAGAGATGAACTGCAGCAGCAGCAGCAGCAGCCCCATCAACGGCCCCCTTTCGTTAAGACTCCTCCTAAACTGTGGAAAGGGAGAACTTTCTGAATGGTATTATCCTCCCAGGTACCTTTTTGTTCAATAGAAGCACGCTCTCATTAAGCCCACAAAGCCCACAGTTCATTAACGCCTGGGCGAAAACAAATTCACACCCCTCTGCTAAGTGATGCGGGCCGAGGCGTGATGGCATCGAGGCTGGCTGTGTGAGGCGAGACTCGGGTGACTAAAACCACAACTTCACAGCTCACCTGATGCTTGTGACCTCGCTGAGAACCAAATCATATCTCACTTTGTGCCACACATCCTCTTATGCCTTATGAGCGAGAGGAAAGAGAAGATTGGGAACTTTCTTTTGAGTGCAAGTAATCGCCTGCAAGCACACTTTTTATGTTATATCAGAGGCAAACTTGAGGTTTTATTTTTCTCTAAACTCCTTTGTCTTGGCGTTCTCCCTCATTGCACAACAGCACCATGAACTTCTGCTCTGTTTGACTTCCACCATATCATTATCTTAATTGTGAAGGCCATTCAGTGGGTGCTATGGAGGTTTGTAGGGATTGCTTACCCCATTATTAAGGCTTGTGTGGTCCACCGTATGGGAGATAATGCGCGTATTGATCGACGACCAGCGGCTCATCTAAATTGTGCTCACTTGTTACAGTACAAAAGGCAGCATGAGCAGATCCCTCTCATCACCCTCCCCAATGTCAATTCACAGGACGAGCTCTGGAACAAGCATTATCCCTACTTCCTGAGTTGGAGAGAGGGGGGGAGATGATAAAAACTTTTTGATTAAGGGAAGGGAATGTTCTATTTCATTCTGATTCGGGAAGCAGGAAAAAGAGCGGAGGATTAATCTTAAGGCCGTCGTTTTACTGCCTATCCCCACTCCTGTCTCAGAGCTGAAGAAGCGCGAGTGAATAATGGGGTGTCCATCAGCCGTGGGCTCAAGCCCAG